>NW_025896076.1:3048068-3402745 GCF_002878395.1 Capsicum annuum | reverse complement strand
TATTTTATTTTTTTAGCTACGACTCCTTTTTTAAAAAAAAAAAAAAACTGAACCAATTTAAGCTACATCAAGACTACTTGTTGTCCTATTGTTTTATATTTTACCATGATAGTTTGACTCTTATTAACACATTTATTCTTTATTTTTTCTTTTTTTGTGGTGCAGTTATAGAAATCTTTTACATAAGGTAAAGTTCTTATTAATTTAGGAGTAATAAATCTAAAGATAATAATTAAATGATAAATATTTTAGAAAAATAGTATATGACTATTTTGTGATTTTAGAAGCTTTTATTGAAGGATAAAATTAACAGAAAAATTGTTAGAAATCAGCAATCCATGATATATTAAATTTTATATCATTTAGATGATATAACGTACGTGTAACAAAACCAAAAAAAGAAAATCATTAAAGCATATTGTTTATAATAATAATAATGATATACCAGAGCTCATCATTTATTCACAATTGAAACAATTACATATAATTAAATTTTAGAAGAGAATTCATATAAAAATAGAATGACTAACCATTTTCTCGTGATGGAATGTAACAATTTAAAGAATCTGATAAAAATTATAAATAAGTCAATGTTAAATCATTAATTATTTATGTCATTATTATAAATAAAAAGCATAACAAAAAAATTTCTCAATTAGCAATTATCTATCAAGAATACATGATAACTTATTATTTTCAACATTCAGAACATACTAAAATCATAAAAGAAAAATTTTCAATTACCAGTTGTTTATCAAAGTACAAGATAATTTATTCTTGTAAATATAAAAAACATATTAAAATCTAAAAAAACGTACCTTAAAGAACAAACAAATTTATCTCTTCAATGGACAATACTATCAATATTTCATAAACACACAAAAAGTTTTTTAATTAGCAATTGTCTATCAAGAATACGTTATAATTTATTTATTGTAAACTTCAAGAACATATTAAAATTCTAGAAAACTTACTCCAAATTAATGACCATCAAATTTATCTATTTAATCATAGATACTATCAAGATTTTAAACATCAAGAACATATTAAAATTTTAGAAAATTTACCTCAAATCACAAGTAATTTATCTCTTCAATTATAAGATACATCAAAAATTCAAACAAAAAATGCTTCTCAATGCGCAATTGTCTATCAATAATACATGATAATTTATTTTACATATTTTAAGAACATATTAAATTTTAGAAAACTTTCCTCAAATCACAAGTAAATTTATCTCTTTAATCGAATTTACTGTCAAAATTATAAGTATAAAAACATGTTAAAGCATTAGAAAACTCACCTCACATCACAAGTGAATTTGTCCCTTCGATCATAAGATAAATCGAGATTCCACACACGAAAAAACTTTCAATGAGCAACTATTTATCAAGAATACAAGATAATTTATTTATTATAAATTTCAAAAGTATACTAAAATTTAAAAACTTACCTCAAATCACGTTAAAATTTATATACATTAATAAGAAAAATCTATATCTAAACCCATTTTTTCTCTATATGTGATAACTTTGGAGAAAAATATCGAAAGCTAAATAAAGAAAGATAACTATTATTAATTAATTAATTAATTAAGGAATCCTAATGTTAAAGTGATTCAAAAGCTAAACAAAATTCCCTTAAAATTATGCATTTTAAGGATTTTTTCTTTTTTTTTTTTCTTTTGTTTTTTGGCCAACTTTCAAGTTTTAGTAGATTTAGTTGTTTTTTTTTTTGGGGTTTTTCTTTTTTTTGTTTTTGTTTTTTTTCTTTGGCCAACTTTCAAGTTTAGTAGATTTAGTTTTTTTTTTTTTTCCTTTTATCTAGAATTTTTTTTTTACTTTTTTTTTACTGTACAATCATACATTTTATATGCATGTTTTCCCCTTCTATATTTTAGAACTTCTTTTTCAAGTACACAAGAAATTTTTTTTTTTTTCATATTTTTCTTACCACATATTGTAGGATTCATTTTAAATATTTAAATATAATAATACAATAATTAGAAAAATAAGTGAAAAGATAATTTTATCTACTACAAAATTTTTTAATGAAGGGTAAAAAGTTCAGATCACTTTTTTTAGGGTCTTCACACTTTTAATATATCATATTTTATAGATTATAGATTATAGATATAGATAAGCTATCGGTTCTCTAAAAGATAACGGTGAGGGCATTGAAAATTTAAATTACACATTTCTTCATTTCCTTTATTTTTCTAACATTGCATTAAGCAAATTCAGTAAATTTTATTTTTAAATAAAAATATCAACTTCGACAAAAAAATTTATTATTTTACCTTATTTTATATTTATTTAATTTTGCATTTGTTATTTTTTTCTATATATAATTATATGTATATGTATTAATATTGGAGAAACTTTCAGAAATAGCTTAACTTTCAGCAAATTGGGAGCAGATAGCCTAACTTTTAAGATTATAATTTGTAACCAATGCATCAACAGTATGCAATTGACTGTATTCGATAAAAAATATAAATACAAATATACAATGAGTAATTACATGAATCGACCTTTTTTTCTCTCTTTTTTTCTTTTTCATTTTTCTTACTTTTTTTTCTATTTTATTTTTTTCTTTTCATTTTTTTTCTCTTCTATCTCTAACTTCTATTTCTCTTTTTTTTTTCCTTCTAGTCTTTTTGTCCTTTTCTCCCCCCATCCAAACCCTACACCACCCCTTTTTTCATTTTTTATTTTTTTCTGTTTTTTTCTCTCTCTTTTATCTCTAGCTTTTTTTTTTTTTGTATCTTTTTCTTATTGTTTTTGTTCTATTTTATTATTTTGTGCACTTTAAGAAAATATGGCTACGTCGGATGATAATGAAAGTATCATAATTTGTTATTGTATTTGTATGTGCATCATCATTTATATTTGTGTATGCGTTAATGCAATTTTATTTATATTTTATTGCTCGCAATATATTTGTATTGATTTAGTGATTTATATTTTTATATTTGTTGATATAATTGTATTTGTATTTGTATTTTATAGTTCACACTTATATTTGTATTTTATAGTTCGCACCATCATTTATATTTAATACAATTCACACTTGTATTTTTAAGAATTATTTTGTATTTGTATTTTATAGTTGACTACATATTGTATTTTTTATTTTGTGATTTTATTTTGTTTGTATTTGTATTCTATTTTTATTGATGCACTTGTATTTTTAAATAATTAGTTTGTATTTGTATTTCTAAGTTGATCGCATATTTATTTGTATCTATAATTTCATTTGTTTCATTTTTGTATCTGAATTTATAACTGACTGTATTATTTGTATTTTTAAAAAATCAAAAAATAATTATTACTTTTCTTTCTATGAACACTTGTTCTTATATTCATTTATATAAATTATATTTTATTGATACAAATTGTATAATAGAATGATAAATTAAACAAATACAAATGCTAAATTATGCAACTACAAATGTTACATTTGTATCAAATGGTACATGTTTATACAACTTGAATAATACACATATAAATGATACTTGTTTATACACAAATACAGATGGTAGATTGACATACAAATACACACACTTCTATTTCTCTTCCAAACTTGTTTCCAGAGCTGTTTGCGAAGAGACCACTATTATTCATGGCTTCGACAGTTGGAAAATTCACTGTCATCGATAAAATCACGCAAACTAACTCAAGACCGAGTACAACAAAGGTGAGGGTGATTCTTGATTTAATGGACATATTGCCGAGTAGGTTGAGGCTTCAATTTATGGACAAAAAGACTAGTAAAGTTTAGAGAATTTCAAGAGTTTATCTATGATAACTTACCATCATATTGTAGCCATTGCAAACATCAAGGACACAATGATAGTAAGTGTCGCTTGCTACAAGAAAATGTTGAGATTATTAGAACAAGTTTGAACAAGTGAAACTAGTTAATAGTAGCAGTTAATAGTTTTTTATTGTTTCATTGCCTTAGTTACTGTTACATTGCTTACTTGTACAACCGGTTAGTTAGTTAGTTTGTAACAACTTTTCAGTTAAGAGAGTGATAGTTAGGAAGCTTCTAGATGATTCTAGAGATTTGATACAATTCTATAAATAGTCCCTAAGTCATTTAGAAGTTAGTAATTGTAATTGTTTCTTCTCAGTTCATATCAATGAAATCCTCTACTTTCTTTCCACTTCATTCTCTTCCTTTATCTATTCTATTTTAGTTATGAGATGGTGTATGTATGTTGTTAGTGTAAGTTTTGCCAGAGATGTTGTATTTCAAAGAACTTGTATTTCCATTTGCTACCAAGCAAAGTGATGACAATGCATCAAATTTAGTGCAACTATATGAAGATGGCACCAGTGAGACAGGCTCAGATATGCCTGAAGATCAAGGTATAGAGGAGTTGACTCAAGATAATTCAAAACCTAAACATTTGGCTAAAGTATTACCATAAGTGCAGTCAGACATTTTCATGCCAGCCATCACAAAAACTGGTGGTGCTCAGCCTTCACCTAGAAGAACTCCAAGAATAAATAAGGAACCTATCTAGTTGAAATATTACACTACAGAAGGAAGGAAGAAAGGCACCAGATCCCATTGCTAATTATCTATATTATGGTAATACTTCACTAACATATCAATGCTATGTGAACAAATTTTCTACTTTAGTGTAGCCATAAAAATTAGTGAAGCTATTGCAGATGAGAAATGGTTTCAAGTCATGAAGTTGGAGGTTCAAGCTCTTGAGGAAAATAATACCTGGGAGGCGGTTGACTTATGGACAGAAAAGAATGTCATAGAATCAAAATAGGTATATAAAATCAATTACAAAGAAAATGGTGATATTGAAAGGTTCAAAGCAAGACAAGTAACAAAGAGCTATAGTCAGCAAGAAGGTTTAGACTATCATGACACTTTTTCACCTGTTGCTATGATGGTAACTGTCAGGTGTGTCATTGCTCTAGCAGTTTCAAGAGAATAAAGTTTGTACCAGATGGATGTGTATAATACTTTTTTTCAAGGTGATCTAGATGACGAAATATATATATGCAAATGCCTGAAGGTTTTCAGCAAAAGGGTCAACATAACGTCTGCATGTTACTAAAGGAGCTTAAAAATCCCTCAAGACAATGGAATATTAAACTCACTTAATCTTTGTTGAAGGTTGATTTTACTCTGAGTACATATGACTACTCTCTGCTCACATTGAAGAAGACAGGAGGAATGATGATTATATTGGTATATGCAAATGACTTTCTCATTACTAGAGACAATGAGTCTATGATTATAAAAGCTAAGAAAGCACTGCATTAACAATTCAAGATCAAGGACTTGGGTGAGCTTAAATACTTTCTAAGTATTGAGATATTAAGATCAAAACAAGGGATCATTTTAAATCAGAGAAAGTGCTTGCTTGAATTGATCTCAGAGACTGGTCTTACTGGTGTAAAGCTTGCACTTACACCTGTGGAGTCCAATATTAAACTGGCCTCTGTAGAGTTTGATGAAGCTACATGTATAACCAATGATGTGGTTTTGAAGGATGCCTCTCTTTATCAAATACTTAGTTGGAAAAACTTATGTATGTCACAATTACTAGACCTGATATTAGCTATGCAATACATATTAGGGTTTTTGTCCTAATTTTCTTACCAAATTTAAGTTTTATTTTTCTTAGAAGTAAAATCAAAGTAATACCATAAATACTTTACCTTTTTTTGAAAAAAAATATAAAACTTTTCCATATTTGACAAACCTATTTTTTGGAAGAAAGGTTTTGAAACTCTATAAATAGAAGATCCCTCTTCTCATACTATAACACAATAACATCCACAATGTATTTGTTATGAGTCCTGTTTAGGAGGAGATTTTCTCCAAATAGTATTTTTTTTATGTTTTTTGATATTAGTTTTCAATAGGTAGGTCACTTGACCAAATCCTATCTATAATATGTTTTTTAGTATATTTTTTTTGTCGTCTGAATTATCACCACAATGATTTGTAACTAATAGCTTCTGCAGGACGCCATCTCAATTTCGAACCCAACAAGTGGTATCAGAGCATACGGTTCAAAGATCCAGTAGTGTGGTGAGACAAGATTAAACTAGTTCAAAGCAATTTCAAAATCAAGCTACAACTAGTTTGGTAATAATGACGATTTTGTTTAGCTACATGTGGAGAAGAAGTTTTAAGCATATTTCAACAGTACTGTTGCTGCATCTTTAAAAATAAAAATAAAATATTTATTTTTAACCCATTTTTAACCATAATATTTTAAATCTTATTTTTAACCATGACAAGTAACAGTGATGAAGATTATGCGAAGAACAAAATCATGCATGCGAAGAAGGTGTATCAAATTATGTCAAGAAAATCAAGCCAAAAGAGGTTTTTGTCCAAATTTTCTTACCAAATTTAAGTTTTATTTTTCTTAAAAGAAAAATAAAAATAATACCATATTCACTTTTACTTTTCTTGAAAGGAAAATATAAAACTTTTCCATATTTGGCAAACCTCTTTCTTAGAAGAAAAGTTTTGGAACTCTATAAATAGAAGACCTCTCTTCTCATAACATAACACAATAACATCCACAATGTAGTCGTTATGAGTCTTGTTTAGGAGGAGATTTTCTCCAAATAGTATTTTTTTTTTATATGTTTTTTGATATTAGTTTTCAATATGTAGTTCGCTTGACCAAATCCTATCTATAATATGTTTTTAGTATTTTTTTTTTGTCATCTAAATTATCACCACGATGGTTTGCAACTAATAGCTTCCGCATGACGCCCTCTCGATTTCGAACCCAACAGTTCAGACTTTAAGCCAGTTTATGAAGATGCCTAAAAGATCACATTTTCAGGCTGCACATAATGTGGTTAAATATTTGAAAGGGTCAGTAGGACAAGGCATTTGGATGAAGACTCAAGGCACTACAAATATAACTTGCTGGCGTGACTTTGATTGGGTAGCCTGTCCTAATACTAGAAGGTCTGTCACTGGTTATGTGATACAATTTGGTGGATCATTGGTGTCATGAAAATCTAAGAGTAACATATACTTTATAGGACCTCAGTTGAAGTTGGATATACAAACATGGCTTCAACATTGGCTGATTTAACCTAGTTGGAGGGTTTAATCTCAAATTAAGGTGTTTCTATTCACAAACCTATCACAGTATTGAGTGATAGAAAATCAGTTATTCAACGGGCAGCCATTCCTATATTTCATGAAAGAACAAAACATATAGAGATTGATTGTCACTTCATTAGAGATAAGATCAAGATTGAGTTAGTCAAGACTATGTATGTTCCCACACAACATCAGGTGAAAGAAATATTGACCAAAAGCTTGAGTCATGAGCAGCATTCTCATCTCCTTAGCAAGCTTGGTGTGGTTAACATCTTGCATCCTTCAGCTTGAGGGGAGCGTTGAGATTATTAGAACAAGTGAAAGTAGTTAATAGTAGTTAATAGTGTTTACTGTTTCATTGCCTTAGTTACTGTTGCATTGCTTACTTGTACATCTGGTTAGTTAGTTGGTTTGTAACAACTTGGTAGCTAAGAGAGTGATAGTTAGGAAGCTTCTAGATGATATTAGAGACTTTGTACAATTCTATAAATAGCTCCTAAGTTATTTAAAAGATAGTAGTTGTAACTATTTTTTTCTCGGTTCATATCAATGAACTCCTGTGCTTTCTTTATGCTTCCTTCTCTTCCTTCATCTGTTCTATTTCAGCTATGAGATGATGTATGTACGTTGTTAGTGTAAATTTTGACAGGAAAGAAAGTGAATAGGATTCAAGACGATCCAAAAGCAGTTGATGGAGTCTCGGTTGAAAAAATTCAAGGTGATGCAAGAGATTATTTGAATGCTAGGTAGTAGCTTATAAAAGACAATGATAAGGTGTAACATAAAGCAGTGACTAAAGATTCAATTCCTCAACCTCTTGGTACAAGAAGTGAGCAACTGAATTAGGGTGTCAACTCAAAAATTCATCACAAAGCGGGACAACCTGATAGAGTACAACTGATCATGAATTAACAGCAACTTGATAATTTCCATATAATACTAATAGGAAAAACGAGGTTGTGGATGATGAACATGGAAAAGATGGCCAACAATTTAAAGAGATGGATGCCACAACGGAAGTTGATTTGGGAGTAGTCATACATGATTTTGAGGTTTCCATGTGAGCCAAGGAGTTAAGCAAAGGTAAAGATACGACTAATGATGAGAATTGGACCAATTGTGACATGAAAGCAAGACATGGGCACCGTAGTTAACACCTTGATTCGTGACAATGAGCCGAGCATTGTGACAAAGAAAGGTGTTCGATCAAATTCCTCAAAGGACATTATTTGTCCCAACTCTTGATGCTTTTTCGATTAGAGAGGAACAACATCCTAGTACGAGTAGTCCTATATTTCATGATGAACATTAGGAACTGGCTAACATGTTGCTTGTTTGGTTTTATCCATCCCCATTTTGAAGCCCTTAATGGATACTTTGAACAATTCAAAGTAATATTAAGTGCCAGCACAATCCGTGGAGCCATTTGAAGAGCTACAATATGGCTCTAGACAACAACTAATATCCATACGGAGTGACCAAAATATGGATACAATGGTGGTATCTACTCCAGTGCACTCAACCAGTAACATTAAAGCTAAGAGTGACCAAAGTGGGGGATGAGCGCGAAGAGTTGGGCAGACATGATGGAGAAGGAGCTGCAGCTTACATATCTTACGATACGCGACAAGTTGAGCCCAATAGCTCGTGTTTGTGTCTAGTTGTACCATGATAGTTCCACCACTAGCAGCAGAACAACTTATGGTTCATCAGACAAGTGCTCCAAATAGTGAAATTAGGAATGAAGATCTTCTATAAGATGCAGATTTTTTTGATGAAAGCCATGAGGATGAAAGGTTGGATATCTGATTTGCAAATGATGCTAGGGATGCTGACATCTCTCCTAGGTAACAAAGAAGTGAAAAACACAAAGGTAAAAGCAAAAGTCATGGTAGACATCATATTTAGAATGATAAAGTGTCGGGGGAATTGTCCCAAGCAACTATCAATGATAGTGACAAAGCAAAAGAAACAATGTTCAACTACATCAAGATGGTTCGACAAACGCAAGAAGAATTAACGTATTTTCAAGAACTCTTGAACAAGGTTCAGGAAGGAGATAAGGAGAAGAATCAAATTGATATAGGGCTACAATTTTTTGAATTTGTCACAAGTACAAAGATGAAGGGGCCAAAAAACAAATGGGGACAGTATTTTTGAGCCAAAAAATAAATAGACTACGTTTGCTCCATTTCAAATAATTCAGGAGCCCTTTTCCGTGGAAACAATAGCTTTAAAGTTTTCCTTTTACCCTTAATTAAGTGATATACAACCACATAAATATCTAAAGATTATTTTAGGCCACAAATTTTAAAAATCGTTCTTTTTCCTCAAATAACGTGTCAATTCAAATGGTGTCACATAAATGTTATGGAAGGAGTAAGACGATTAACAACTTTTAGCTAAAAAGCTAAATAAAGCAGACTTAAATTAAGAATAAAGATGCAATTTTTTTCTAAAAGGAGTGTAAGGCCTCATAAAAATTTTGACTCTAGGCCACAAATGCTATCAACTTAAACATGTTAATCAACTTGAGAAAAAATTTCATATAGATTCTATATAAAAAAAATGATTTTTATGGTTGGGTTTGACGTGCAAAATTGTGCTTATAATGATGTGGCATTTGGGACTAACTCAACTTCAAAATTTAGCTCAAGATGGGAGGATTGCCCAAGTCCATATAAGAAGACCACAAGGCCATTCTCCGAACACTATTAAAGTAGGACTCTAACCCATTTTAATAGTGTTGAAAATAAAATAACTATCTCCGGTATGCATTCGTTTTTATCGATTTTGTATTAAAACATCTGTCTAGTTAATATACTTCGTCAGTGCACTAAGTAGCTAACTAGTTTGTGGACAAATCAGTAGAAATTCTTTATTGACATGCTTGCTTTATGTGTTTGTCAATAGCTACCTGTTGTAAGTTAGAAAAATTATCATGGGCAATTTGAAACAACAGTTCGTTTTTTGGGCAGGTTTCATCTGTTGTGCTTAGTGAGGACATTGCCAATCTTCTAGATTTTATAGAGAGGTTAAATGATGGACGTGTGCAAAGTTCAGTTCTTAATATGGATCAAATTGAAGAGCTGACAATTTAGTCTGCATTTTTTCATCAATATTACTATTTGTTTTCGGAAAGTTGTAATGGCCAAATCATGTCTTGCATATCAAAAGAGATTCATGATCTGGTCCAGTCACTTTTTCATCAGAGTGGAGAAGACACACTGGTTAAATTAAAGGATCATGACGTTCCTCGCCTCCTGGAAAATATCAAAAGTTGTATTAGCTCACATAGCTATGCTGAATCAAGTCATGTGACCATGATCGAGGGTCATTTGATTGAACTTTTGGATGCCATCCTCATGTATCTCCACTATCTACCCCAATGTTTTTCTGAGTTGATTTTACCATCAATGACTCAATAGTCAATATGAGCTTCTTCAGAAAGTATTTGGCAATTTAAGAGATTTCCATGGGTTGAAAGTAAATGGTTGCTTTGATTATGAGATAATCGAATATGTCTTACCTCAGATTCAACTTATGACTCAGAAAGTAGTAAAATTTTTTCTACTCTTTTGGATTACCGACTTGATGTATCAGACAAATCAGATGCCTCTTGATTTAATTTGAAGATAGCTACTCTACTTATGGAGGTTATTCCTGTTGAACTGCATGTTATGCACATATGTTCTACGTTCTTGAAAGCTTCAATGTCGGCAGAAGTTGTACGCTTCATCAAGCAACTCTTAGAAGAATCTCTAGACATTCTTAGAGAATCACTGATTCGTATACAACAGCACATCACTAATGATATTACTCCGAGCCCTTCAGCGTACAACTTTCATGTCTTGATAGAGTTCCTATTGATTATTCTTTCTGATGTGCTCCTTCATGAAAAATAGTTTGTTCTCTTAGCACATGTTGGAGCACTTACCAAGGATGTATTCATTCTTGTTTGAAATTTAGAAAAGAACGCACAAAGTGAAGAGAATATGAACGGAACAAGTGGTGCAAGTCTAAACTTGCTGGAAAATATTGAATTTCTGAATGAAGATCTGAAGAGTGTTTTCTTGAAAGCCCCTGCAGAGTCACCTCAGCTCCACTTCCCCTTAAGTGATGGACCACTCTTCATGACTCTTCTACTCAGAAACTTAAATGACTTGCTCAATTCTAATGTTTATTCAGTTGCTTTGATAAAAGAAGAAATCGGTCAGCTGAAAGAAGACCTAGAGCTCATAAATTCGTTCTTTGGGAAAGTTGAGCAAGAATGGAATAGAGATCTTTGGGCTCGTAAATGTGGCATATGCAGTGGAACATGCTATCGACTCAATTATTGTCAGGATAATGGTCTCTTGCAGCTTATCTTCGTATTTCCTGATACCATAGGAAAAATCAAGCTTGTATAAAAAGAGGTACAAGAAAAGATCTCCAAGAACACAAGTACAATTTTTGTGAACTCTCCCAACAAGAAAGTTGAAAACAAGTCATCAATAGTTGGTAAAATAATTATAGGTTTTGAGGAGGAGACTGAGTGGATAATTAGGAAGCTCACCAGCGGACCAATGGAGATAGATGTAATTTCCATAGTCGGCATGCCACGACTTGGAAAAACTACTTTGGCTTACAAAGTATATAATGATAAATCTGTTGTTGATCATTTCGATGTTCGTGCTTGGTGCGCAGTCAACCAGGAAAGTAATGAGAAAAAGTTGTTGCAAAAAATTCTCAATCAAATACATGGTTTGGAAGAAAGTGACAGTGAGTATGAAATAGATGATGACGTTGCTAATAAGCTGTAGAAACGACAGTTTGGAAAGAGGTACCTTATTTTCTTGGATGACTTGTGGGATGCTACAAGGGGTGGGCATGGTACGGTATTTTAAACTTCGGTATGGTAACTTCAGTTTTTGGTATCTAAAAGAACAATACCATTACCATACCAAATTAGTTCAGTATGGTTCGGTATTTTTAAATTTGGTATTTTACGATTTGGACTATGTTATGTCATCTGCTGCTGTGCTGTACTATGTGTTTGTGTGATATCTCGTGACTTGAGCCGGGGGTCTTTCGGAAACAGCCTTTCTACTTCATCAGAGGTAGAGGTATGGACTGCGTACATCTTACCCCCCCAGACCCCACTAAGTGGGAATACACTGGGTTTGTTGTTGTTGTTGTTGTTGTTGGTATTTTACGATTTGGTAATTCGGTAACCATACTTTATTTGATTTCTAATTACATATATTCATATGGAAAAACTACAACTTTAAATTTAAAAAATGTCTCAATCATGTTAGGGTAACAACTATCTTTATTTCTCAATTACACAAAATTAACATTTCAATCACGATTGAATAGCCCGAGATACAAACTCTGAAAAACATTACCTAAACTTAAGCATAGTGCTCCTAAATAATAAGCTTCCCAAAAAATTTATTTCTGAATAAAAGTTACTTCTGTGTTCAATTGACTAATCAATGATATATAAATATATTTAATAATCTTAAATATAATATATATATATATATGGGTTTTATATGTTATTAAAAACTTCGGTGCGGTATACGGTATTTTGGTATTTATTGCATAAATATCAAATACCGTACCAAATACCAAAATAATTTAAAATTCCTACCAAATACCATAACATCAATACCGCGGTATAAATTTTTTTAATTTCGATCTGGTATTCGGTATATACCATACCATGCCCACCCCTAGATGCTGCAACATGGGATGAGCTAACAAGGCCTTTTCCAACTGAATTTCAGAAAGGAAGCAGAGTTATTTTAACAAGTCAGAAAAAGAAAGTGGCTTTGCATGGAATATCCCACAGTGATCCTCTTGATCTTCGATTGGTAAGACTAGAAGAAAGTTGGGAGTTATTAGAGAAAAAGGTATTCGTAGAAGAATGTTGCCCTGATGAACTAAAAGATGTTGGTGAAAAAATATCCCAAAAGTGTGATAGGCTTTCTTTGGTACTTGATTTGATCGGTGGTATTAGAGTTGCCTCGAATTTTTTGACTCTCTGCTGATTATGCCTCAACATGCCTCCATGTTCCAGCTTGAGTCTTGGCACTTGCCCAGTTTTAGGAAATTGAGTAGATCATGATGCAGTTACTGGTCATCAGTTATTTTTTCTAAAAGTGCAGCCTATTTCTCAGGGGCATTTTCTATATATTTTTGGTGATATATATAGTTTTCTTTGTAACTGCTTGAGGCAGTGTCTTTGTTGTACTGAAGATCAAAATCTTCTTTATCCTCATACCTTCATATTTTGAATTCTTGAGGATTTGATTGTACTCTACCTTCTATATAGTGAATAGCTTATCGTTGCCCGTGGTTTTTTCCCAACTTAGGTTTCCACGTTAAATTTGTGTGTCATCTATTTTATTTCCAGATTTTTTTCTTGATTTTATATGTGTATTGTTCCTTGATGTAAGTGAGTTTCTAACAAGTAGTATCAGAGCCAGGTTCATTCCCGTTTCGGGCTCCCGGTCCATGCGCCAGTGCCAATTAGGCCTGGGCGTGAGTGGGGGTATTAGAGTGGGTAAAAGTCCCACATTAGTTGGGGAATGGACTAGTGGTTTGCTTATATAAACTTGGGAAATCCTCCCCTTATGAGCTAGCTTTTGAGGTTGAGTTAGGCCCAAGGTGCATTTCTTGACATGCTATCAGAGCCAGGTTCAATGATATCTACTGTAACCAAGTTTGATATCGAGAAATTTGATGGAAAAATTAGCTTTAGTATCTTGAAGGTCTAGATGAAGGCTGTTCTCACACACAACGATTTGAAGAAGGCTTTAGATGGCAAGTCTAAGAAGCCTGATTCTATGAACGACGAACAATGGGAGGAGTTGGATGAAAAGGCACTCTCTGCAATTCAACTTAGTCTTTCCAAAGAGGTTTTGTGGGAGGTTATTCATGAGACTACTGCTGCAAGTCTCTGGTTGAAACTTGAGTCTCTTTATATGACCAAAAGCCTTTCCAATAAGCTCCGTCTCAAAGAGCGTTTATACACGCTTCGTATGTCTGAAGGTTCTTTGATCCAATCTCATCTTGATGCATATTATTCAATTATAATAGATCTGAAAAATTTAGAAGTTAAAATTGAGGATGAAGACAAGGCTGTCTTATTAATTGTCTCTCTGCCATCTACCTATAAACACTTCAAGGAGATTATGTTATATGGAAATCATGAAACTTTATCTTATGAAGATGTTCAATCAAATTTGTTGTCCAAAGAAAAATTTGATCTTGAAGTTCATTTAGAAGATAAAACAGAGGGCTTGTTTATTAGAGGTAGATCATAGAACAAAGGGTGTTATTCCGGCAAGACATTTCATTACTGCAAGAAACCTGGGCATGTTATTTCTGAATGCAAAAAACTGAAGAATAAAAAGAAGAGAGAAGAAAATAACAAAATATTGTAGAAAACTACTGAAGCCGGAGTTGCTGAATATGATTCCGAAGGTGATGTTTTGTTAGCTGTCTCTACTGATAAGAAGAACTCTTCTGAATGGGTTTTTGATACTGGATGTACGTATCATATGTGTCCTCGTAAGGATTGCTTTTCAACATATGAAAAAGCTGAATTAGGTGTTGTCCTAATGGGGAATGATGCCCTTGGGATTGGTAATGTACAAATAAGGACCCATGATGGCGTTATCAGAACCTTGACCAATGTTCGTCATATTCCTGGCTTGAAATACAACCTGATTTCTTTGGGTACTCTTGAATCTCTTGGATGTAAATATTCAGCAGAAGGTGGAATTCTCAAGGTTTCAAAAACTGATCTCGTCTTGATGAAAGGAATAAGACGTGGGACTCTCTATTACTTGCAAGGTTCAATTGTGACAGGATCTGCAGCAATTTCCACATCATTATTTGATGATGATCTCACTCGTTTATGGCATATGCGCTTGGGTCATATGAGTGAGAAAGGTATGTCTCTTCTTATCAAAAGAGGTCTTCTCGATAATTAAGTTACTGGGAAATTGGTTTTCTGTGAACATTGCATATTTGGAAAACAAAAGAGAGTGAGTTTTTCAGCAGTTATACATCACACATATGGTCTTCTTGATTATATTCATTCTGATTTATGGGGGCCTTCAAAGGTTACATCTCTCGGAGGAAAATGCTACATGATGACCCTTATAGATGATTTCTCTCGCAAAGTCTGGGTTTATTTCTTGAGACATAAAAATAAAAATTTTCTTAAGTTCAAGAACTTTAAGGCTCTTGTTGAGAATCAAACTTCAAAGAAGATTAAAAAACTTTGGACTGATAATGGCTTGGAGTTTTGTGAGTCAGATTTTAATAAGTTTTGCACGAGTCATGGTATTGCTAGACACAAAACTCTTATTGGGAAGCCCCAACAAATAGAGTTGTGGAACGTATTAATAGAACTCTTCTTGAAAGATCTCGTTGTATGCTTTCTAATGCGGGACTATGGCATCATCGTGATTTTTGGGCCGAGGCAATTCTACAGCTTGTTATCTTGTCAATCGATCTCCTCACTCATCCATTAACTTCAAAATTCCAGAAGAAGTTTGGTCAGGTAATCCGGTGGATTTCTCTAATTTAAAAGTATTTGGATGCCCTACTTTTGCCCAAGTTAATGATGGAAAGTTAGCTCCTTGGGTTGTGAAATGCTTATTTCTTGGCTATGCTTCTGAGTCTAAAGGGTATCGTTTATGGTGTCCTAATTTTTGAAAAATAATTTTGAGTAGAGACATCACTTTTAATGAAAATAATCTATTGTGGTTTGGAAAAGAGTCTTCTGTATTATCTCCTAGTATAGGTGATCCACAAGATACTAGTGAGAAGGTGGAGTTAGACGTGAGAACTACATCTCAGAAGGTTGACCCTAACTTTTCTACAGACCCACAATGTAGCAATGATATTCATGTTGATGAACAAGATTCTAGTACCACCCATCCCGTTGAGCCACAATTGATGGATGATTCTTCTATTGCTCATAATAGACCAAGGAGAGTTATTAGAAAGCCCAACTGATACAGTGATAATGATGGTCTAATTGCCTATGCACTTACAGTTGCACAAGAGATTTCTGAAGGAGTTAAACCTACTTCATATTCGGAGGCAATCAACAGTTGTAATTCATCCCAGTGCTGATAGTAATGCAAAAATAAATTAAAAGTTTGCATAAGAACGGGACATGGGAGTTATATGAACTTCCTAAAGGCCGTCGTGAATTAAGCTGCAAATGGATTTTCAAATGGAAAAAAGGAATTCCTGGTGTTGAAGATGCTAGATGGAAAACTCATTTAGTTGTTCGAGGCTTTGATCAAAAGGAAGGCATTGATTTTAATGAAATTTTCTCTCCCATTGTTCGTCATTCTTCCATTAGAGTGCTTCTTGCCTTCATCGCATTATTAGACTTGGAATTGGAGCAATTAGATGTTAAAACGACTTTTCTACACGGAGAATTGGAGCGAGAAATTTATATGAAGCAACCTCAGGGCTTTGTTATTCCTAGCAATGAACAATGTGTTTTCCATTTGAAAAGGTCCTTGTATGGACTTAAACAAGCACCTAGGCAGTGGTACAAGCGATTTCATGCTTTTATGGTTAGTCAAGGCTACACACGAAGTCAATATGATAATTGTGTGTATTTTCAAAAGTCTTCAAATGGTTCCTTTATTTACTTGTTATCATATGTGGATGACATGTTGATTGCTTCAAAAGACATGTCTTTGACCAATAAGCTTAAGTCTCAACTAAGTAATGAGTTTGAAATGAAGGACCTTGGTGCAGCAAAGAAGATTTTGGGAATGGAGATTTATAGAGAATGACAAGCTGGAAAGCTATACTTGTCTCTGAAAAAATACGTTCATAAAATCCTTGACAAGGTCAATATGAGTAAGAGCAAGTCTGTCTCAACTCCTCTAGCATCTCACTTTAAGATATCTTCTGAATTCTATCCTAAAACAGAGGAAAAGATTGAAATAATGTCCAATATTCCCTACTCCAGTGTAGTTGGCGGTCTCATGTATGCCATGGTATGTACTAGACCCGATCTTGCATACACAGTGAGTATGGTAAGTCAGTATATGCACAATCCTGGAAAGTATCATTGGGATATGGTGAAGTGAATTTTTCGATACTTGAAAGGTACGATTAATCTTGGCTTGGTCTTTGATAGGAACAAGGTGACATCTAATGATGTTGTTAGGTTTGTTGATTCTGATTATGGTGGTGATATTGATAGGCGCAGATCTCTGTCTGGGTACAAATTCACTTTATGTTCTGGTTCTATTAGTTGGAAAGCATCTTTGCAATCTATTACAGCTTTATCCACTACAGAAGTGGAGTACGTTACAACTACTAAAGGTGTGAAAGAGGCTACATGGTTACGTGGTCTTATTCTTGAGCTTGGTGTTTCACAAGATACTACTGTTGTGTTCTTAGATAGTCAGAGTGTAATATATCTAACAAAAAATGATGCTTATCATTCCAAGACTAAGCATATTATTGTGAAATATCATTATATCAGAGATACAATGACTGCCGGAGAGATTATAGTTAAGAAAGTGTACACTTCGGAGAATCCGGCAAATATTCTTACTAAGCTACTTCCCATTGCTAAGTTCAAACATTTTTTGAATTTAGCTAGTGTTTACAAAACTTGATTGCCCTTCAGGGCTTTTATGGTAATGACGAGAATCTACTAAATGTGAGTCAAGGTGGAGATTGTTAGAGTTGCCTCCAATTTTTTGACTCTCTGCTGATTATGCCTCAATATGCCTCCATGTTCCAGCTTGGTTCTTGGCACTTGCCCAGTTTTAGGAAGTTGAGCAGATCATGATGCAGTTATTGGTCGCCAGTTGTTTTTTCTGAAAGTACAGCCTATTTCTCAGGGGTATTTTCTGTATGTTTTGGTGATATATATAGTTTTCTATGTAACTGCTTGAGGTAGTGTCTTTCTTGTACTGAAGATCAAAATCTTCTTTATCCTCATTCCTTCATATTTTGAATTCTTGAGGATTTGATTGTACTATACCTTCCATATAGTGAATAACTTGTCGTTGCCCATGGTTTTTTCCCAACTTGGGTTTCCACGTTAAATTTATGTATCATCTATTTTATTTCCAGATTTTTTTCTTGATTTTATATGTGTATTGTTCCTTGATGTAAGTGAGTTTCTAACTGGTGGAGTCATTTCAAGGAAGGAAAAGAAAGAATTTTTGTGGCTTGAAGCTCTCAATAATTTGAGTTCCTTTATTTTTAAGGATACAAAGAAAGTGGTAAAGGTTATACAATTAAGTTATGACCATTTGTCAGATTACCTAAAGCCTTGATTTCCTCACCTTGCAAGTTATCCGAAGGACAAATATATGGTAATATCCGAGTTGAAAGACTTACGGAGTGCTCAAGGACTTGTGGAACTAACTGATTTGAAAAGTGCGGAAGAAGTAATGAAGGTTTATGTGGATGAGTTAGTTTCTAGTAGCTTGGTAATAGTGAGAGGTGGTAGCAAAAAGAGATGCCAAATTCATGATCTGGTGCATGACTTCTGTTCGATTAAAGCTAGAGAGGAAAAGGTTTTTGACATCACAAGTTCAAGTGCTTTGTCTTCCTCCTCCTCCTCCTCCTCCTCTTCTTCTTCTTCTTCAGATCCAATGCTACGTGGGATGACCATTCATTATGATGACATCTTCATTCGAATGAAATTCCATTCCTGTTCAATACAGATGAGAAAAATCCTTCTATTAAACACCTTTTCTCTTTGAAGATACACGTGAATCGTGAGTATCTGTATAACAATGTCCTTCAATACAACTTTCACTTAAGACACCTGAGGCTTCTTAAAATGATGGACCTGACGGATGTAAATTTCACAGATTTTTTGATGAATGAAATAGGCATGCTTGCTTATTTGAGGTGCTTAATCATCCGGACAGAGGCAAAAGCTCTCCCTCTATCATTTTCAAACCTACGGAATCTAGAAACTCTGGTAGTGAGGAATGGTGGAACAGACATGGTATTATCGCCTAGTATCTGGTGTCTTGTAAAGCTACAATGTGCGTCCATCTATAATTGTTCTTTCTTTGATTCAGATATTGACGAACCAACAAAGTTAGAGAATCTGACAACAATAGATCTTCTCAACTTTTCCTGTTCGGGAGGCTCAGAGGATATTTTCACAAGGTTTCCCAATCTTCGAACCCTTGGATTCTGCATTAGTAAATCAATGGATTGTTCAGTAGAGCATATTTACTTTCCAAGATTTGATGTTCTTAATAAACTTTAAAAAGTTTCAGCATATTTTGTGTGCAGTGGGTTCGATCTGACAGTAGATGCACTGTCAAGAATTGGGAGATCACTACCCAACCTTCAAAGGCTTGGACTAGTAAGGGCAAGCATCCATGGTGGTGAAGAATGGAACATGGCAGAAGTCACCTTTGAGAATCTCAAATCTCTAAAATTCGATAATATGTCTTTTTCTGAATGGCACGTTGCAGATCAATCCTTTCCCATGCTCTCGAGGAATTACTTAAATACTATTGCACTAAGCTAAAATATATCCAAGAAAGTTTTGGGGATATTGCTTCATTTAAGTTTATTTCAGTGTGGGGAAGCCCTCAACTTATAGAGTTGGTGCTCAAGATTAAGGTGTTGCAGAAACGATGGGAGAAGACAATCTTGAGGTACACTACAAAGGTATGCTATTTTAGAATATGTGATTATATAAAAATTCATTAACTTGTTTCCTACATTAAATTCCCTCTCACAATATGTTTTCCAATATTGCTTTTAACATTTATAATCCTCTTTCTTTTAACATTTATAATCTTCTTTGCAGTGAGAGACAGGTTGACCAGAATATTAATATGTAGAGACCTCATATGATGGATTGATCCTCAAGACATTTATACCTTGTTTCTATCCATTTAGTTAATTCATAACGTTGGGGTTAGTAACTGATGTACCAAGACTTGATTCATTTCAGTTCATGTCCAATACTTAGTATTTTCTTGAATGGACTTTGGAAGTGATCAATTTTAGTAATGGTCTGAAATACTTGTTTTCTTTATTGGAATGGATGAGATCTGATGCATTATATACTGTCGCAGTTGTAATCGTCATCCAGAACAAATCATGAAACTAGCAAGTTTCAATGTCCAACTTGGAATTGGTCAACATTTTCTCTTAATGGTCTTTTTTCATATAATTAACTTTGTATGATCTTTTCCATGATTTTGCTTGTATGATTAGGTAAAATTATAAAGTATAATACTATTACTGGAATAAAAGGAATGATGTTTTTCATTGATTGTAGATTGAGTATAAATAGATTCTATACCGCAATGTGATAAACTAAGAAAAGGTTAATACTTATCTACATATAACCCAAATACAAAAGAGACCTAAAGGGAAGGAACTACTAAATTGAAATTTAAAAATAGAAGTTGATTTTATCCTTTATTACATCCCCGCAAGTTGGTAGTGTCAACAACACCCAACTTGGATAATTGTTGTACAAAAGAGGCTTTTGGAAGTGGTTTTGTGATTATGTCAGCCACTTGATCAACTGAGTGAAGGTGATGTACTTCAATATCTTTATTCTGGACCTGTTCACGAATAAAGTGGAAATTAATGGCAACATGCTTCGTCCTACTATGAAAAATTGGATTGTAACAAATGTTAGTGGTGTTTATATTATCACAAAAAACCTGCGGAACCCTTTTAAGTGAAAGATGAAGTTCACGAAGAACATTTGTGAGCCAGTTGGTTTCTACAACAGCAACAACCACACCTCTATACTCAGCTTCTGTAGAGAATCAAGATATTGAGTATTGTTTCTTTGAGGACCAGGAAATTGGTGTGCAACCTATGAAAATAACATAACCAGATGTAGAGGTGCGATGTTCTAGATCACCAGCCCAATCCAAATTAGAATAAACAACCAAACGAGAATCTGGAGCTTTTGTAATCCTTATACCATATTGGCAGGTATGGCGAAGATCACGAAGTAACCGCTTGACTTCTTTCCAGTGAAATTGACGTGGGATTTGCATAAATTGAGAAACCTTGATAACTGTGAAGGCAACATTAGGACGTGTAAAGGATAAGTAGTGAAACTTCTTTATTACCCATCGATAAGTACCATCAGTTGGAGGATCATTCACTGAAGCTGTCAAAATGGTAGTTGAAGTCATAGCTGTAAGTGCTCCTTTACAGCCTATCATGTCAACATCATCTAAAAGATCCATAATATACTTGTGTTGGGACAAAACAAGACCATCAGCAAAAGAGATAACCTTAACACCCAAAAAATAATGGAGCTGTCCAAGGTCTTTCAAAGAGAAGCGATTGGAAAGACCTTCTATTATATGACGAACCCCATGAATTTGATTTCCAATGATGATTATATCATCTGTATCGCTAAGAGCATAGACAATGAACCCAAGATTATGCAAAATAATAAAGAAGAATCAGATTGAGACTTAGTAAACCCAACAGTTAACAAATAATTTTTGAGCTCAGTGTACCATGCTTGGGGAGCTTTTTTCAAGCCATAAATCACTTTGTTCATCTTGTAGACATGGGTGGAGAGGCTTCGATCTTCAATGCCTGGTGGCTTCCTCATATAAAATTCTTTCTCAATACATCCTTGTAACAAGGAATTATTGACATCGATGGATAGGCCAGTTATATAGCGTCGCAATGGTAAGCACCAAACGAATAGTTACTGGTTTGACTACCGGGCTAAAGGTTGAATGGTAGTCTAATCTTGGATGCTGGGTAAATCCCTTTGCAACAAGCCGAGCTTTGTACCTATCCATGGAACCATCAAATTTATGTTTTATACAAAACAACCACTTGCACTCAACCACATTCATTAAAGGAGAAACTAGAACCAAATCTCGATTCCTAACAAGGGCATCAAATTCAGCTTTCATGGCTTTTCTCCAGTGAGGGTGAGAACATGCTTGTTTATATGTACAAGGAACAAATGGCAAGGAGAGTTGGACACTTACACTAAAGTGCTTGGGTTTGAGATTATTTCATTTAGAGTGTGTGGCCATAGGATGAGTTAAAGTGGTCACCACAGGTGAAGGAATGGGTGGAGTCAAAGTAAGTGTGCTCTGGGAAGGGTTGTAATTAGGTGATTGAGAAGGTAAGCTATAAGGAAGTGGCATCAATGAGGTGTTTGGATGTGGACAATTTTTATATTAATAGGTGATTAATGGTTTGAATGATGGTGGTGGTTGAGTATTATTGGGTAGGGGTGGAATTGCAGGTGGCAACAAAGGAGAATATAAGTTTATACTTGATCCAATGGAGATACCTTTTGATGTGGAAGACATTGAGCTGGGCAGTGGAGACTACACGGGTAGAGCATTTGGGAGTGGATGACAAGAACTGAACTTGATGGTTTATGATTCATAGGTTGAACATCAGAACAAATCTCCCAAGCAATATTATCTCTCTATTTGAGTTTTAAATTGGAAGACATTTGAAAAGGATAGGTATCTTCTAGAAATAGAACATCCTTGATAAGTACAATTTATTTTTAATGAGATCAAGACATTGGTGGTAATAATGTTTATTAGAAAAATCCTAAAATACACAACTGGGATTAGATCTTCGCTCTAATTTATTTTTGTCGTATGGTTTGATCCATGGGTACCATAAATAACCAAAAAATCTAAGGGATTCATACTTTGGAGACTCGTGATATAGAATTTCATATATATTTATTTTGTAAATTTGGAGTTGTTAGACGGTTTATAAGGTAGACTGCTTGGTGACAGACAAAACTCCTAAACATTGGGGGCAAGGAGGCTTGGTACTATAAGGTTTTGGCCGTCTCAATAACATGCCTGTGACGACGTTCAACTGGTGCCATTCTTTGGGTATGTAGGAAGGTGTCACTAAATGTTCAATATCATGAATTTTGAGATATGAGGATAAACCTTGAAACACACCATCACTATCGGTGTAGAGAGACAAAATTTTAGTTTGAAATCGTCACTCAAGTAAGGGATGTAAAGCTTGAAAGACATCAACAACTTCCTTTTTTGATTTTATAGTGAACAACCACATGTATTTTGAGTACTGGTCAACAAATAAGACATAATATCTCTTGATATCAATTGATAAAATAGGAGAAGACCCACATAAATCCCTATAAATAATTTTCAATGATCGTTGACTTTGCAATGAATTTTTAGATAAAGGTAACTTGTGCATTTTATTAGAATAACATGAATTAGAAAATAAATTGGCTCTAGAATGTGAAAGTAGAAGAGAAAACTGATGCAAAATTCTATTTAACTTATGATGACTTGGATGACCTAAATGCCGATGCCACAGGTATAGAGGAATGACAATATTGCATTGTGGTGAATGACGCCCACTGCCTGACGGACACATACAACCTATCTCTATTCTGCCCCCGAAATAGAGGCGCCCCCATACTCAGATCCTTCACAAGATAAGAAAAAAAGGAAAAATTCAATGGAGGTGTGGTTATCACAGGAAAATTTAGAAAAAGAAATACAGTTATTTTTTTTATAGAATAAGAGCATAAGGTATTGAGAAGCTTAAATTGCTTATTTGATTCATTTATGTTAGTGTTACTGATTTAAGATATTGGAATACTGCTACCATCTCCCATTGCTATCTCCTTTGGAACGTGGTAGTTGTGCACATCACTAAAGTTTTGATCATCTGAGTCCATATGATGAGTGGTGCCAGTATCAACAATACAAGGAGCCTCTTGAGTTGAAAGCCAAGGAACATAGTTTGCTGGGGCTTGTAGGTGATTGTGTGATTAGGACATGCAGAGTCACACAACTGGATATTTAGAGTGTTATTATATCATTGTTGTTGGTTATTTTGATGGAAAGAGTGGTAGGTCTTATCAAAAGAATTATACTCATGAGGGTTAATTGTCTCTGGATACCAAATGAAGTAAATACTGTTACTGGAATAAAAGGAACGATGGTTTTCATTGATTGTAGACTGAGTATATATAGATTCTATACAACAAAGAGATTAACTAAGAGGTTAATAATTATCTATATATAACCTAAATATAACAGAGCCCTAAAGGGAAGGAACTACTAGATTTGAAATTTAAAAATATAAGTTGATTTTATCCTTTATTATAAATAACTTGAAATCTCAAGCTCAAATAATTCATTGTATGTTTAGTTTCTGTTTCTCATTTAGCAATAAATAATTGACTAACCACTTTATTATATGACTAATTCTCAATCTCAACTACAACATTATGTAACACCAACCTTGGCTACAGTGGACCGGCCTTTGTACACCAGCAAAGGGTATATAAGACTCTTGAATTTTAAATTGTGTACTGATTATGTACTTTTTTTCTATCTATATTGGTATAATTAAAGTCCTAAAAAGGATGTGTAGTCTTTTTTCTTCTATAATTTCTCCGCCTAAATAGTTATCACCATTTTTGTTTGCACTCCTTTTTAAAAAACATTAACTACATGCTAAATTGACTACATTGCCCTTATTTATTAATTTTTTCTATTTAATACTTCTCTTTTGCACACTATGTTGATATCTCTCCATATTTATGATTAAGAGTGAAGGTGAAAAACAACAAGTAATTATGTCTTGGTTTTGTGAAATGACAAGTATTAAGGAATATCTGTTTTTAGTAAGGTCGACAACTAATTTGGAACAAGGGAGAATTTAGTTTTTTGGAGTCAAGGATATGTATGATTATTTGTGACTTTGTTGGAAGTTTGGTAACAACTATCCAAAGTTCAAAAGTTATTGGTGATTGCTTAACAGGAATTGCAATCAAAACACGCCCGCCATTGATGTTTCTTGTCACAAGATTTATTTGTAATTGTTGTATTTTATTACTCCTTACACACATTTTCATATAATTTTAATCATCCTAACATATCTATAAAATCACATGACTAGAAGTAGTATTTTAGTCAAAAACAAAGGGAACGTAAAGAGCAAAGCTACAAGGACAAAAATATAGGGAAATTGTAGCTGTAAATTGCTACAAAAGAGACTGTAGGGAAGGGGAAAGCTAAAACTTTTGAGTGATTTCTATTTTTATGGATGGTTACAAATGCACAATGTGCCTCCTAATTATACTAGTCCATGGATGATTCTAAATATCCTTCTAGATACATCTACAAGAAAAATCTAGTCATCCTTATTCTCTACTATTCTAAAATATCTAGATAATTCTACCATATATTTATTCAAGATACTACACTAGGATATTTTAGAAGAACCTATTCCAAAAAATATCTAATATCTAGGATTTTCTACAACAAAAATATCTACTAACTAGGAGTTTCTAGACAAATCTTAATTTCCTAAAACTCCTCCTTAAGATCTTTCAATGAAACTCCTGCAACGACATTTGAAACTCAAACTTGTTTATAGGAAGAGCCTTGGTTAGAATATCAGCTTGTTGTTCTTCACTTCTGTAGCTATAAAACCTTTAGGTTGTTCAACTTAAATATCTTCTTCAAGAAATCCATTTAGAAATGCAGATTTGACATCTAAATGGTAGATTTTCCACTTGTATTGTGCTGCAAGAGCAACTAGAAATCTTACTGTTTCATGCTTTCCAAAAGAAGCAAAAGTATCTCCAAAGTCTACTCCAGGCTGCTGGGAATAGCCTTTAACTATGAGTCTGGCTTTATGTTTGAAGATGGAGCTATCTGGATTGAATTTCGTTCTATAGACCCATTTGACACCAAGGATGTTCTTTTGTTCGGGCCTATCAACCAGCTCCCAAGTATTATTTTTATTAATCATGGCAAGCTCCTCCCCTATTTCAGAAATCTAAGCTTTATAATCCACTGCTTCTTTAAAGAAAGATGGTTCGACAAGAGCAAATTGCATTGCTCATAAACTTCAGCTAGCGATCTGGTCTTCAAAACTGGAGAATCAGTTGTCAATTCAAAATTTGAAAAGTGTCTTGCTCCAGTAATAGGACTGGAAGAAATATCACTCATCTACAAATTTTGAGCTGCAACTGAAGTACTCCCATCTTAGTTATTTATAACAATACCTCGATCCCAATCATAATGGCTAGACTAGTCCACCGTAAGATCTCTACTGATAAGCACCTTCTTCAAATAAACATTAAACACTTTGTACCCTTTTGTAGTTATGCTATAGCCCAACAAAATATAGAGTTCTGCCTTGTTATCCAATTTGCCTCTTTTAACATCTGTAACATGTGCATAGCAGACTGAACCAAAAACTTTCAAGTATCTCGCAGACGACTTTATATCCCACCATGCTTCGAATTTCATCATGTATTGAAGTGCTCTAGTTGGTAATATGTTTAGAAAATAGATGACACTATTGATTGCCGTAGCTTAAAAATATTTAGGCATGTTCTTTTCTGCGAACATGCATCTCGCAATCTCTATCACTATTCTATTCTTTGATTCAGAAACCCCATTATATTTTGGAGTGTAGCTAACAGTAAATTGTTGTTGAATACCCATATCTTTACAATATTTTCTGAACTGGTGTGAAGTGACTGGATATACTTTAATTGGCAGCCACTCTCCCTTTCTACCATAGCCTTGAATTCTTTGAAAATAGAGAACACCTGAACTTTGGTACTTAGAAAATAGACCCATGTCATTCGAGTTAGATCATCTATAAAGAGAATAAAATGTTTATTCCCACTCAAAAAAGCCATCCTCATTGATCCACATATATTTGTATGAACCAACTCTAGCTTTTCTTTCACCCTCCAAGACTTCCTTTAGGAAAGGATCATCTATGCAATTTATCAAATTGACATGACTCACAAACATCTCGATACATGTGAATTTTGGGTACATCAAGCACCATACCCTTGGATTGCATATACACCAATGAACTAAGGTTGTAATGAATGAATCTTTTATGCCAAAGCCAAGTATCACTCATTTCAATATTGAAAGAGCAACTTTAAGCAGAATAACATGAAATTGGAAAAGAATTACCAATCATCCTAATTTTATCTACTTCATAACCTTTAGTATCATAAATGACACATTTTTTTATCCTTATAAGTAAGTGAATAATTATTGTGAAGCAACTGAGCAACACTAAACAACTTTTGAGTCAAGCTTGGCACATAAAGAACATTATTTATAATTTTCATACCTTTGTTTGTAGGGAATTTCACCGATCCTCTTCCTTGAGCTTGCAGCAGTGCACTATCTCCAAGCTTCACTTTGGTCCTATCAGACCTTTCCAAGCTAACAAACAGATTTTGCTCAATCACCATATACTATGTGCACGCACTATCGACATACCAATTATATCAATCATCATGTGATGTGTGCGAAGCCATGACTACCTCCTCCTGTGTTTTTTCAACTTGGTAATTTTTTGCAAAAGTTACTCGTTGGAAAGACTGACCACTTTGAGTTTGCTTTTGCCTGAAATACTTCTCAATATGCCCATACTTCTTTTAGTATCTGTATTGAATAAGAGACCTCTTGGACTTCTGCCAACAATTCTACTCCAAGTGGTTTATCTTCTTACCAATGCCACAAGGTAGAATTTTTTCTCTTCTCGACGATATCTCCAGAGTGGTCTAAAGAGACTTTTTGCCTTCTTTTTGTTTCTTGAATTTATGCCTTACTTGA
The DNA here is from genome assembly GCF_002878395.1 of Capsicum annuum. NCBI lineage: Eukaryota > Viridiplantae > Streptophyta > Magnoliopsida > Solanales > Solanaceae > Capsicum > Capsicum annuum. Next base: position 3,374,990 of record NW_025896076.1, on the reverse strand, counting down.
CAGGAATCTTCGATTGTCCCTTCGCTTCTCATGGTTACCCGTTGCTCTTGGATTTGCAATTTAGGGATCAACTCAGCTATTGAAAGAGTAGTCAAGTCACAAGACTCTTCAATAGATGAGATTTTTAATTCAAACTTATCCGAAAGGATGACCATGATATTCTCTAAAACCTTCTAATCCAAAAAGTTTTCACCAAGTATCCTTATTTGGTTCACAATATCCATCTGCTTGAAAGAGTATTCTTTCACACTATTCAAATCCTTCATCTTCAAGAGTTCAAACTCCCTCTTCAAAGCTAAGACCTTAACAGACTTAACTCTGTTGCTGCCTTTAAACTCCTCCTTTAGCTTATCCCAGGATTCTTTGGCTATCACATAAGCCATAATCCTTGTAAACATCACTTCCGTATGGCTTGAATGTATGCAAGTGAGAGCGCTTTGAGATCTAGTCACCAACTCATCATACTTTTTGATATCATTGAGAGTTGGGTTGTCTCTCAATGGCTGGACAACAGGTACTCCTCTCTTAAAGATATCCCACAAGTTGAGAACCTTCAAATAAGCCTTCATTTCAATGGCCCAAATATGGTAATTGTCCCCCGAGAAAATTGGAGGACCCATTGTTGGTTGATTTTCTGGTTCCATGTCTTTTTAGTAAATAGATCCAAGAAAAGGATCTAAAAATAAGATGAGCCAATCAACAAAAATAACTTCAGATCCCGTAAGAAATAGGCTCTGATACCATATCAAAATAAAGGGAACGTAAAGAATAAAGCTACAAGGACAAAAATATAGGGAAATTACAACTGTAAATTACTACAAAAGAGACTGTAGGGAAGGGGAAAGTTGAAACTTTTGAGTGATTTCTATTTTTCTGGATGGTTACAAATGCACAATGTGTCTCCTATTTATACTAGTCCATGGATGATTCTAAATATCCTTCTATATATATCTACACGAAAAATCTAGTCATCCTTATCTTCTACTACTCTAGAATATCTAGATAATTCTACAAGATATTTATTCAAGATACTACACTAGGATATTCTAGAGGAATCCACTCCAAAAAATATCTAATATCTAGGAGTTTCTACTACGAAAATATCTACTAACTAGGAGTTTCTAGATAAATCTTAATTTCCTAACACTCTTTCTTATGATTTTTCAATGAAACTCCGTGCAACGACCTTTGAAAGTCAAACATGTTTATGGGAAGAGCCTTGGTTAGAATATAGGCTTGTTGTTCTTCACTTCTGCTACTATAAAAACTTCAGGTTGTTCAAAATAAATATCTTTTTTAAGAAATCTATTTAGAAATGCAGATTTAACGTCTAAATGATAGATTTTTCACTTGTATTGTGCTGCAAGAGCGACTAGAAATCTTACTGTTTCATGCCTCGCGACAAGAGCAAATGCATCTCGAAAGTCTACTACAGGCTGCTGGGAATAACCATAAACTACGAGTCTGGCTTTACGTTTAAAGATAGAGCCATCTAGATTGAACTTTGTTCTATAGACCCATTTGACACCTGTAACACCCCGTGGTTTTCCTGACTCGGTATCACTTCATGGTATGCTTAGAGGGGTGCTCATCTAAAATGTTTTCTAAATATAGAAAGGGACTTAGTCTAATTTTGAGCTCCAAATCTTTGAAGAATTATTTCACGACCTTCCCGACCTTTAATAGTTAACATTTTAGCTAAATCATGATTAGGGAGGTCAATAGGTGTTCCCGAACAGGTTTTAGATTTTTTGGGCTGTGTTTAGACCTTGTTTGGTGTCCCCAAATAGTGGACCAATGCAATCTTAGCACACCGCGTAACCCATCACGTTGGTCAATTTTTGTGTAGGAACTGCCAGGCAAAAGTATTGAGGCTTGGCGCAATTAGGGCGCGGCGTGTTAGGTATAACATCGCCAATCACGTCGATGCTCAGTTGTTTCAGATTTTTTTAAAATCCGTGTCCAAGGAGGGGCAATTTAGTCATTTTCCCCACCCTTTTTCAGCTTTAACATGGGATTTAATCCCCAAATCACCAAAATACATGATATTTTCTCACAAATCACTCAAGAACACTTTCTATTGTTTCAACCCAAAAGTCCAAGAGAACTCAAAATTTAACTGTCACTTTTCAAAATTTCTTCATGAATCGGAATCCCTAGAACAAGAGCTTTAAGAATCACCCATCAATAGTTCGAATAGCATCCCTAAAGCAAGACTTCATCCAAAAGTCATAATTTAAGGTACATGGGGTTTATGCTAAAACTACATGGGCTTGTTGAATCTCTTGAATATGATTTAAAGATATCAAGCATGAGTTTATAAAGGGGTTTTGGATCCTATGTTATAAGTTAAGCATTAGAATCATTTTTAATGGTAGAATTGTTTTGCCCTTTTGGTCTTTTACCTTAAATTGATTTATACCTATATGTATATGTATGAAATTAAAGATTTTATTAGAGCATTATATTTAAAATCCCTCTCTTTTATTGAATTAGAGTTTATAAACTTATTGGGAATGATTTGAAGTACACGGTTTATGATTTGAAAGTTGTCTTTTCAATATCTAAGTATTTGACATAATTTAGAGATGATGAGAGGGAGTTTTTTCTTATACCTATATGCTTGTTTAAAAGAGAGAATTGCATGTTATTGAGTAAATTGACATGATCACCTTATGTTATTGAAATTTTGACAAAGAGAAAGTTCCTTGCATGTGTTCACATGAATTTAAAGAAATAGTTTTTTGAACTGATTTATTGATATGGTAGTCCCACACTTATGTTTTGAAAAGAGAGATTTTAATATGCTAATAATGGCTAAGAGATGTGACTTGCAAGTCAATGGTAAGGCGATACCATATAAATGTAAACCATAATAGAGCTAGACTTTTTAGAGTTTGATTTCAGATAATACATATTTTAAAGAGTTAAAAATGGGCTTAAAGAGGGTTAGGTGGTTGCCTGAAGAAGTCTTGATTTCATGTAACTCATATCCCAAAATCAAGTTTTGCCGATACGGGTTCATTATTTTCCCCAAGTGGGATTATATGTTGGCCTAGTGCCCTATGGCGTACAGAGAGACAAAGACTCCAGCTCTTGTGGCAAACTTGGGTTGGGGGCTTGGCTGCCGAGTTAAGAGCAGATTCCATATAGCCCATAGAATTTTTGAGTTGTAGGGTATACCATCTAGCACAAAAGTAAAATAAAGAGTTAGTCATAGTGTTTTCAGATGATTGTTCAGAGCTTTTTAAATATGCCGATGTATTTTCTCATCATATGTTATGTTTATGAACTGTTTTCAAATTGCTCTTACTTATGTTAAACAAAAACATTGTTATTTTAGATTTGCTCTGCATACCAGTACAATTGTATTAACCCCTACCTTTCAGGGTCTGAGGCTCAGTCTAGAGGTCTTGCTAAGCCGTAGATTTTCCAGATTGAAGTGAAGTGTGCAGTTGGTAAGCCTCCTTTATTTCGAAAGGCCTATGTCTTTCAGACTTTTGTTATTTATGTTGGTATTGGTCCACTTGGGGCCTTGTCCTAGTTTTCAGACAGCTTTGTTTTATATGTAGTAGAGATTTTGCAGACTGAGTTAGATACTATCTAGATGTTGTTGAATTTTAGTCTTCATTATTATTTTAAACTCAGAGTATGACCATGGTTCTATATTGATTTACGTTCTCCATATCTTTTTTTTGTTGTATGAATATTGTACGTGATTACCAGATAGAGAAGGGCATCCGGGCCTTCATGGTTCAGGATATTCATCAAAGCTAAGGTCCCAGCTCTGGTCGTGACAAACTTGGTATCAGAGGGCAGTTTATAGTCCCAGGGTTTCTAAGAAATCACTTTGGGTAGAGTCTTGCTTATGAGTGTGTAGTGTGACACACTTATAGGCAGGAGGATACTAGGAATTTAGGAATGTTTCCCTTCTTTATGGTTTAGTTCATGCTTTAGAATCTGAACTGTCCTTTAATCAATGATCTCTTGTATTTCAGGAAAGCAGCCATTCCTCCTCGTTGCTCTAATGATTAGAACTCCTAGACTTATGATGTCCGTCCCACTCATGGGATATGGACATGTAACAGGGCTCATACCACTAAATTTACTACTTCTTCAGGAGTATCTCCTGTCTAGACCAACCCACCCAGGGCACCTAGAGACCCCTAATTGGAACTAACCATACCCAACCTCTCGAGAGGGAGATATCAAATGCTAAGTTCAAGCAGTTGATGCACATGCTTGCACAGTTGGTGGCTTCACAGACCCAGTGGTCAGAGAATGTTGGGTATGCACCTAGAGCATCTGAGACTTCACGAGTAAGTTAGTTTATGAGGTTAAACCTGCCTAATTTTATGAGCATAAAGGTGGAGGAGGATCCATAAGAGTTTGTAGATGAGATGGCAAAAATCTTTTGAGTGATGCATGTATATGAGGTAGAAGGGGTTGAATTAACGGATTATCAACTGAAGGAGGTAGCGAATCAGTGGTACAATGAGTGGGAAGATTTAAGGGGTGAGAATACTGAGCCCTATATGTGGGGAAATTTATGGAAGTCTTTCTGGATCGATTCTTTCCTCTGGAGTTGAGAGAGTCCAAAGCTGAAGAATTCATAAACTTGAAACAGGGAAAGATGAGCGTTAAGGAGTACACTTTGAGATTTAATCAACTATCCCTTTATGCTTCGGAGATGGCAGGAAACATGAGGGCCCGTATAGGGAAGTTTGCATTCAGTCTTTCGGAAGATTTAGTGTTAGAAGGCAAAGGGGTGATATTGAACAGGGATATTGACTTCTCCAGGCTGTCTATTCACATGCAACAGGTGGAGGAGTAGAAGAAAAAAGTTGCTGAAGTAAGGGAGAAAGACAGAAAGGCCAAAAGGTCTAGGACAGTAGATTAGACCTATAGTCAACACTAGGATAGCAATTGAGGTAGCAGTTGGCCAAAGAAGAAGAATTGAAATAATGCTCAGTCTGAAGTCAATGCTCCAGTGCCCAGACCTCCAGCTGATTGGTGTTTTTAGAACTTCCAGTCTGTCCAGGGACCGAGAGTATAGGGTACACAGTTCGCAAGGAAGTGTGGCACAACCTGCTAGATCATATCGTCGATGTAACACGTATGGAAGGCACCACCGAGAGAGATGTCAATTTGGCACCATGGTATGTTATTTGTGTGTACAATAGGTCATATCCAAAGGTAATGCCCAACAGTGAGAGGTAATGTTGGGGGAGCTAAGTCACAAGAAAATTCTTTTGTGCCACCGCCGCCTCAAAAGGGTGCCACTTCAGCTGCTGGGAGCGGTCGCAATCGGTTGTACGCTTTATCCAATCACCAGGAGATAGAGGCCTCACCAGATATAGTCACGAGTATGTTTCAAATCTTCTCCCATAATATGTATGTGTTACTTGATCCTAGGTCTACCCTATCTTATGTGACCCCATATGTGGTAGTCGATTTTGGGTTTGAGCCCAATGTTATTGCAAAACCATTTTCTAGTTCCACTCTTGTAGGTGATTCTGTTGTGGCTAGGAGGGTATATAAAAATTGTGTTATGTTCATTTATATTTGTGATATCGTGGCAGACCTTATAGAGCTTGATATGGTTAATTTTGATGCTATACTGGGAATGGACAGGCTCCATTCGTGTTATGCCATATTAAATTGTAGGACTCAAAAGGTTACCTTCTCTTTTCCAATGAACCAATGATAGAGTGGGAGGGGCATTCTGTAGCTTATAGGGAGAAATTCATATCTTACCTCAGATCCCATAAACTTATTTCCAAGGGTTGCTTGTATCATCTTATTCAGGTTAAAGATTCAAATATCAAAAGTCCTTCTCTTCAGTTAGTCCCCGTGGTTAATGAGTTTTTAGAAGTTTTTCTCGATGATCTCCCAAGAATATCACCTGATAGGGAGATAGAGTTTGTTATTGATTTATTATCGGACACTCATCCCATCTCTATTCCGTCATTAGAATGGCTCTTGTGGAACTAAAAGAGTTGAAAGAACAGCTGACATATCTTCTTGGCTGAGGTTTTATCCGTCCTAGTGTTTCCCCCTGGGGTGTACCTGTGCTCTTTGTACATAAGAAAGATAGTTCTCTCCATATGTGTATAGATTATCTTAAGCTGAATAAGATCACTGTTAAAAATAAATATCCTCTTTCTAGGATTGATGATCTCTTTGACCAACTTCAGGGTGCTAAACGTTTTTCAAAGATAGACCTTCATTTGGGATACCATTACTTGAAGGTTAGAGAGTAAGATATTCCCAAAACAGCTTTCCTAACCTGAGACAGTTACTATGAATTCTTAGTCATGTCCTTCGGGTTAACTAATGCCCCTGCAGCTTTCATGGACCTAATAAATAGGGTATTCCGTCAGTTTCTAGATCTGTTTGTCATAGTTTATATTGATGACATTTTGATTTATTCTAAGAGTGAGGAGGACCATGCTAATCACCTCTGAATTATCCTTCAGACTCTCAAAGATCATAAGTTGTATGCAAAGTTTTTCAAATGTGAATTTTAGCTTAATACTATTGCTTTCTTGAGGTATATTGTATCTAGTGAGTGAATTAAAGTTGATCCCCAAAAGGTTGAGGCAGTGAGAAAATGGCCCAGACCCATGACTCCAATTGACATTTGGAACTTCTTGGGTTTGGCAGGGTACTACAGAAGATTTGTAGAGAGTTTTTCCTCCATAGCTGCTCCACTTACTAAGTTGACACAGAAAAAGGTGAAGTTTGTATGGTCTGACTCCTGTGATAATAGTTTTGAGAAGTTGAAAGACAAGTTGACTACTGCACCTATTTTGACTCTTTCGGATGGTACAGAGAGTTTTGTTGTGTACTGTGATGCATCCTGGGTGGGACTTGGGTGTGTACTTATGTAGCATGGTAGGATGGTAGCTTATGCATCTCTGTAGTTGAAGGTGCACGAGCGAAATTATCCCACACATGACTTGGAGTTAGCAGTTGTGCTGTTTGCACTTCAAATTTTGCAACATTATCTGTACGGGGTATATATTGATATATTTACTGACCATAAAAGTTTATAGTATGTTTTCTCGCAGAAGGAATTAAGCCTCAGGCAGAGGCATTGGTTAGAACTATTGAAAGATTATGACATGAGCCTGCACTATCATCCGAGTAAGAAGAATAAGGTAGCCGATGCCCTCAACAGATTATCTATAGGCAGTTTTTCTCATGTTGAGGAAGGAAAGAGGGAGATGGTGAAAGATATTCATCAGCTTGGAAATCTAGGAGTGTTACTTTTGGATTCCAAAGATAGAGGGTTAGATGTGCATGAGATAGCTAAATCTTTACTATGTGCTGAAGTGAAGGAAAGACAGGCCGAAGATCTCATTTTGATGCAAATTAAGAAAGACGTGTGTCAAAAGAAGGTGATTTATTTTGAAATTGGTGGTGATGGAATTTTGAGATACCAAGGTAGGCTGTGTGTTTTAAATGTGGATGGTCTGCGAGAGAGGATCCTTGACGAAGCTCACACTTTGAGGTATGTTGTTCACCAGGCTTTACTAAAATGTACCATGATCTTAAGGCTATATATTGGTGGAATAATATGAATCATGATGTGGCTGAGTTTATTTCCAAGTTTCTAAATTGCCAACAAGTTAAAGTGGAACATTTGAGACCAGGTGGTACTTCCTAGGAGATAGCCTTGCCTTTATATAAGTTGGAGATGATCAATATGGATTTCATCACGGGACTTCGAAGGTCCCGAAATCAGTATGATTCTATTTGGCTAATTATGGATCGGCTGACCAAGTCCGCTCAATTTTTTCCTGTGAGAACAAACTATTTGGGATATTATTATGCCAAGTTATATATTGAGGAGATAGTCCATTTGCAAGGGCACCCGTATCCATTATATTTGATCGAGGTACGCAATTCTCTTCAAAGTTTTGGAAATCTTTTTAGAGGGGTTTAGGTACTCAATTGAACCTAAGTACTGCATTCCACCCTCAGTCGGATGGACAAGCTGAATGCACCATTCATACCCTTGGGGATATGTTGAGGGCCTGTGTTATTGACTTTAAAGGTAGTTGGTTAGATCACTTACCACTGATAGAGTTTGCCTACAATAATAGCTATCATGCCAGCACTAAGATGGCACCTTTTGAAGAGCTTTATGGGAGAAGATGTAGATCACCAATTGTTTTGTATAAAGTGGGTGAGACACGACTGTTTGGGCCTGATCTTGTTCATCAGGCAATGAAGAAGGTGAAAATCATTAGAGAATGACGTAAGACAGCCCAGAGTCGCCAGAAATCTTACGCCGATGTAAGGGGAAGGGAGTTGGAATTTGAGGTTGGTGATTGGGTGTTTTCAAAAGTCTCTCCTATGAAGGGAGTCATGTGATTCGGGAAGAAATAAAAGCTGAGTCCTTGCTATATAGGACCATATCAATTGTGAGAAGGATAGGTAGAGTTGGTTATAAGTTAGATCTGCCTGTAAGTCTGGGCTCCGTTTATCCAGTATTCCATGTGTCCATATTGAAAAAGTGCATTGGAGACCATTCCCTAGTGTTGCCTGTAGAGGAGATCAAGGTGACAGACTCCTTGTCATACGAAGAAGAGCCTATTGCAATCTTAGATCACCAAGTTAAAAAGTTGAGGATTAAGGAAATAATTTTGATTAAGATACTGTGGAATAATAAAAAAGTTGAGGAAGCTACTTGAGAATCAAAAGATGACATGCGAGCTAGATACCTTAACCTTTTTGAGTCAATGGGTGACGACATAGAAGGTATTATTCTACTACTCTCTATATCCCTCCTTCTTTATTTCCTTATCAAGTTTGAAATCATGCTTGCCTGTATTCTAAGTCATCATTCAGGGACGAATGATCCTAAGAGGGGGATAATGTAACACCCCATGGTTTCCTCGACTCGGTATCACTTTATGGTATGCTTATAGGGGTGCTCATCTAAAAATTTTTCTAAGTGTAGAAAGGGACTTAGTCTCATTTTGAGCTCCAAATCTTTGAAGAATTATTTCATGACCTTCCTAACCTTCAATAGTTAATATTTTAGCTAAATCATGATCCAGGAGGTCAATAGGTGTTCCCGGACGGGTTTCGGATTTTTTGAGCTGCGTTTAGACCTTGTTTGATGTCCTAAAATAGTGGACCAATACGATCTTGGCACGCCGTGTAGCCAATCGTGTTGGTCAATTTTTGTGCAGGAATTGGTAGGAAAAAATACCAAGGCTTGCCATAATAAGGGCACGATGTGTCGGGTATAGCGTCGATGCCATCGACGCGCCACATCGCCAATCGCGTCGATGCTCAGTTGTTTCAGTTTTTTTAAAATTCGCATCCAAGAGGGGGCAATTTAGTCATTTACCCCACCCCTTTTCGTCTTTAACATGGGATTTAATCCTCAAATCACCAAAATACATTATATTTTCTCACAAATCACTCAGGAATACTTTCTAGGGTTTCAACCCAAAAATCCAAGAGAACTCAAAATTTAACTGTCACTTTTCAAAATTTCTTCAAGAATCGGAATCCCCAGACCTAGAGCTTAAAGAATCATCCATCAATAATTCGAATAGCATCCCTAAAGCAAGAGTTCATTCAAAATTCATAATTTCAGGTATGTAGGGCTTATCCTAAAACTACATGGGCTTGTTGGATCTCTTGAATATGATTTAAAGCTATCAAGCTGTAATTTATAAAGAGGTTTTGGATCCTATGTTTTAAGTTATGCATTAGAACCTTTTAAGGGTAGAATTGTTTTGCCCTTGTGGTCTTTTCCCTTAAATTGATTTATACATATTTGTATATGTATGAAATTGAAGATTTGATTGAGAGCATTATTATTGAAATCCCTCTTTTTTGATGAATTAGAGTTTATAAACTTATTGGGAATGATTTGAAGTACATGGTTTATGATTTGAAAGCGTTCTTTTCAAAATCCAAGTATTTGATATAATTTAGAGATGATGAGAGAGAGTTACTTATTATACCTATATACTTTTTTAAAAGAAAGAATTGCATGTTATTGAGTAAATTGACATGACCACCTTATGTTATTGAAATGTTGACAAATAGAAATTTCCTTGCATGTGTTCACATAAATTTAAAGAAAGAGTTCTTTGAACTGATTTATTGATATAGTGGTCCCATACTTATGTTTTGAAAACAGAGATTTTAATATGCTAATAATGGCTCAGAGATGTGACTTGAAAGTCAATGGTATGACGATACCATATAAATGTATGTCATGACAGAGCTAGATTTTTTAGAGTTTGATTTCAGAGAATACACATTTTAAAAGTTAAAAATGGGCTTAAAGAGGGTTAGGTGGTTGCCCAAAGAAGGATTGAGTTCAAGTAACTCGTAGCCCAAAATCATGTTTTGTCGATACGCGTTCATTATTTTCTCCAAGAGGGATTTTACGCTAGTGTTGTTCCCTATGGCGTACAGAGAGAGAAAGAGACTCCAACTCTTGTGGAAAACTTGGGTTGGGGCTAGGCTGCCAAGTGAAGGATAGATTCCACATAGCCCATGGAATTTCAGAGTTGTAGGGCATACCACCTAGCACAGAAGTAAAATAAAGAGTTAGTCACAGAGTTTTCAGATGATTGTTCAGTTCCTTTTAAATATGCCCATGTATTTTCTCATCATATGTTATGTTTATGAATTGTTTTCAAATCTCTTTTACTTATGTTAAGCAAAAACATTGTTATTTTGGTTTTGCTCTGCGCACCAATACAGTTGTATAGACCCTCTACCTTCCAAGGTCCGAGGCACAGTCTAGAGGTCCTGCTAAGCCATAGATTTTCCAGATTGAAGTGAAGTGTGAAGTTGGTGAGCCTTCTTTATTCTGGAAGTCCTATATCTTTCAGACTATTGTTATTTATGTTGGTTTTGGTCCACTGGGAGCCTTGTCCCAGTTTTTAGACAGCTTTGTTTCATATATAGTAGAGATTTCGCAGACTGAGTCAGATACTATCTAGATGTTGTTGAATTTTAGTCTTCATTATTATTTTGAACTCAGAGTATGACCATGGTTCCATATTTATTTACTTTCTCCGTATCTTTTATTATTGTATGAATATTGTACGTGATTACCAAATAGATAAGGGCATTCAGACCTTCATAGTTTGGGATGTTCATCACGGCTAGGGTCCCAGATCGGGTCGTAACAATACCGATGATGTTCTTTTTTTTGGGCCTTTCAACCAGCACCTAAGTATCATTTTTATTAATCATTGGAAGCTCCTCCTCTATTTCATTAATCCAAGCCTTATGACTTGCTGCTCATTCAAAGTAAGATAGTTCGATAAGAGCAAATTGCATTGCTCATAAACTTCAGCTAGTGGTCTGGTCTTCAAAATTGGATAATCAGTTTTCAATTCAACATTTGAAAAGTGTCCTGCTCCATCAATAGGATTGGAAGAAATATCACTCGTCTGGGATTTTGAACTGCAACAAAAGTACTCCTATCTTGGTTCTTTACAACAATATCTCGATCCCAATCATAATGGCTAGACTCGTCCATTGTAAGATATCTACTGATAGGCATCTTCTTCGTACGAATATTATACACCTTTTACCCTTTTATAGTTGTGCTATAGCCCAACAAAATACAAAGTTCCTCCTTGTTATCCAATTTGCCTCTTTTAGCATTTGGAACAAGTGCATAGCAGACTGAACCAAAAACTTTTAAGTGTCTTGCAGACGACTTTATACCCCTCCATGCTTCGAATGGCATCATGTCTTGATGTGCTCTAGTTGGTAATATGTTCAGCAAATAGACGACACTATTGACTGCCGCAGCCCAAAAATATTTAGGCATCTTATTTTCTGCCAACATGCATCTCGCCATCTCCATCACTGTTCTGTTCTTCCTCTCTGAAACGCCGTTCTGTTTTGGAGTGCAGCTAACTGTAAATTATTATTGAATACCCACATCTTTACAATATTTTCTGAACTAGTGCGAAGTATATTCAGTTCCATTATCTGACCTAATATACTTCAACTGGTACACACTCTCCCTTTCTACCATAGCCTTGAATTCTTTGAAAATAGAGAACACCTGAACTTTGTTACTTAGAAAATAGACCCATGTCATTCGAGTTAGATAATCTATGAAGAGAATAAAATATTTATTCCCACTCAAACAAGCCATCCTCATTGGTCTACATATATCTGTATGAATCAACTCTAGCTTTTCCTTCGCCCTCTAAAGACTTCCTTTAGGAAAGGATCGTTTATGCAATTTACCAAATTGACATGACTCACAAACATCTCGACACATGTCAATTTTGGGTACATCAAGCACCATTCCCTTGGATTGCATATACACCAATGAACTAAGATTGTAATGACCAAATCTTTTGTGCCAAAGCCAATTATCACTCATTTCAACATTGAAAGAGCAACTTTCAGTAGAATAACATGAAATTGGAAAAGAATTTCCAATCATGCTAATTTTAGCTACTCCACAACCTTTAGTATAAGAAAAGACACATTTTTTTTTATCCTTAAAAGTAAGTGAATAATTATTATAAAGAAACTGAGCAACACTCAACAAGTTTTGAGTCAGGCTTGGCACATAAAGAACATTGTTTATGGTTTTTATACCTTCTTCCGTAGGGAATTTCGTTGATCCTCTTCCTTGATCTTGCACTAGTGCACCATCTCCAAGCTTCCCTTTGGTCCTATCAGACCTGTTCAGGCTAATAAATAAATTTTCATTAGTCACCATATTCTTTGTGCATGCACTATTGACATACCAATTATATCGATCATCATGTAATCTGTGTGAAGCCATAAATACCTCCTCTTATTTTTTTCAACTTGGTGATCTTCCACAAAATTTACTCATTAGGAAGACTGATCACTTAAAGTTTACTTTTACCTGCAATACTTATCAATGTGCCTATACTTCTTGCAGTATCTGCATTGAATAAGAGACCTCTTGGACTTCTGCCAACAATTCTTCTCCAAGTGGTTTGTCTTCTTACAAATACCACAAGGTGGAAATTTTTCGCTCCTCGACAATTCACCTTGGTATCCACCATATTTCATATCTCCAGAGTGGTCTAAAGAGACTTTTTTTGCCTTTCTTTTGTTGCTTGAATTTATACCTTACTTGAAAGGAATCTTCGATTGTCCCTTTGCTTCTCATGGTTACTTTTTGCTCTTGAATTTGCAATTTAGAGATCAGCTCAGCTATTGAAGAGTAGAGTCACAAGACTCTTCAATAGCTGAGATTTTTGATTCAAACTTATCCTAAAGGCTGACCATGATCTTCTCTACAACCTTCTGATCTGGAAATTTTCCACCAAGTATCCTAATTTGGTTCACAATATCCATTAGCATGGAAGAGTATTCTTTCACACTATCCAAATCCTTCATCTTCAAGAGTTCAAACTCCCTGTTTAAAGCTAAGACCTTAACAGACTTAAATTTGTTGCTGCCTTCAAACTCCTCTTTTAGCTTATCCCAGGATTCTTTGGCTGTCTCACAAGCCATAATCCTTGTAAACATCACTTCCATATGGCTTGAATGTATGCAAGTGAGAGCTCATGGAGATCTAGTCACCAACTCATCATACTTTTTGATATCATTGAGAGTTGGGTGGTCTCTCAATGGCTGGACAACAGGTTCTCCTCTCTCAACAATATCCCACAAGTTGAGAACCTTCAAATAAGCCTTCATTTTAATGGCCCAAAAATGGTAATTCTCTCCTGAGAAAATCGGAGGACCCGTTGTTTGTTGATTTTCTTGTTCCATGTTTTTTCAGCAAACTGATCCAAGAAAAGGAGCTAAAAATAAGATGAGCCAATAAAAAAAATAGCTTCATATCCCATAATAAATAGGCTCTGATACCATGTCAAAAACAAAGGGAACGTAAAGAGTAAAGCTACAAGGAGAAAAATATAGGGAAATTACAGCTGTAAATTGCTACAAAAGAGACTGTATGGAAGGGGAAAGCTGAAACTTTTGAGTGATTTCTATTTTTTGGATGGCTACAAATGCACAATGTGCCTCCTATTTATACTAGTTCATGGTTGATTCTAAATATCCTTCTAGATAAATGTACAATAAAAATCTAGTCATCCTTATTTTCTACTACTCTGGAATATCTAGATAATTATACAAGTTATTTATTCAAGATACTACACTAGGATATTCTAGAAGAACCTATTCCAAAAATTATCTAATACCTAGGAGTTTCTACTACAAAAATATCTACTAACTAGGAGTTTCTAGTTAAATCTTAATTTTCTAACAATTTTAAATAAGCCTCCCGTGATGGACCATCATTTGTATACGATGTTCTCTGCAAAGAAGATCAGATCATCTAAGTTAAAAGTAACATTGGAAAAACATATTCTAAAAGGGTATTTAATGTATGAAAAGTTAATGAATTTGTATGCAATCACGTAAAATAGTATACCGTTGTAGAGTACTTCAAGATTATCTTCTCCCATATTTTCTGTAACATCTTCCTTAATCTTAAGTGCCGACTCTATAAGCCGACGGCTTTCCCACACCAAGATATGCTTTAATGAAGTAATATCCCCAAAACTCTCTAGGATCTCAATAAGCTGAGTACAAAGAAGTATATCTAATTCCTCGAGCACGGAAAAGGATTCATCTGCAGACCTTCCATTTAGAAAAAGACACCTGATACAATTTTAGCAATTTGAGATTCTGGAAGGTTACTTGTTCCATGTTCTGTTCTTTTCCCCCTTGGATGCTTCCTCCATTCTATATTTTGAAGGTTGGGTAATGATTTCACAATTCTTGACAATGAATCGGATGTTAGATCGAATCCTTCCACCATCACTTCTTTCAAACTCGAAGGTAACTAAAAATTAAACTTATGTAACATGTTTGTACCCTCTGCACTTAAAATATAGGGTAACTTGTTCAGGTTTACTAAGGACATTCAATCTTGGAAAATAAATCTTTTGTGATGCTGAACAATCCATCCGGAATTGAAGCGTTAGAAGATTGGGAAACCATTTTAAAATATCCGAACAGGAAAGTTCAAGAAACATTAAAGTTGTCAGATTCTCTAATCTTTTTGGTTTGTCGATATCCGAATCAAAGACGGACCAATTAAAGATGGAAACATGTCATATCTTTGCAAGACTCCAGATACTAGGTGATAATACCATGTTAGATACAATGTTACTCACCTCCAAAGTTTCTAGATTCCATAGGTTTGAAAATGAAGGAGAAAGAGCTTTTGCCTCCGTCCAAATTATTCGGCACCACAAATGAACAAGCATGCCTATTTTATTCAGCAAAGTATATGTCAAAATTATAACCGGCTCCAGCCTTTAAAGAAGCCTCAAGTGTCTTAGGTGACTGTTGTATGGAAGAACACGGTTCATGTGTATCTTCAAAGAAAGGAGGTGTTTAGCAAAAGGATTTTTATTATCTGGATTTAAGAAAAAAGTTTCATCCGAATGATTTTTATCATAATGAATGATCAACCGACGCAGCATCAGATCTGAAAAAGAAGAAGAGGAGGAAGACAAAACACTTGCACTCGTGAAGTCAAACAACTTTTCCTTTCTAGATTTTATCAAACAAAAATTATGTACAAGATCCAGAATTTGGCATCTATGACCTCTCACTATTACCAAGCTACTAGGAATTAACTCATCCACATAAACCTCCACTACTTCTTCCAAAATCTCTTCAAATCAGTTGGTTCCACAAGTCTCTCAAAGACTCCATAAATCTTTTAACTCAGAGATCTAAATATCTTTGTCTTTTGTATAACTTACAAGATATAGAAAGCATAGATTTAGGAGATCTGATAAATGGTCATAACATAATTGTATTACCTTCTCCACTTCCTCTTCATCCTTAAAAATAAAGAAACTCAAATTATTGAGAACTTCAAGCCACAGAGCCTCTCTCTTTTCCTTCCTAGAAATGACTCCACCAATCAGATCAAGCACCAAAGGAAGCCCATCACACTTTTGGAGTAATTTTTCTCCAACATCCTTTAGTTCATCAGAGAAACGTTCTTCTCCGAATACCCTTTTCTATAATAACTCCCAACTTTCATTTGGTCTTAGAAATTGAAGATCAAGAGGATCACTATGGCATTTTCCATGTGCAAGCATTTCCTTTTTTTGACTTTTTAAAATAACTCTGCTTTCTTTCTTAAATTCAGTTGGAAAAGGTCTTGTTAGCTCATCCCACGTTGCAGTATCCCACAAGTCATCCAAGACAATAAGTACCTCTTTCCAAATAGTTGTTTCCATAGCTTATCAGCATTTCCATCATCTATGGCATCCTCACTGACTCTTCCTTTCAAACCAATAATTTGATTGAAAATTTTCTGCAACAATTTTTTATCATTACGTTCCTGGTCAATTGTGCACCAAGCACAGACATCGAAATGACCAACAATTGACTTATCATTATATCCTTTGTAAGCCAAAGTGGTTTCTCCAAGCCCTGGAATGCCGACTATGGAAATGATATCTATCTTAGTTGGTCCACTGGTGATCTTTCTAATTATCCACTCTATCTCCACTTGAAAACCTACAATTATTTTACCACATATTGGGACATGATTGATTGTGTAGATTTCTCACCCTAATTTATGCCTAATTAAATGTATATAATATTCTAGCTGATTTCTAGAGATTTTGATATTGTATATATATCATTGTAACCTTTGGATAATCCATAAGTCTAATATACTACTCCTTATTCATCTCTCGAACCTTTATGGTATCAGAGCCTTTCTAAACTCCAACGAGCCTTATCATCTCTTTTATGTTTTCCTATCAGTTCTATGGCATCCATGGTGAATCCAAATGATTCTATTATTCCTGCTAATAACATCAGGCTTTTGGTACAATTTAACTCCAGTTCCTAACTTCCCCTAAAGCTTACTAGTCCAATGAATTTTGTCATTTGGAAAGCACATGTCGAATCTCTCATGTTCGATCATGATCTCTACTGCATCTCAATGGAACCTTAGCAACACCATCAAAATAATAACCCTCAACAACTAAGAGGTACCCAGTCCTAAGTACAAACTCTGGTTTCACCAAGACCAATTGATTGGTAATGCCTTAATGGCATCTATTGAACCTACAATCACCTCTGCAATCTCCAAAACTTCCACCTCAAAGCAAGCGTGGGACACACTGCATAACCTGTATGCTAACAAATCACATACAAGGAATTTTAGTCTTTAAAACTCTTTGGCAACAATCACAAAAAACTCTCGTAGTATGACAGAGTACTTGCACGAGATAAGGAATGTTGCTAATGAACTTGCAATAGCTGGAACTCCTATTCCCGATGACGAACTTGCTATCAAAATACTTAGCGTTCTAGGTCCTGAGTATGATTCAATTTTAATGGTTATCTAAGTGCAAGATACGCCTATCTCATATGAGGAAATTTACAATAAGCTTCTCAGTGAAGAGCTTCTGCTCAAACATAATGAGCCTAATCAAGCCTTAATTACAGCTGCAGTGGCACAAAAACCATCACCAAATTGACGTCCAACGAATGCACCAGCCACATCACCAAATAGACATCTAACGGCCTCTTGACAAAATCATCTAGTTTGTCTGCTATGTGGTCGTACTGGGCATATTGCCAATGTGTGCCATTCATGCTCCCACAATCACTTAGAAGCCAGAGCAAACTTTATTTCTATACCTTGGGTTGTCGATTAAGGAGCATCGCATCATGTGACTTCTGATTCTCAAAATCTTCAATGTCCGAATGACTACACTGGTACTGACAATATTACCATGGTAATGGTAACAAAATCCCTATAACTCACAGCGGTCATGTTCAAATAAAAGTTTCATCTTTCAAATACTTTGTGTGCACCAGATATTAAACATAACCTTATATCTGTGTTTCAATTTGGCAAAGATAATCTAACCTCCATAGAATTTTTTCCTTTTGATTTTCTTGTAAAGACACCTAAGTACGTGGCACCATTGGCACGAGGCCAGAATAAAGAAGGACTTTATGAGTGGCCTACTGGAGGATCCCAAAGTAATCTGAGCTACCAATCCTATATGGCAGAATCTCAACAATCTTGGCATAGAAAATTAGGACACCCAAATAAAAGAGTGCTTCAAGCACTCTCACAAAAGTTTTCAATTCCAATTTCAAATTCTAAAATGTTTGATCATTGTAATTCTTACTCTTCTAATAAAAGTCATTGGCAACCTTTTTCTAAGTATTCTCAGGTGAGCAAAAAACATTTACAAATTATTTTCAGCGATGTATGGGGACCATCACCTATTTTGTCAATTGACAAAAAATTATATTATGTAATTTTTGTTGATCAATTTACAAAATAAATTTGGCTGTACACACTTAAAAATAAAAATGAGGTCAAAATAGTTTTCTCTAAATTTAAACCACTTGTTGAAAATTATTTTCATACAAAAATACTCTCAGTTTACACTGATGGCGGTGGTGAATTTGAAGGTCTCAAGTCATTTGTTCACACCAATGGGATTGAACACCTTGTACATACACTCCACAATGAGTAGCAATGGCTGAACGTAGGCATCGACACATCATTAAAATAACAAAATCCATTTTACACCAAGCCTCCATGCCTCTAGTACTTTTGTTCTTTGCCTGTCAATAAGCCACATTCTTGATTAACAGACTACCTACCCGCACACTTTATTATGATTCTCCATACCAACGATTATTTGGAGAAATTCAAAATTATCAATCCATTTGTACTTTTGGTTTCCTATGTTATCCATGGCTTAAACCATATGCCAAACATAAACTAGAACCCAAGTCCACCCCTTGTGTTTACTTTGGATATTCTAATACCCATCACAACCATCAGTGTTATGATCCTATTTCACAAAGGATACATATTTCATGAGATGTTATTTTTTTATAAAAATAAATTTCCCTTTTCTGATATATTTTCATCTTTAAAAGATAAAAGAATTTCAAAGTTAGAGTGGGATATCTTATACAAAGAGTCAAGTGACCTTAGTGTCAAGTCTGTGCCTCCAGTGGATTATCAGATTCTCCAGCCAATTAGGTTGCTCCAGAATTGCCAGATACTCCTCCTGCAGGTTCTTCTTCAGGTTCATCTTTGGCAGCATCACCAACTCCTACCGCTAGCTCAGATTGCTCTACACAGCCTATTATGTCCCACCCACCACATATCTACTAATCCAGTATCAACACCGAAATCAACACACCCCGACAACCCCTTTATCAATACTAACTCCTGACCCCTCCCCATCCATTCCATCAAACAACCATCACCAATCCTCTACCATAGCTTTCGCACATACCCAACAACCATCCATTTACTGACCTCTTACTCATTCATAAAATAATATTACAAATCCAAGAAAACATTTGATTATCTTATAGTTGCATTAACTAAACTATTTCCCACCACTTATAACAGAGCTTAAAAAAGTACACACTGGAGAGAAGCGATGAAACTTGAGTTTGAGGCATTGATGAACAACAAGACATGAAAGCTTGTACCACCATCTTCTTCTCAAAATATTATTGATGGTAAATGGGTCTATCTTATCAAAACCAAATCATATGGAAGTGTTGATAGGTATAAAGCTTATCTAGTTGCAAAAGGCTTCACACAACGATTGGGTGTGGATTATCACTCATTTTGTCACTTTCTGTTCAACATAATTGGCATTTGTACCAACTAGATATGAATAACGTATTTCTTCAAGGTCATCTTTAAGAAGATGTTTATATGAGTCAACCTTGTGGGTATGGTCATCCTGATTTTCCTAATTATGTGTGCAAATTAAAGAAAGAAATTTATGGACTTAAGCAGGCCCCTCGAGCTTGGTACTCTAAGTTAAAGCAATTCTTGCTTTAGATTGGCTTTCAAAAGTCCAACTTTGACTCTTCTCTATTTATTTGTCATCAAAATGAAACATTGCTCTACATTTTTGTATATGTTTATGACATAATTATCACTAGATCGAACTCTGAGGTCATTAAGAAAACTATCAAGATTTTTTTAGCCAGAGTCTCTCTCAAAGACCTCGGACATCTTTACTACTTTTTGGGTATTGAAGTTCCCCGTACTAAAGAAGGGATCATTTTCTCTTAGGCCAAGTATGTTTCTGATCTTCTTGCTGCCCATAAAATGTTTGCATGTAAGCCTGTTACAACTCTAATGAGTTCCACTACCTCACTATCCTTACAGGATACTACACCTCTGGCGGATGCCATTTTGTATCTCAAGTACTTGGTAAGCTTCAATATCTGCTATTCACCAGACCAGATATAAGCTTTAAAGTTAACAAATTATCTCAACTAATGCATTCTCCTACACAAACACACTGGTCTTTTGTTAAGAAGATCTTGTGGTACCTCCAATATACAAAAAATCATGGCTTACAGATAAAAAACAAGATACATCCTGGGTTGTTAATGATTCAAATACCGATTAGGCTGGTGACATTAATGACAGGAACTCCACTTTTGGATATATCCTGTACCTTGGTGCAAATCCTATTAGCCAGTCATCCAATAAGTAACACACTGTCGCGTGCTCCTCCATGTGCAGTAGCTTCTGCACTTTTTGAGGTCAATTGGGTTCAAAAACTTCTTGTAGAACTACATGTGTAGCTTCTTGATCCACCTATAATCTATTGTGATACAGTTGGTGATACCTATATTTGTGAAAATCCGGTGGTACATAGTAGGATGAAATACATTGAAGTTGATTTACACTTTATTAGAGATCAAGTGTAGCAAAAACAAGTGCTCGTTTAGTATTTACATACTGTTGATCAGCTTGCGGACACGCTTACAAAGCCTTTGCCTCGACTTTATTTTATCAACATCTGTCTAATTTAAAGGTTATTGATGCCACCTTCAACTTGCAGGGCGTATTGGGACATGATTGATTGTGTAATATATTTTTCAAATTTCTCTTCCTGATTTATGCCTTATTCTAGGGATTTAGATATCTAGTTACCTTAGTTAGTCTTTCCTTTACTTGTATATATATCAGTGTAGCCTTTGGATAATACATGAGTCTAATATACTACCCCTTCTTTATTTCTCAAACCTTTACCAGCTAGGTGAGTTCGCAAAAATCGAGCTTGTGTTCCTAGAGATGTTTTGTTGTACCTCTTTATTTGACAAGCTCTAGTTTTCCTATGGTATCAGGAAGTATGAAGATTAGCTGCAAGAGACCATTATCTATGACAATAATTGAGTTAATATAATGCTCTGCTGCGTATGCCATATCTAGAACACAAGACTAGAGATTTCTATTCAGTTATTTCTCAACTTTGTCGAAGAACGATCTTTGAGATGTACGTCTTCTTTCACCCGAATGATTTCTGTTGGTTTCAAAATTAAGAGGGCATCATGCGAAGGCTTAAAGTTTGCAAATCATGAGATGATAAATCAGACGACAAAGAAAACTGTAATAAAAGCACATATTATTTGATATGATTGGCCAAGAAGCCTACATATTGAAAACTAAATCAAAAAGCTTAAAATTTATTGGGAGAAATCTTTCCCTAAGAAAGACTCAAAAGACTACATTATGGATACTATTGTGTTATGGTATGAGAAGAGAGGGTCTTCTATTTATGGACTTCCAAAACGTTTCCTCTTAGAAAGAGGTTAGCCAAATATGAAAAAATTTTATATTTTCCTTTCAGGAAAAGTAGAAGTAATTATGTTATTACTTTTATTTTTCTTTCAAAAAAAGTAAAACTTAAACTTGGTAAGAAAATCAGGGTAAAAACCCTAACAAATCTCCCCTTTTGGCTTGATTTTCTTGACATAATTTTATCCACCTTATTCGCATGCATGATCTTTGTTGTTTACATAATCTTCATCACTCCTACTTGCCATAGTTAAAAATAAGATTTAAAATACTATGGTTAAAAGTGGATTAAAAATAAATATTTTATTTTTAAAGATGCAGCAACAAGAATATTGAAATATGCTTAAAACTTCTTCTCTACATGTAGTTCGACAAAAAATCTTCATCATCATCACATTGATTGCAAATTTATTAGAACTGCCTTGAACTTGTCTTCAGCCTCATTTCACCAAACTATTGGACCTTTGAACTGTAGGCTCTGATACCACTTGTTGGGTTCGAAATCGAGAGGGCGTCATGCGAAAGCTTAAAGTTTACAAATCATGAGACGATAAATCAGACGACAAAGAAAACTGTAATAAAAACACATATTATTTGATATGATTGGCCAAGAAGCCTACATATTGAAAACTAAATAAAAAAGCTTAAAATCTATTGGGAGAAATCTCTCCCTAAACAAGACTCTTAAAAGACTACATTGTGGATGCTATTATGTTATGGTATGACAAAGGGAGGGTCTTCTTTTTATAGACTTCCAAAACCTTTTCTCTTAGAAAAAGGTTAGCCAAATATGAAAAAATTTTATATTTTCCTTTCAGGAAAAGTAAAAGTAATTATGGTATTACTTTTATTTTTCTTTCAAGAAAAGTAAAACTTAAACTTGGTAAGAAAATTAGGGAAGAAACCGTAACAATTTCTTCTTTTATCAAAGCAACTGAATAAGCATTCGAATTGATCAAGTCAGTTACGTTTCTGAGAAGAAGAGTCATGAAGAGCTGTCCATCACTCATGGGAAAGCAGAGGTGAGATGAGTTTGCAGGGACTTTCAAGAAAATATTCCTGAGATCTTCCTTCAGGATTTCAATTTTTTCAAGCAAGTTTAGACTCACACTACTTATTTCATTCATACTCTCTTTATTTCTTGAGTTCTCTTCTAAGTTGCTTACAAGAATGAATACCTCCTTGGTAAGTGCTTCAACACCAAGAAAACAAACAACTTGTCAGGACGAATAACGTCTAGGGGCACATCATCAACAATAATCAATAGGAACTCTATCATCACATGAGTGTTGCCTGCTGAAGTGCTATGAGTAATAGCATTAACCATGTGCAGCTGTAGATGAATCAGAGATTTTGTAAGAATTCTTGGAGAGGATTCTATGAGCTGCATCAGGAAGCGTTCAACTTCTACTGACATTGAAGCTGTCAAAATTGTAAAACATATGTGCATAGCTTCCATTTCAACAGCAATAACCTCCATAAGAAGATTAGCTAGCTTGGAATTAGCTCGACAGACATCTGACTTGTCTTATCCATCAAGTTAATAATCCATCTTGTATTTAAAAAAACGTGACAAGCTTTCAAGTCTATCATCAAATCCATCATCATCAAGTTGATGAGACTAAAAGACAAAACAATAGTGTCCTACTCTCTCATCCATAAGCTGAAACAAAGGTACGACATATTCAATTGTCTTACTATGTTCAATGCAACCATTTATTATCAGATTGTGTAAATCTCTTAAATGTCCAAATACATTCTAAAGAAGCTCATAGTGTATCCTTGACGGTAAAATCAACTCAGTACGAACCTTGGGTAGATATTGGAGATTCGAAAGGAGCGCATCCAAAAGTTCAACCAACTGATCCTCAGTCATAGTGGCACATGATTCAGAATGATGATCTGGGATGATATAACGTTTGATATTTTTAAATAGGCAAGCAATGACATGATCCTTTAATTTAACCAACATATCCTCTCCACTCAGATGAAAAGTGACTGAACCAAATCATGAACTTCATATGATACGGAAGACATTTCAACATCAGAACCATTTGAAATGTAATAACAAAGCTGTAAACATGCCGACAAAAATTTCAGCTCCAATTTCAGCCTTTCAATTCGGTCTGTGTGATCTTCTTCAGTCTTTAACCTCTCTATGAATTCAAGAAGATTGAAAATGTCCTTGCGAAGCACAACACATGATACCTGCTAAAAGACCAAATGTATATCAAAATTTTCAATATCACATATTCGCCATGACAAATTATACTTTAATTTAATACTCAACTAACGTGAATGTAATGGGCCTTCTTCAATATAGCCTACTGCATAAGCTAAATGTGAGTCCTGTGCTTACAGTTTATATCAAAATGAAAGTGCTAGATTTCTTAGGAGGCAGAGAGACTATTTCAAATAGACCCTTGAAGTTTCAAAAAAAACATACTAGTAACTATAGGTTAAGTGTTTCAACGTCATTTTCAGTTTGGTGTGCTACTGGTCTCCTAAACTACTTAGCATGTTTTTTAATTCTTTAATTGCTTAATCCTCTAAGTGGATGTTTAGCTCTCTGACGTCCTAAGCTATTTAAGACTATTGATGATATTTTCCATTCTATTAGGCAGTTGTTCCATCAATATTTGGGGAAGAATATGTCTGATACATTATCAATCGACTACCTTCAGCACTCTAAAAGAGAAGTCATCCTATGAACTATTGTTGAATCCAATATCTTTACTAAATCACATGAGAACTTTTTGATTCTAGGTATGCTATTCTGCGAGAATGATCATGTTATCAATCATAGCCTAGATTTTGTCAAGATAGTCAGATATTATACTAATGTCAAAGTATTTATCAGAGACTACATCAATTATTAGACATGGTGTCAGATATACATAGACAAATATTGTTAGTAAAAGGCATGATCTCAGCATCTGCTCTTGGCCTTTTATGTGTAGCTTTCTGTTTATATTCTAGGTGTAATCTATCATTTTGAGCATGTCAACTTGAGCCTCTACAAAGATAGCAGGAGGCTCTGAAACACTACATCATTAATATGGTTTCAGAGCCTCATGCTATCTTTGTAGAGGCTCAAGTTGCCTTTTTCGATAAATATTTTGATAGATTTCTAGGTAACTATTTCGGCATCTTCCTTTACTAGCAGTACTTTCTACAAGTTCTCCTGACCATCTCAAACTTTTATTTCGAGTTTGTGAGGGTCAACTTTCCAATTTTATTACTTTGTTTGGAGCAGATTATAATGATTACTTGTAGTATCAAGCACCTACACTACAATCACCTTTATCTGGCACCCCACAAACTGGTAATTCTTTTATTGTCTAACTAGGACTTCACCCACCTGCCCATGGCTATTGAATTCTAGTGCATCTGACCATATCTCTGGTAATCAAAATATTTTCTCAAATCTTATTCATTCCACAAACCTCTCCGCAGCTATCCTTGCCAATGGATCACAAATTACAGTAAAAGGAATAGGGGACGTGTAACTTCTTTTGTCTATCTCATTAAACTCAGTTATATTGGCTCCTGAATGTCTATTTAATTTGATTTCTGTATGCAAATAAACAAAACACCTCAAATGTGGTGTCACTTTTTTTGATGACTCTATTGTTGTATAGGACCGGAGAATAGGGAAGATGATTGGAACAAGATATGAGTCACAGAGATTGTATCACATGTCAAAATACCACCACTAGTAGCCTTCATTTCTGCTTCCTCAATTGATCTTCTCCATAGCCGTTATGGTCACCCAAGTCTCACAAAGCCTTAGAAAATTTCCTATTCTTTCCACTTTGTCTTCTTTTGAATGTGAGGCTTGTCAACTTGGGAAACGTTGTCACACATTGTTTCCCAAAAGAGTCAATAACAGGGCCACGTATATGTGATATTTTTCACTCAGATATATGGGGTCCTAGTCGTATCATTTCAAGTTTAGGATCTCAGTATTTTGTTACCTTTATTGATGAATTTCCCCGTTGTACATGGATGTATTAAATAAAAATCATTCTGAAGTATTCATAATTTTTCAAAAATTCTGTGTTGAGATAAACAGTCAATTTGGTGTTTCAATAAAGGTATTACACAATGATAATGCCAAGAAGTACTTATCTTCTCCCTTTGCTAGTTTTATGCTATCTTGAGGAATCACTCATCAGACTTCTTGTTTGTATACTCCTCAACAAAATGAAGTTATCAAACGTTAAATAGGCATCTCATCGAAACTACTCATACCATAGACATCTCGTTGAAACTGCTCATATTTTACTTATACACCATCATGTTCCCCTTTATTTTTTTTGGGGAGTGGGGATTGCTGTTCTCACAGCTTGTTATTTGATCTATAGAATGCTCTCCACTGACAACAACAAAGTCCTCACTCAGTTCTCTTTCTTGGTCAAAATCTTTATATCTACCTTTGAGAGTATATCGATGTATTTGCTTTGTGCATGATCAAAGTGATAGAAATGACAAACTCTAACCAAAATCAATTAAGTATGTCTTCCTAGGATACACTCGTCACCAAAAAGGTTACAAATGCTATGATCCAAAATACAACTATGGTGACACATTCTCTCCAATTTCCAAAATTCCTTCAATCAGATTGATTATCTCCTTTGCATCAATGTTTCATTGGCCGTTTCATCAACTAGATATTAAGAATGCCTTTTTGCATGGCGAACTTACAGAGGAAGTTTATATGGAGCAACATCTAGGATATGTTGCTCAGGGGAGTCAGACTCAGTTTGCTATTTCAAGCGTTCTATATATGACCTCAAGCAAACTCTAAGAGCATGGGTTGGCAGATTTAGTCCTATTGTTTAACAATTTAGGATGTCTTGAAGTAAAGTAGATCACTCTTTTTTTTTATCAACATGATGGTCCAAAAAAGAACATTTATCTAGTAATTTATGTTGATGATATTTCATAACTAGAAATGATCCAGAAGGAATATCTCATATAAAGCAACATTTGTTCAGTCACTTTCAATCCAAAGATTTGGGGAAGTTAAAGTATTTTTGAGAATTGAGGTAGCACAATCCAAGACAAGTATTGCTATCTCACAAATAAAATATGCTTTGGACATATTAGAAGCGACATGCATGTTAAATTGCAAACTTATTTACACTCCTATGGATCCAAATGTCAAATTTGTCCCTGGATAGGGGAGCCACTGAAAAATCCTGGCAGATGTAGAAGACTGGTCGATAAATTGATTATCTCACTATCACATGATAGGATATTTCATTTTTAGTAAGCATGGTTAGTCAATTTCTCCAAGCTCCATGTAAAGATCATTAGGATGTAGTAATTACCATCTTAAAATACATAAAAGCTCTGGGACAAGGATTTTTCGATAAAGACAAAGGCCACACAAACATAGTTGGATATTCTGATCTAGGGCAGAAGCTAAATAATGAGCTATGGCCCTTGCTACATGTGAGCTTACTTGGCTGAAACAATTTCTTCAAGAGTTAAAATGTGTTGGATTCAAATAGATGAAGCTTATATGTGATTATCAGGCTGCCCTACATATTACCTCAAATCTAGTTTTCCACGAAAGAACAAAACATATAGAGATAAATTGTCATTTTATTATGCGGAAGATTTAGTCCGGATGCATTGCCACCAGCTTCGTTGGTACAAATGACCAATTGGCAGATATTTTTATGAAATTCCTTAGAGCAACTCAGATTGGATACATTTGCGACAAGCTCGGAGCATATGACATGTATGCTTCATCTTGAGGGGGAGTGTCAAGATAGTCAGATAGTATACCAATGTCAAGATATTTGTCAGAGACTATATCAATTATTAGATATTGTGGCAGATATAAATAGTCAAATATTGTAAGTAAAATGCATGATCTTAAGGATCTTCTCTTGACCTTTTGTGTCTAGCTTTGTCCATATATTCTAGGTGTAATCTATCATTTTGAGCATGAGGGTAAATACAGCTACATCAGTAATAGGTTCAAATACTGAGAAACCTCAAGGATATTAGCAAAGGAGAAACAAGGCTTGGACGAGCTCTCCACATTAACTAAAAATTAGAGCTTATGGAGTTCAAGAAGGGAAAAGGAACACATAATATTTCCAACCAATTGTGATCTCAAATAGATGGAATAACAACATTTACATACTCAAACTGGACAAATACTTTACACTGATAATGAGTCAAAAGAAGAGAGCGAGATGCAAGAGAAGGTTTTTGAGGAAGATGACGTATATGCTGCGATTCAATCATGCCTGGCCCCAATGGATTGTGATAATGGAACCATCAATTATTGCTAATGCTACGACTGACTCTAGCCATCAATTTTTTCTGTAGAATGAAAGGAACAGTAGATATTTCGATGGTATTTCAACTCCAAACTCTTCCCTCAAAACAAAGTGTCTGTTTAGCTGAGTTATGTTGACACCTGTAATTAGCACTGACCATTTCTTTTTCACTTTGCACATTGTATACTATTGTCTTGTAACTTTATTGGTAATTGCTAGCAGATTTCTTTTGTAAGTTGCATCATCTTGATGCTTTTCTTTAAGAAACACAATACTTCATCGAAACAAAGAGGAATGGTGATGAATTCACTCCCATTGATGTGCCTACAATCGTTTTTTCTTACATTACAAAAAAATTGACGTGTCTACGGTTTCCTACACTATTCATAAACACTGGAGGGATATATATTATATGACATTCACTCCCAGAATACTGGTTCCTATCTATATAATTAAGATTACTTAGCTTCCACCACCGTCAACCATCTTCACCATTGATCAAACCACCTTTTACATCCATAATCAACTTTTGTTGGGTTATTAAGAGGCGTGAATAGAAAATGAAAATGTGGTATTTTTTTTGGAAAGACACCAAGAGAAAGGATGCAATTTGAATAGGCACCTTTTTCATATTTAATGGTTATGACCTTTCCAATTGGTTGTGACTTTTCGTAAGAGTTGCACCTTTTCCGAAGAGTTACACCCTTATGAAGGGGTGCACCTTTCTAAACCAGTGCTTCTTTTCATGAAGCAACACCTCGATGGCTATAAATACCTGAATTTTTCCTCAAGGTAAAGATAATTTTTTAGAGTTGAAAACATTCTTCTTCTTCTTACGAACTCTTTTGTAATCATCAAGCTGTTGAGTGTGTTCAAAGTTTCTAAAAGTTTGAGGTACCGGTACTTTCAGAAAGTGAACCATTTTATCCTGGGAGAAAGCATTCCGTAATCTCCTACACTTGAGGGGAATAAATTCCTTAATTACACACCGTCAAGTTTGTGGACTTGGTTCTTAAATTTTTGCTTCATCTTCATTTCTTAAAGTCGATAAACACTTAATTTTGATAGTTCATTTGATTATCCATTTGGACTTGTATTTGAAGTTGTTGTAACTTCATTGTAGTTCTTGAAAATCGTTATTGAACTTAGTATTAAAGTTTGGGTAGAAACATACAGATTTTTGTACGAGGAACAACAGTTTCCATAGTACATCTGCCGTCGCTGCACAACTACTATCTGACATCACTTATTTTAGTCTCCTCCATAGAACCACAACCACGTAGCCACTATCTTTCAGCCAACATAGTTTAGGCTTGAAAATGGGTCATTTTGACCTTAACGACATATTAAAGACCACAAGTTTCAAAAGTCCTTTAACGAAAAATTAACCGAATCAGTACAACAACATATCTAGTGTAATTCAACCGGTAGAATATGTGATGCACAACAAAAAATAACTCAACAAAATAGCAAGATAAACCAAACAAATATTCATCCAAGTCCCGAGTATTAGTAAAATATATAAATATTGAAGGACATACCGATAATTTCTATGTTTCTCCTTCATTTACTTTTCCTCTTTCCATGTCGTGATTCTCGAGATCTTATGTATAAAAAATGTCAATCTTAATCACAGATAGCAACTATTAAGTAATTTGTAAGGAAGAAAGTATAACATCCAGATTGTTCAACATAATCATACCTTAAAGTTGCGAAAATGAACCAAGGATAAAGTTTGTCTCAAGAAAGTAAGCGCAGGAATTAGAAAGAAAGAATAAGCCGTTTAAAGTAATTAAATTGGATAATTTCAAACTTGAAAGGTCACCCAATAGAACAAGAAGAATAAATAGTAATTCATCTTCTTAATTTAAGTCTTTTTAATATTCTATTTGTTTCATTTATGTGAAACTTTTAGCTTTACAAGATTAAAATTTCTTAATCTTGATTGTGTGCTTGAACATAGAATTTGGGAAAAAACCCAAATATATCCTTGAGCAATTCAAAATGGGTCAACTTTTCCTTTCATTACGGTTTTTTTTGCTCAAAAATGTCTCCGTAAGATGACTTCGTGAAGTCTTTGTAATCAATTGTGATAAATAATATTTTATAATCCACTTCTTTTGAGATCTCACCTAGTATATTTGCTCTTTTTTTTTTTTTTTTTTGGGTGCTAATTAACTGCCCCTATATTATCTTATACTCCACTTGTTTTGAGATAAATCAAACATTTGTCCTTCGTTATTGCTCAAAAGCTCATGTACATAGAAAGAGGATGTTCAGAAGCTCATGTACAAGTTAGTGTCACTTCAAAGGCTTTTCAGTTAAAAGGCTTCTATCCATAACAAAGGCTCAATTACAAGTTAGTGTCACTTCAAAGGCATTCTATCCATAACAAACCAACCCAGTCTACATCCATCTACGAAGCCTTTAATGAACTGAAAACACTAGTCTGACTAGGCCGCGGCAAGGCCCCCGGCCAGACCATAAAACTGAATGAAACTAACATTAGATAGAATGCCTTTCGAAGTAAGGGAGGCTTACCAACTCTGGGTATCTTGGATATGATCTACTGGTTGACGGGACCACGGGACTATGTCTTGGAACCTAAAATATAGGGGATCAATACTCGAAAGTACTGGTATGTAGTACAATCCAAAAATATCACATACTTCAAGTAAAATAAGTGAGAGCAATGTGGAAACCATTTACCATAAATATATTTAAAAACACATGGGCATAATATGAAGAGTTCAAAGCTATGCATGTAAACTCGTAGACACCATTCTCTGTTTTAGTTTCGAGCTAGATGGCACACCCTACATTACTATAATCCCATAGGCTATATGAGATCCTCCCTTAACTCGGCAACCAAGCCCCCAATCCAAGTTTTTCGTAAGGATTGGAGTGCGTAATAAGATGAAGCATGCCTCCTTACTGACATACTAGGCCATGAAAGAGTGTGCCTCCTTACTGACTCACTATATTATGAAGAAATATGACACACTATATTATGAAGAAATATGCCGTCTTACTGACATATCATTTCATAAAATCCGCATTAGCAAAATACGATTTCCGGTTATGAGTTACTTGAACTCGTGCTTTCTTCGGGTAACCATCTGACTCACTTAAGCCCATTTTTAGTTCTTTAAAATCATAATCATACTGCATGCTTAAAACAAACCTTCTGTCATATCGAGGGAAATTCGTAATTATGTATTGTCATACCTAGACTTGCAAGCCATATCTTATCATAAATTATCATAGCCCTCATCATTACAGAACACATTAATGACCACCAAAAGATTTAAGCAACACACGAAAGTTCTTATTCCAGGAACATAGAAAACTTAAGCAAAAGCACTGTATTTTCAAGATTTTAATGTAAGGTAGCCAACTCTTTCATAATTCGCATGCAATTCTTTCATTTAACAAGAAAAGTACATATGTAACAAGAAAATATTCTCTCAATTAAATCATGACCATGTCAAGTCCATAATTGATAGTAAAACATTTAACCCATTCTTTAGATCATGCAATTGAACAACCCGTAAGACATTAAATCAAATTAATATCATGGTGAAAGTAGTATTTTTGTAATTCATGCTCTTAATTCAATTCTCCAAGCCCACAAAACATATACACATGAATATCATTTAAGTTTATGGAAAACTTCATGAAAATAAATATACTTTTCTCGAAATGGGTTCGTGATTCATGCTATTCAAAAATTTTCCAAAACTCTATGCATAAAAAAAATTTCGTGTCCTTAAAACTTGTTAAACACAATAAAATACGCCTATGAGGTTTAGTATAGTCCCACGTACCTTTGAATCGACAAAAACGTTGAGAAGATTGACCCTTGAAGCTTAAAATTCCCAACCCTAAGTTGTTCCTCTTCTTATGCTTAAGGAAGGTATCTTAGGGATTTTTGTGTGTTAAGACGTGTTTAAGGACCTTAATTTCATCCATATAGGATTAGAAACGTTTGGGAAGGGTGAAAAGACCTTAATGCCCTTAAATTTAATCAAAACGGAGCAATTTTGGCATTGTGCTTATGCTGGGTAGCGCTCAGCCAAAGCATACCTGAGGGTGTGCACAGCACAGCACACCCTATCCAGTGGCTATTGGCGTTTTCCATGCAACACATGACTTTAGCACAAGGTCTAACATGCGTGACACACAGTAATTTTTAAGGCCTATAAGCACCCCAACTCAACCCATAACATCTAAACATGGTCTACAATCAAAATGGAGGGTTTTAAGTCTCCTTTTGAATGTGTCACTCAACCCTTAAAACATGGGGTATTACAACGTAGCTCCAATTTAAGTGATAGATATTTATTTTGGCACCAAATATTTTTTAAAAAAAGAATATTCGTAACTTTATAGTCTCAACAAGTTGTAAATATTAATTTGTAAAACTAGTGTGTGTCAAATTAGCGGATTGGATGAGTTAGTAAATTTGTAGATCATCAATCCATAGAAAGTTACATTGGTTGAACATGGGTAAAAAGGGCAAGGGGTTGATGCAAAGTTCCAGCTCAGAGAAGGAGCCAAAATTTGAAGCTTATTAGTTCTGAATTTTTTTGTTTTTACCTAAATGAGTGCTACAATAATTATTTATAAGATTCAATAGTTTTAAGGACAAATACGTAGTCTAAACCAAAACTACTAGATCGATCCGAACCCACAGACAACACCCTAACTCCTACCCTTTTTCTGCTTATGATTAGCTCATCCATACTCATTAACTATTAACCTAACACTCATATTTATCATATAAAATTTATTAAATATTTATATATTATTAAGTTTAAACAACATAAATTCCCTAGTTAATGAAAATAATAACACAAAATCTCTTCTTGTTTTCTCTCTCCCATTTTTTGTAAACATACTCATACATTCGTCCAAATATTATACATTGGTTGAATGTATGATGTACCAGCTCATCCTATATTTAAGGTAAATCTTTAATTATTTTATAGTTCCTTAATTAAAGGTAGTAATTAGCTAACATTAACTCGTTTATGGATAGAAAAAGTAACTGATATTTGAATTTCAAAAATTTTGTTATACATAATTTTTTTTTCTTTTTTGTGTGAATCACGATCTGGAAAGCCAAAAAACAACCACTTTCTTCTACATCCGTTCTTCAATACTACTAAAATCTTTTTCTACATATGTTCTTCAATACTACTAAAATTAATATGAATATCCCCGTATTGTTGTGACATTCAGGAATTTGGGAATTAAAAATTAGTTATCAGTTATACAAAAGTGACGCAATAGTTATTTCGGAAAGTATAACTTTCTTGAAATTGGTTTCTACGATAACAATGGAATTGGATATAGATGAAGTACGTAAAAAAATGGAAGTTAAATATGTGGTTGAATGAAATTCTTCTCCAATTGCCATTAGGAACGACAATAGAGTGAGGGTTTACGTTGAATTGAAGAAACTATTTTCTGGTTTGGTTAATTTTTCGCTTTGTATTTCAACTTTCGACAAATCCAAATACCAAAGTGAAATGATCCCCCCAAAAAAGGTATGATATAAAAGTGTCAATTTTATTTGCTAATCATATAATCTATAGTAATATGGTCTTAGAGGTTTTGAAGAAGTTTATGTTCTAAAGTTGGGTTTTGTGTTGCTGAAGCTCATAAAGTTACAAATGTATAATGTGTTATTACACATTCATGCCAATGTATAATGAAACTATGTTAGTCCAAGAAATGTATGGTAATATGGTATTAGATATTTTGAAATAGTTTGTATTTTATAGTTGGATTTTGTGTAGTTGAATCATTAAATTAAAAATGTATAATATTTGATTATACATTCGAACAAATGTATAATGAAAACTAGGGCAGTGCCAGGAATTGTATTTTGTCCAAATATTTTTATTTTTAATACTTTTTTTTTAATACATTGAGTCAGTGTAAAAAAATTGATGCAACTATGTACTGAATTATCGTAACAAAGACTGCAAGTGGCTCTTGAAGGCGTCTTCTATGAATGAATCAAAAATGTTTGTGATAAAAAAGATTTGAGTTGGAGCATACTTGCAGTCTTAGCGACAGAGTGCTGAATATTTTGGTTGCGATAAAAAATTTTGTAAGTGAATTTACAGCTCCAAAATTAATCAATCACAAGAGAATACATACTCCCGCGTACATTATTGAAGAGATGAAGATTGTTTACGAAGTCGATACTAACTAGTTTATTTTTAGTATATGTTTATGTCCAAAAAAACAAAAGAAAGGACACGAGTATTTTTCTTACCTTAAATTGTAGAATTCATTTGATAATGAACAAGTTATATTAGGATTACAATACGAGAATTAAATAATGATGAGATTATTTTGCAGGTATATTACAATACTACAATTTACTCTTTATGTCATGGGAATTCAAAATTGATACATGAAAAAAAAATTCAATTGAAATTCCTCACTAATAGTAGGTTAAACTACATTAATTATTTTAAGTTATCTTTACATTATGGGTGTATTCAGTAGCCAGAAAATTCATAAAATGTTTTTTAATTTTTCATGTTTGATTGGTTAAAAATTTTGAAAAATATTTTCTATAGAAAACAAGTTTCTTAAAAATATGTAGGGAATTCAAGTTCCACGAGTTCCAGAAAATATCTTTTTTTACAATACCAAACTACTAATTGGATTTTTTCTCAATATATCAAATTGTGGTTTGTCGATTTCCTTTGAACATCCCTAGTTCACAGTCATATAACCTAAGTAGTTCAAACTTGGATTTATGGGTATCTGCTACGAGTGTGTGTCTTTGTATTCTTCATCACATAAATTTTTGAATTCAAGCAAATAAATATGATTGTACATCAAGTTGAATTCAAGTTGTATAAAAGGGGCATGAAAAAGAAACGAGGGAACTCCGATCCTTTAATTTCTGAGTATGGTTTTTTAGGAAACAAACATCAAGAAATGTACTACTATGTATGTAATGTTTGAAGGTTTGTAAGGTTAAAAATTTCCTTATAATATATATTAAAATATCGGTTTTAACGAATGACGAAATTCGTAACTAAACTCTATCTTTGTTGAAAACATACTTTGAGACTAATGTTGCCTTTTCTTATAATGTAATTTGAATATATTTTCTTGTTAGTTGCAGTATTTTATTCACTATATTCTTCTCCCTTTGTACTTGAAATTGTTGACTTGAGTTGCGGGCCTCTCGAAAACATCCTCTCTACCTACACGAGGTAGTGGTAAGGTCTGCATACACTTTACCTGCCATATTTCACACTACACTTTACCCTCCTTATTCCTTATGAAATTTCATTGGAAATGTTGTTGTATGTAGTAATTTGAATATAACAATTAGATTGCATTATTTTATGTTTGGAAAGTACTTGTTGAAGCATCCTATTCTTTATGTATTAGGCTATTTGCAATGGGTTGGAAATGGGTTGCTACTTGTGAATTACACCGTTCAAAAGACAATTTTCTACAAGTAGAAACCTTGTCACTGATACAATTAATAATACAACAATATATCTATTGTAATTTCATACGAGGAGTGCACCAATCAAAAATGAAGACAAAACTTAAACTTCTAGTACAATACACCATAGGTGTACCTGTTATAGTTTACTGCAACACAAATTTAACTATCAAGAAACTGAAAGAGTATGAATTCAATAACACGAGCTCTCAACATATCCTCATGACGCACTCCGACTTACCATTGGTGTGTTGCTCCTTAGGACATGTTATATACATTTATGATGGCAACTTATACATTTAAAAATAAATTGAAGTAATGTATAATAAAATTAGAACCTAAATAAACAATAGTTACACATGTATGATGGTAACTTATACATCTAACAAATTATATCAGACCCTAAATAAACAACGGTTACACCTGGATAAGGGTTACTTATACATCCAAAAATTTAAATCAGAACTTTAATTAAAAAACATTTAAACATGTACGAGGATCACTTATACATGTAACAATTTATATTAGACACTAAATAAACAATAAATACACACGTATGAGAGTAACTTATACATCTCAAAATTAGAATCAAACACTAATTAAACAACAGATATACATGTATGAGGGTAACTTATATATTTAAAAAATAAACTGCAATAATGTATAATGTCATAATACTAATTTTCACATTAAAATATGTATGACCTATATGCTTGTCCTAATGTATAATGTTAGCTTATACAATATTAATACTTTATAACTGTTTAGATTTTCATAACTTTCAATGTATAACATATTGAAATATATTTTAGAATACCTACATTATACAATAGTAGGACAAAATAACTTATGAATAAAGTATTATTATACATATGCCAACTTATACAACAACATAAATCAATACTTTCGGAAGACGCGGTCGACAAGAATTATCAAACTTCTTTTTAGTTGCTGCTTTTGAACCTAACTTCTTCAATCTAGAAGTGACAACTTCCTTCAATTTCTTCACTGTAACGGGCTCGTTTCGGTGCTTTGAATGATTCTCTGTGAAATTTGGATGCTCTTCATCAAATTTACCAGGAACAGATCCAATGAGAATATCTTTTTCTTTTGCATCTAACTAAGTAATTCCTAAACTAAAGCTAGGAGGATAATCCATTATCAATTTGCACTATATTGATTTAACAATAGTGTTAAATTGAACTAAAAAACAAAAAAATCAAAGATATATGAAAAAAACAAAAAAATCAATTGAAAAAAATGAAAACCAACTTGTATTATAGGAAAAAAAATGAAAAAATCGAACTACTAAACTTGAATATGATGGCACAATACGGAAATTTCATAAAAAATCAACATGCAACCAAAAAAAATGAAAAAAACCCTGAATTGGTAAAGTTGAAATTTTTTTTCAAAAAATTAGCGAAGTAAATCATAAAAATTAATTAAATCTTGAACACTTACAAGTTGGTAACCTCTAATTAGAGGTTACTTGTATTTTGCCGTGGTTTAAGGGATTTTAAAATGAATGAAAGTACGGGTGCCGTAATGGGAGCAGTTGGGAGCAAAAATCAAAAACCAATAACGTGGTTTTAGATGTATAATATTTAAGAGAGAGAAAATATAAAAAGGAGATTTATGTAATTTATTTGGAGTTTGTGTAATTACTTTGCCAAATTGGTATTTAATGTAATAAGGTAACTTTACCTTGTGTATATATGTAAATTTTAGTATTATTAATTGATAATTCAGTAATTTAAGAAAAGTTAGTGTTCCGAATTCATAACCATCAAATTATATATCTAAACTTGTCATGACCCGATCCGAAATCCTAACCGTGATGGGCATCCCGTACCATGAAGGTTTGAGCGCCCCTTTTTATCCGATAATCATGCACAACGTTCATATAATGTAAAGAAAATGCGAAAAAGATAATAAAAATAGAAACGTGGTCAATCTCTTAATTCAACTGAACAATACGAAATTAAGTTCATAAGATTCAAAACACATGACACTAGTTTGCAAAATCTCTACTAACAATAACATATGTCTATAAACTGGGACAAGGCCCCCGATCGGACCATAAACCAAGTCTAAATGAACACAACACAAGAAATAAGGCCTTCCAAAATAAGGGAGGCTCACCAACTGCAAACGTCTGATAAACTGGTCAGCTATTTAGCAGGACCTCGGGACTGTGCCTTAGATCTTGAAATATAGTGGGTCAATACAAATGTACTAGTACGTAGAGAAATAAAAAATAACGTACTTTTATCCAATATAACTGAGACCAATTCAAAAAACATTTTACATACGATATAGAAAAATACTTGCGCATATTTAAAAGAATTTGAGACAATTCTGTGAAACCAAGACTCACTCTTTGCTTTACTTCTGAGCTAGGTGGTACACCCTAAAATTCTACAATCCCACAGGCCATATGGAATCCGCCCTTGACTTGGTGGCCAAGCTCCCAACCTAAGTTTGCCACAAGGGTTGGAGTATCTGCTCATCTACTCCGCCACAGGACCGTCTCTAGCGTACAATTTACTTTTTGGGTAACATAATAACCCATATTAGTAAAAAATTATTTTCCCTACACGAAGTTTGTGAATGAGTGATTTTCTGATAATGAGCATGGAATATCCGTCTTTCTACTAAACAGGATGAATTGAACTTATAATCTATTAGATGCTTTTTATGAATGTCAACTAAGTATCGTAATTAAATTGCTCCTGGTTATTCAATCATTTGATAACCAAATTCATTCTTTGATAAATGATCACTATGAGTCAGACTCAATAGAATTTGATCAATCATATTTTCTATTGTTCAGGTGGAAAACTGAAACACAATTTTCGGCAATGAGTTTTTTGGGCTCATGTCTTCTTCGGGTAACCACCTGATTCTCTTTAAGCCCATTTTTAACTCTTTCTAAACATGTATCATTCTCACTTTCAATATCTAAAAATCTAAAGTAAAATCTGCATTCTATTCTGTTCTGTATTATCATTGCATTATCTCTTTTGGTACTGTCATACCAAGACTTGCAAGTCATATATCTACGCTATAAAATATCATCTTAAAATCTCTTCATTCAAAACATAATGTTTGGACCACCAAATCATTCAAACAGTATAAGAGAATTTGTATACCAAAATCCATGAAAACTTATGCAAAGATTCTCTCTTTCAATTCTTAAACATGTGGAGGTCAATTACTTTGTAGCAAACCATTCACATCTTTAAATCATTAATTTTCATTTATGTCACCAGGAAACACCCTCTCTTTGGTTCATAATGAAAAATCAAGTTTTAAATAATAATAGACATTTGTATCATGCTTCTCAATATGCAATTGAAAAATTTATAACAAATGAAATGAAGATGCTTCATAACAAGAGAAGGAGTATAAATATTCATACTCTCAATTCAAATTTCAAAACATCAAATCCATACATATATAGCTGAGTAACAATCAATTTCAAGGGGAAGGCCTCAAGACCAAAACATTATCATCAATAGGGTTCACAATGCATAATTGTCTATCTAAATTCAAAACCTTTTTGTAAATACATGATTTCTCAACGTTCAAATATTTTTTAAAAATTATTTCACCATGGCCATGTATTTTAGGAGAACCCCACGTACTTTATATTGTTTAGCTTGAAGTTTGGAACCCTAATATTGACCCTTTCTTGAAATCTTAAACTTAGAGAAAACCCTAATTTTCTCTTGTTCTTAAGAGTTGATAGGATTTAAGATGTTTTAAAACTTAAAAAGGATTGATTATAACATATTTTTGATGATTTAAATCGTGAAGGAGAGATTGAGTGAGGAAAAATACAAAACTACCCCTAGGGAAACCAACAAAATCATTGAACGTCTTTAGTTGATGACCAAGGTTGATGGCCCATCACTTATGATATGGGTACGATCATGATCGGGGTCCAATGTGTCAAGACTCGAGCTCGGGGGGCTTCCCATCCAAGGAACAAGCTTTGAAGTGTAGAGAACAAGTCCCACCAGCTCCAAAACTATTCACTGTTCATCCGCGTTCACTGTTCATCCGCCCTTTGCAAGGGATTTTTAGTCATTTGTAATAATTTAAACTAGGTATAAATAGAACCTCATTTGGTTATTTTTTGGAGATTTTTTGAGAATATATTTTGTAGCCTCTTTGAGAGTCTTTAGCAAGGTGGAATCCTTGTGTTGATCATTTGCTTAGAAACTGAGATTGCTTGGGAATTCCAATTTCCTTGAGGTCACATAAGAGATAGGTATAGGTTGTGTGTGATATTAAAGGTCCAAAAGTGGAATAAGCTTTTAGGTTGTTAATATTATACCATCCCTTTGTCTATCTATCTATCTATCTATCTATCTTTACTTTCTTATAATCGTTTGTCTATATCTAGTGTAATCCGTTTGTGTTCTTGGCTTGTAACCGTGTTTTGTTGTTGTTGAATATTTTTCATCAAGTTTTTATGCTGTTTTAGTGTGTTTTACTCTTGATATCACTTCCCTTCTTGTTCTTCTTGCGAATCTGAGAGAGGTCATCAAAAGGGTCCATAGTTCTTGAACTAGTGGATTGATTTTGGTTTTTGTGTTGTTGTGTTCTTGGGGATTTTGGTATCTAAGAAAGGATGGTTGTGTTACTAAACTACCAATCTTGGGTTCTCTTGGATGAAAATTAAAAAAAAAAATAGCTGAAAACTGAAAATAAATTCCAGAAAAGTGCAAATCTGTCCATTTTGTGTTCTTGGCCGAAAATTGTGTTGTTGTTAGCTTGGACAAGATTTGTTTGTTTTGTGTCTATAACTTGTAGTCTTTTGTTTGTTAGAGTGTTTATAGTGTTGTTTTCTTTCTCATCTATACTAAAAAGTGTCCAAATCTAAGATTGAACTTGAACTTGTTGAAGTTGTTGATATGAACAAGGTGTGGCCGAGTTGGATATTGTTGTCACCTAAACATTGGCCGATTTGATGGTTTTGTTGTAATGGAGTTGGAGACTGAAATTGTTGTTTCTCTTGGAGTTTTTTTTTGTGCTCTTAAGGTTCTTCACCCTTTCATCATCCTGTTAATCCTTAAAGTGCAAACTTGATCTAAAACGATGAACGACAAGCTTGTAGTAGTTGTTAGTGAAAGACTTGTCCCTATCACTTCAAAAACTTTTCATCTACTTTTCCTTGATTTAAGGACCTTGCTTCAAGGAGAAAGTTGAAAGAAGTCAAGTTTTGCTTTTGAAATTTGAAAAAAAAGGCTCCAAGACCACGTTTCCCTCCATCAACCAAATCCACCAATTCCAAATTGTATATTGATCAAGACTTGAAATTGGGAAATAAAATTATGATAAAACTAGAGGCCAATAGTGGGATGCCACGTCACTAAAGTACTGTTCATGCAACATTTTTGAGTTCAAATTTTAGATTTCTTAGTTTTATTTTATTGTTTCCTAACTTTGTTTGTTTGCTCGATAGTAATTGACAACCTAGTAATACCCTACTAGCTTGTAAGTTAGTTTTGTGTACTTTCTTTGTGTTAACGTTGTTTGTTGTGTGTTTTTATCGTTTTTGAGTCATAGTATCTTTTTTGGTTCAAGTTCGTACATTACTTATTTGAGTCGTTTCAAACAAGAATCTACTCCGACCTTGAGCCACAATTAGCACCAAGTAACCTCATTGGAGTATAAGCGAGTTAGAAACACTTGTATGGCCAATAGAGTGAAAAATCCAAAGTGTGAAAGTGAGGGATTGTGGACTATTTTGAGACGCATTGTGGACTATTTTGTGATGAATTGTGGACTGATATTTGCTAATCTTTAATGTGTTTGTTGTTTTCGTGTTGTTTGCTTAGTAGCTCTTGATGGTTACAATGGTGAATGAAGCTAAAATGCCTAGTTTGGTTAAATTCATCATGGAAAGGCTTGATCCCATAGATAGGTGAATAATGGATAGAATGAAAGGAAGATTGGAAGGGACGAAAGGCTCTCTGTGCAAGAAGTTGAATAACTTGATGGAGCATCCAAGCCTTCCTAATCAAATTCCCATAAGTCGCCATGCTCTACATGAGCTACAAGGTAATCAAACTAACTTTTGCACTCTAGTGAATGAGGATTATAGCCAACTAAGTGTGAATGATAGTTTGTCTTTAAGTGTGCCTTCATTTTGTGATGATAATGTACAACTTGAGATTGTGGA
Organism: Capsicum annuum; assembly: GCF_002878395.1. NCBI lineage: Eukaryota > Viridiplantae > Streptophyta > Magnoliopsida > Solanales > Solanaceae > Capsicum > Capsicum annuum. The sequence goes on along the minus strand of NW_025896076.1, from coordinate 3,333,366 downwards.
TACACTAGTTGATTCACCTAGTGCTGAAGACATTATGGAAAATGGTAGTACATTGTCTTATGGAAGTCATGAAGACCAACTTGTGTGTGAAAATGATGATGTTGAACATGTTGGCCGAATGACTAAGGATGACCCTCTAGTTGTTTTTGTTATTGACCATGATAGTATAGAGGGGACATTTGATCATTATTGTAGTAGTATTAGGGTAAGGAAGTGTATTCTCAACCCGTGCCCATGGACACTCTACCCATTTTATTCTGGTGATCATTTGAAGTGTGGTGATGAGGATGTATTTTGGAATGACTTGAATGTGCATGGAATGTATGGCTTTTCTTCTCTCGGCTTTCAATTCTAATTTTTGTTCCAAGAAGAGTCTATGTTTTCCACGTGATAAGTGACACTTGTTCCTTGTTTCTTGTCGCACTTATGTGGATAAAATAGTTGATTCTCCCTTGGTAGGGTATTTAGGTAAGAGGGATATTTGGGTATATGTGAAGTTTGAGATACCTTGGAAAGATGCTATGATTGATTACACTAATCCTAAACCTCATACCTTGAGGAACTTTTGTTTGCTTGTCCTTCCTATTGCTTTGCAAGGTTTGGATTCGAGGATGAATCCTTTCTAAGGAGGGGAGAATGATATGGGTACGATCATGATCGGGGTCCAATGCATTAATACTTGAGCTCAGGGGATGCCCATCAAAGGAACAAGCTTTGAAGTGTAGAGAACAAGTCGCACAAGCTCCAAAACTGTTCACTGTTCATCCGCCCTTTGCAAGGATTTTTTAGTCATTTGTAATAAGTTAACCTAGGTATAAATAGAACCTCATTACGTCATTTTTTTGGGATTTTTGGATAATATATTTTGTAGCCTCTTTGAGAGTCTTTAGCAATGTGGAATCCTTGGAAAGGTCGAATCCTTATGTTGATTATTTGCTTAGAAATGGAGATTACTTGGGAATTCTGGTTCCCTTGAGGTCACGTAAGATATAGGTTTAAGTTGTGTATGATATTAAAGGTCCAAAAGTGGAATAAGATTTTGGGTTGTTAATACTATACCATCCTTTGTCTATCTATCTATCTTTACTTTCTTGTAATCGTTTGTCTATATCTAGTGTAATCTGTTTGTGTTCTTGTCTTGTAACCGTGTGTTGTTATTGCATCTTGTTCATAAAGTGTTATTTCTGTTTTAGTGTGTTTTACTCTTGATATCACTCCCCTTCTTATTCTTCTTGCGAATCCGAGAGAGGTCATCAAAAGGGTCCATAGTTCTTGAACTAGTGGACTGATTTTTGTGTTTGTGTTGTTGTGTTCTTGGGGAATTCGGTATCAACTTAGGTGATGGTTCGTCACCTAAATCATCACTTTCAAGCTGGAATTTACCCCTTACTTTCCTAGTCTAATGACTATAGCTGATGGCTCGTCACTTAGTTGACGGCTCGTTAGCTTTAGTCATTACCTAAGTGATGGCTTATCAGCATAGTTGCCACTTAGTTGACAGACAGATACTTTGAAGTAAAATGAGCATAACTCTCTACTCTAATATCTGATTAAGGTGAAACCAGTTGAGTTGAAAACAAAACTCAATGATATTTTTTTGGTATATAGTAGGAGATGCAACTTATTATTTACAGGTATTAGTGGTCGTTCAAATTTGACCCAAGCTGAAGCATTCACTAAAACTTAATCGATAGAAAAGTTCTGTACTCGTATTTAAGTTAGGAGATATTTGTGACTTAAATTCATGTTCAAAGGTATTAACACATTATATGATTGATAACCACACATATATTAACAAGGATCATTTGGTTCGGGTCTATACGCGTAGGAACGACGGTTTAAATTCTAGCCAAAAGGTGCGAGGTGTTACATTATCTCCCCCTTGGGATCATTCATGACAAAATGATGGGTAGGGACTTGTTGAAGCTATAAAAGTATGGAATAAGGAACATAACCTTGCATTGAACATTTTTCCTTGATAAAATATGCAAAGGCATCAAAAGAGCTTCATGATAAGTAAAATGCGTAAGCACGAAGCATGAGGCAATGAAATTTTAAATAGGGATGTTTTTGCACATGAGTTCTATGAATCATTATCATCACAACATGAGACATGAGTTAATTTGGTGATAATAGGCCTGATTTCCATTGGTACTAATCATGAAATAAATTTCTTGGGAGATAAGAAATGGAAGCATTATCTACCTTACAAGATACAACGAATAGACTTAAAATTAGTGACACTACTCGTCTATGCCCCAAACAATAAACGACATACTTCATCATTTCCAACTTACGATTCCTCCATCACACATCTAACCACAAGAGTTTGAATCTCACTGCATAGTACTTCTATGTTGAAGCCTAACTCGGAGTTAAAAGGAGCTAACTTAAGATATAGGACCCTGTACTTTACATCCCACTAAGAAAATTACATCACCTTGTCACTACCATCAAACACACTTGAGTTTCAAATCAAAGAGCACCAACCACATAACATATTGGTTTGCGTTTTCATCAATCATAACATTCAAGTCTATCATTAATACACCCACTTCATGGGCCTCTCCACTACGACCAAAAAATTCAATCACTCACAAAGATTTTCACCACATATCTCCTTCCTAACTATTCCACGTAACGAAAGTCCATCTCCTTGTTTCCCCTTTCATTTATGACCATAGTTCAAGAAATCACATCAAAATTTTCACTTCCAAAAACATCTGCTACCCCTACCTAAAACATTACTACACTTCCACAACAACCATCCTACTAATATATGGAGGGTCATTGAGGGACTCGAGCATAAGCATCATAAAAGAGAGTGACACTATTCAATTATAACATATACTTATTATACTACTCAAGGTGGGACATGAATTGCAGATATGATACAATCACAAAGTTTTTCATCTATCAAGTGTCTGGATCATAAGTATAGAGCTATTCTGGCATAAACTCAACATAGCACGAGTTCTTAGGATAGACTACAGTGAGAAATATGAGTGCTTAAATCATGAGTTGTATGACATAAGTTCAGAATTAATAAAGTCAGTGATTAATAAAAGGATTGATACTTGAAACTATTACTTCTAATTTTCAAAGCTGAGATAGTCATGGGTTTGCATGCACCTTATCAGTTTGGGCTAGACCCGACATAAAATAGATCGATAATACGTAGGAAGCATAGTTTCTTAGAACCAAGCATTATGTGAGACATGGACTTTTTATGGATCATGAACAATATAACATAGAGCTTGGATACTTGAAATATTGGATCACTGAGGGACATTAATGCTTCTAGTTTGGAGGTCAGAATATGAATATAAATCCATAGAGAACTCGAACCATAGGTATAGGCATGACTTGAATACATGACTCAAGGCATTAGCAAAATGACCTCTTAAATTGAAGAAGGAAGAGGTTTCTTAAATAGGAATAGGTTTATCATGACCCCTCCCCGTAACCTTCCACACAAAGAAAAATTTGGGAGCCACCTTAATTCATCATCCCCACCTTAGATCAAAGTCGCTATCCTAGACTTGCGGATATATCCCCTCATCAAATCTATAACCACAACTCTCAACACAATGGTGGGTCAGTATAGACATGAACACAAACTCCCCTCAATAATTTTAATAATAACACACTGATTTCTTTCTAGGACATCCCCCTTCAGGGACACGAATCATAACTCTCTTCAACCCCCAAAGTCATCGACTTATGACTAACATTACTATGGGCATGTACATCTATGCTTCTAAACACTTAATACTCTATCTTCAACTCCTTATAATACTACCATTACACCTCTAATCACATAACTTGCAACTTAAAAAAATTGGTAAAACTGTACTAAAGGCGTATATTGCCTACCTATATTCCCTCAATTCAACTTTAAAGAACACTATACCACAACTCCCCAGACTTCTCCATACTACAAAATTCAAGAAGGCAAACTAGTTACGCAAGACACTTATACACATAAAACCTTATCTAACAACATGCTACAAGGGGGATTCAACTTATTCTTATATACTTGCGCTCTTATCCACTTAATAATTCAACCACAATTCATTTAACACTAGTCCTCATGTACATATATACCTCATGATTACCACTTAAATTTTTCATAAATTATCAATCTAGGCTCCTTCACAACTCACATTAAGCCTACAAATTTGTTCCTACCAAATACACATCATTAGTCTTAGCTAGTATTCTTATCACCACAATCCACATCTAAAGTTCAAGCCTATTGCTAACACCAATCATGTACCACAGATGAAGCATGACACATATTATACTAGTCCATTAGACAGGGAAATTAGCCAAGGATTTCTCATCTTACCGAACTATAGCCCACAAGTTCATTCTCTCCACGGCATCACTACCACACCTTATAATCTACTACACCTTCTCACATAAATTACTAGTTTACAAAAACTAGAGAAAAGACAAATCAAGGAGGGTAAAGACACATAATAAGGATAATCGATCTTAATCTCATATTGTATACCATTATGATCTTATCAACATATTCTACTTCCTCACATCATATTTACTTACCCACGCATACATTGCCACTACCATCAAAATTCTATGTACAATAATGAATTTCTACCCATAACTTATTGACTAATCTACCCCTTTCCATTCACAACCTTTGAGCAAGTTCTAAAACCACCATAACTATCCATTTTGATATCCTTCCCTATTTTAAAGAAATAATAATCATAGCCAACCACTTCCTTTATAAACTACCATATGATCTACAAATATTTCCACCACATTAGTCTATATCTATAAAATGGTAACCCACCCCTCAATCAATGGTTATACAACTATACTAGCTTCTTTACAAAAAAGTCACCCTCATTATGACTTCTAATCTTGTGACTTCATATAACTAATTTCTGGACCATTGTATAGCTCACAGGCTATGACACTTTATCACATACTACTACTCAGATGGAAATAATGTTCCAACATTTTGCTACACATTATTACCCTTATGCATGACATCTGCAACAAAAATTTTTAAAGGGGACAGAATACACTTTGTACCTCAGGCTGAAAAGCATGATTTCATTAGGATAAAAGTATACACTTGAATCAATACACCTTTACGAACTAATGGACTCCTATGAAGTTCTTGTGCAATCTCATAACTTTATGAATAACTCAATAAGAGATAAATACCTCACTGGGGGAGCTAAACTCTTAGAATTGTATCGCCTCGACAATAAGGCATAACCCATGAAATTAGAACAAGGAAGGAATTTGGAAAACATTCTTATAGACCACTATATAGCACGAACTAGAGTATGAAAGAATAACAAACAACTCCTAAATGCCCGCTAGCCTCCTGATTATAAGTGTGGTGTACAACAAACCTATGAGCAAAACTTTACAAGACACGATTTTGTAAACACCCTTTGTAATACCCCATACTTTTTTCTAGCTAATTTCATCTCAAGAATGTCTAGTATTAAATTCTAAATTAAATGATGGTTATTATATGAGGAATTTTCTATATTTTCACTTTTTGTCATGTGGGAAATTTAATAAGCTTTCCATTGATATAAGATTCGCCCAAAGCCAATAACCGGGTCAGAAGTTACGACTATTTCAAGTTCCCATCATAAAACAATGCCATATTAGTAAGTGGCGTGCCACGCCAGAAAAGGAAATGGAATTTGGCAAATTACAGTAGGGGTACGCGATTATGGCACATCTCGCCAAGGCCCAAATTCAGAATTGTCCATTTTCCAGTGTTTCAGCGCGATTTCCTCCGCGTCATGCCAAAGTTCCAGGTCACAAAGGAAGTGGCAACGGGATGGACCTATTTTACGCCATCCTCAATTTCCCAATTTTCAAAATTCAGTGACACAACACGATAGCACCGCGTCACGCTAAAGGCCCAATTTGGGAAATTCTTACAATTTTAAAAGACACATCTAAGGGTTAAAAGGGTCAATTTTCTACCCCTATTTAAATCCAATAACATGTGATTTAGCTATTTTTCACCCAAAATATACTAGTTTCTCTCAAGTTTCACTCAAGTACAGGCTAGAGTTTCTATTGGAGGTTTGAATTCAAGAAGGTTTCACTGTCAATCCTTACGAAATCACGAACTAAGGTATGCATAGTGTTCATTCATGGACTCCTTTTATCCATGAAGTCCAAGAATCCCTTTTTACTAAATTCAAGTTTATGAATTTTCTTATGAATTTCGTGATTGGGCTGCTCTTGTTCATATGGATAATGAGAAATTGAATTCTACTCCATGTTCGGTGATAAATTCTATATGGGTTAAATTATTAGAGATATAGATTCATGCAAACCTATGACTAAACCCTTGAATGATAAAATTAGAATTAAACCATAATGTTTATTTTTTTGTACAATGATGTTTACATGTACTATGCCTACAATCTGTTTGATTAAATGCCTAAATGAAGGAAAAGTGCCTAAATAGCATGATACCATGAAAACACCATGTATGTACAAGTTTATGCCTATTAAACATTTGATAAAATTCTTATATAAATGTGGTATGGACTATGGTGTTAGTTATATATTCAAGTAAGTTATGCTTGGTCAGTTTTCTTCCATCGAGTCCTAGGGGTACTTGTACTCAAAACATTAGTTGTGTGCCTTGAGCCAATGTCTTGTTTTCACGTTATTCTCAGTCAAGCTATGAATCCTTAGACTCCAGACAATATTATGACTCAGGAAATCTCCATGATCTCATAAACTCAGTCAGTTGTCTGATATCAGTAGTATTCCGTTAGTCAATGGAATTTAGTAATTCAGCCCATGTTCAGTTCAGTAAATCATGTTTAGTGTCTATTCAGATGGTAGTAGGAATTAGCACCGAGTGAATCCAAGTATGGGAACACACACACTATTAGATGAGGGTGTTATTCTTAGAAGTCAGCCTTGTGTTAATGAACTATGTATCCAGCATAGATTGAGGCATCAACACTGTTCGATGAGGGTTGATGAGGTAGATAACCACCATTCTCATAGAGGGGACACTATCAAATAAGCGTCACCCACAACTTGTCCTTACCAGTGGCACGGTATTGACATCCTTTAAATTCGGGTTACAGATTGGACCCCAACTCAGACATAATGGCATGTTAGGGGCATGTCGGTTAGAGAACTACTTCCCATAGTTTTATGTTATAGAATCAGGATTGCCAGATATTGTCAATTAGTCTTAGTAATAGAACTCAGATAGTTCTTCAAATTTTAGGACTGTCAGATACAATCAACTCAAATATAGTATGGAACTCAGATAGTTCCATCAGATTCAGGACTGTCATATACAGTCACTTATGTTATTAGTTATATTCAGATTCAGTAGTCATGTTATCACAATATTAGTATCAGTTGTTATATCTCATACATATATTCTTACGCTTATGATAGTTAGTCAATTATTGTTATTGTTTATGTGAATGAGCCACATGCATTCAGCCTACCTCACATGCATATTAGTGTATTCAAAGTACTAACACATTTGCGCTATGGTGTCTTATACCATAAGTTCAGAGACACGAGCTCTAGAGCAACAGTAGATTCTAGATATCTGCAGATAGAATTAGAAGTGAGTCCTTATCTTTTGAGGACATGATTATTTCCCTATTATCTTATTAATTAGTTTATTAGTTGGAGATAGTTGGGGACATATACCATCAACTCCTTACTCAGACAGTTTAATCAGTTAGAGGCTTTCTAGACTATCATGTTTCAGACTTCAGTATGTTAAGTTTTGTTTTGGGTATTCTATTACCCCACTCAGATATTAAACCATTCAGATCATGTTTAGTATTGAACCTTATGGCTTTTTAGTGCATATTTCCATATTGCTATGTCATATTATGCAGTGTACAGGTATAGATATCAGTCATGGGTTATCTTGTTGTCCTTTAGGGTCATGAGCACCATGTAGCATTTTGAGCACCAGGCTCAGTACGTTACAAACTTGGTATCAAATCCAGGTTTAATAGAGTCCTAGGAAGTTTGAAAGCCGCATTTAGTAGAGTCTTGTACATGGGTGTGTTGCGTGCCATATTTATGTGCAAGAGGCTATAAGATGTTTTAGGAACAGTTTTCCTTCTTTCGGTATTCATGTCATGCCAGTGAGTATAATCTCAAGTCAATCTTCCAGTTTAATCTATTTCTCCCTTTCTTTTATAGAATATGCCTCCTAAAAGAAGAAACAAAAATCAGTCAGCCCCTTAACCCAAAGATCTTTTGGGCTATTATGTTTCTCTTGCGGAGTTCATCTCCACATTCAGTACTCTTGCTTAGTTAGTTGCCGATCAAAATTAATGGCCAGTAGTCATTTCGGCCAACCTAGTGGCCAATTAAGCCGTAGCTAGGATTTGGGACTTTACCCGAATGAATCCTCTGTCCTTCCTCGGGTCTAAGGTAGATAAGGACCCTCAGGAAATCATTAATCAGTTTTAGAAGGTGACAGATATTATGGGGGGGACTACTATTGAGAGTGTTGAGCTGGCTGCATATCAGTTGCAGGATGTGGCTTATACTTGGTTCAAACAGTGGAAGTCAGAGAGGTCAGATAATGTAGGTCCTATAGAGTGAGAGGAGTTTGTCACTACATTCTTAGATATATTCTTTCCCCAAGATCTTAGAGAGGATAAGGTGCTAAAATTCATTAACCTCAGGTAGGGAAATATGATGTTGAAAGAGTATTCTCTTAAGTTTCCCCAATTAGCTAGATATACTCCTCATATGGTTGCAGACAACAGACCTAAGATGAGTAAGTTCGCTTCAGGGGTAAATAATAGCATGGTAAATGAGTGCAGATCTTCCATACTGAATAGTGACATAACTTTAGCCAGGATTATGACTCATGCTCAATAGATAGAGGAGCAGAAGATTAAGTAGAGAGAGAAGTAGAATAAGAGAGCAAAGATAGGTAGTTTCAACTTTGCTCAGCGTAAATCAAAAGAAGGAAACCATTCCTAATTTTATCCTAATTTATTAGTTCCAGCCCCTTCTTTAGCCAATGCTCTAGTTCCTATGTTCAGGGAGAGTAACAGAGATAGAGCGCCAAGCTCTAGGTCTCTGGGCAGTGTTAGTAATACCCGAACTAATCCTTTTTATCAAAATTATGGTAAGAACCACAAGGGTGCTTGCAGAGCTGGTAACGATGTCTGCTTTGATTGTGGCAAGTTATTAGAGTCATCTCCACTCCTCAGCGTAGTCTGATCGCCCAAATCAGTAGGGTGTCACCAACAGTGCTACTAATGGGCGACACCAAAATCTTCTCTATCCTTTTCAGTCCCAACAGGATCAGGAAAATTCTTCTGATGTAGTTACTGGTATGTTACAGATCTTTCATTTGCATGTTTATGCTTTGCTAGATCCCGAAGCTTCTTTGTCTTTTATTACTCCCTATATAGCAGGCAATTTTAGAATCAGTCCCGAAATCCTAGTATAGCCCTTTTCAGTCTCTACCCCAATGGGTAAAACATCATAGCCCAACGGGTATACAGGAACTTTCCAATTATGATATTTCAGAAACTCACTTCAGTAGACTTAGTTGAATTAGAGATGACTGATTTTGATGTCATTCTTGGTATGGATTAGCTTCATTTATGCTATGCCACAGTCGACTACAGAAACAAAATAGTATAGTTTCAGTTTCCAAATAAACCCATCCTTTAGTGGAAGGGTAGTACTTCAGTGTTCAGAGGTCAGCTTGTTTCCTACCTTCGGGCACAAAAAATGATATCTAATGGATGTGTCTATCATTTTGTTTGAGTTAAGGAAACTAATTCCAAAACTCCTAGCCTTTAATCAGTTCTAGTTATAGGTGAATATTCAGATATCTTTCCCGAAGATCTTCCAGGAAATCTTCCCGAAAGGGAAATAGTCTTCGACATTGATCTTCTTCTAGATACTAAGCCTATATCTATTCTTCCATATAGAATGGAACCAACAGAACTCAGAGAATGAAGGAACAATTAAAGGATCTCTTAGATAAGGGATTCATCAGGCCCAACATTTCCCCATGGGGCGCTCTAGTATTATTCGTGCACAAGAAAGATGGTTCTTTTAGGATTATGTGTAGACTACTGTCAACTCAATAAGGTCACGATCAAGAACAAGTATCCTCTTCCCAGAATCGATGACTTGTTTGATTAACTTCAGGGTGCCAGTTATTTTTCTAAGATATACCTCAGATTCAGCTATCATCAGCTCAGAGTTAGAGAATGTGACATTCCAAAAATAGCTTTTCATACTCGGTATGGTCATTTCGAATTCTTAGTTATGTCCTTTGGTCTTATCAATGCCCCAGTAGCTTTTATGGACTTGATGAACCGTGTGTTCAAGCAGTACTTGTACATGTTCGTCATAGTCTTCATAGATGATATTCTGGTCTATTCCCGTAGTGAGTATGATTATACAGACTATCTCAAAATAGTACTTCAGACTCTCAGAGATCATCATCTATTCTCCAAATTTAGTAAGTGCAAATTTTGGCTTAGGTCAGTAGCATTCCTTAGTCATATCATTTTTGGTGATCGCATTAGAGTTGATCCTCAAAAGACCGAAGCAGTAAGAACTGGCCCAGACCTGTGTCTCCATTAGATTTTAGGAGTTTCTTGGGTTTGGATGGCTATTACCAATGGTTTGTTGAGGGATTTTATTCTATTGCATCCCCTATGTATATATTGACTCAGAAGAATGTTAATTTTCAGTGGTTAGATCCTTATGAGGAGTGTTTTTCAAAGTTGATGACTCGACTCACCTTAGCTCCAGTATTAGCTCTTCCAGATGGTCCAGATAGTTTTATAGTGTATTGTGATGCATCCAGAGTAGGTTTGGGTTATGTCCTCATGCAGCATGGTAAGGTCATAGCCTATGCCTTCAAATAGATTAAGCCCCATGAGAGGAATTATCCTACTCATGATCTTAATTTACCAGCCGTGTCTTCTCCTTGAAGATTTGGAGGCATTATCTATACGATGTTCATGTAGTTGTGTTCACTGATCATAAAAGTCTTTGGTATGTCTTTTATCAGAAAGATCTCAATCTTCATTAGAGAAAGTGGTTAGAGCTCTTGAAAGATTATGACATGAGTGTCTTTTATCATCCGGGCAAGGCCAACATAGTGGCAAATGCTCTTAGTAGACCATCCATGGGTAGTGTTTCTCATGTTGAGGATAGTAAGAAGAAGTTAGCTAAGGAATTCCATCAGCTTGCCAGACTAGGCATTAGTTTAGTCGATATAGAAGAGGGTGATATATAGGTTCAGGGTAGTTCAGAATCATCTCTAGTTTCTGAGGTAAAAGAAAAGCAAGATAAAGATCCCAGCCTTGTCAATTTGAAAGAGTCAGTCCAAGATCAGAAAGTATAGGTTTTCTCCCAAGGGGGAAATGGTGTCCTTCGTTGTTAGGGTCGTCTCTGTGTTCCAGGTGTAGATGACTTAAGGCAGAAAATTCTTGTAGAAGCACATGGTGCGCGCTACTCTATTCATCCAGGGTCCACAAAGATGTTCCATAACTTACGACAAATCTATTGGTAGAGTGGGATGAAGAGAGATATTGTAGAGTTTATGGCTAAGTGTTCTACATGTCAGCAGGTTAAGATAGAGCATCAAAAGCCTAGTAGGTCCATGTAGGAGTTCAGTATTCTTACTTGGAAGTGGGAAGTTATGAACATGGACTTCATGATGGGTTTACATCAAACTCGTCATTAGCATGATTTAGTCTGGGTCATTGTAGATAGAACAACCAAATCATCTCATTTTCTTTCAGTTCATACCTCTTATTCAGCCGAGGATTACGCCAAACTCTACATCAAGGAGTTGGTCAGATTGCATGTTGTTCTATTGTCCATTATCTTAGACAGAGGTACCTAGTTAACCTCTCACTTTTGGAAAGCATTCTAAAAGGGTCTTGGTACCCAAGTTTATCTTAGTACAACCTTTCATCCTCAAACAGATGGTCAAGAAAAATGGAGCATTCAGATGTTAGAAGATATGCTAAGGGCGTGTGCAATCGATTTCAAGGGAAGTTGGGATGACCACTTATCTTTGATTGAGTTTGCATACAACAACAACTATCATTCCAGTATTCAGATGGCTCCATCAAAAGCTCTCTATGGTAGGAGATATTAATCTCTAATTGGTTATTTCAAAGTTAGTGAGGCCTCAGTCATAGGTCCTAACCTTGTATTCGATGCCTTATAAATAGTCCAGTTGATTAGAGAAAGACTTTGGGATGCTTAGAACTGATAGAAGTCTTATGAATATGTTTGTAGAAAAGATATCGAGTTTGAGATTGGTGATTATGTCTAACTAAAGATCTCTCCTATGAAGGGAGTGAAGAGATTTGGCAAGAAGGGAAAGCTCAGTCCCCGATATGTTGGTCCCTTCAAGATTCTCAATTGCTTTGGCAAGGTAGCCTATGAGCTTGAATTGCCTTTATATCTAGCCTCAATTCATCCAGTCTTTCATGTCTCTTTGCTCAAGAAGTGCATAGGTAACCCATCAGTTGTCTCTATTCAGAGCATTGATGTTCAGAACTCTCTCTCTTATGAAGAGATTCCAGTTGAAATCTTAGACTATCAGACTCGTAGATTGAGGAATAAAGAAATCCCTCTAGTTAATGTTATTTGGTGAAATCGGCCCATCGATGGAGCTACTTGGGAAGCAGAGACAGATATGCGTACCAAGTATCCTCACCTCTTCTTTTCCAACTCAGAACAACTCAGATCATGTTCAGTGTTAATCATAAATTTGGTATGCAGTTTCATGCTCATGTTCTCATTATAAACTTGGTATCAAGTACCATTGTATATTCAGTCATGCACTCATATATCAGTTTGGTTATGCAATTATGCATCAGACATGCATTCTCATTGTGAGAAACTTACTTCTTCAGAACACTCAGTCAAGCATTCATGAATCAGTTACACATGCATAAGATATGCATGTTCAGTATTATATGTTCAGCTTGTCAGTCATTTCAGTCATGAGATCATGTTCCAGTTATTCATGTTTAGTATGTACGTCAGTTGTCTTTTCTCCCCTCTTAGTGAGTCTCATTAGAGGACGAATGTTCTTAAGGGAGAGATATTATAATATCCAGTATTTTTTCCTAGCTAATTTCATCTCAAGAATGTCTTGTATTAGCTTCTAAATTGAATGATGGTTATTTCATGAGGAATTTTCAATATTTTAACTTTTTGTCTTGTGGGAAATTCAATAAGCTTTCCATTAATATAAGATTCACCCAAATCCGGTAACTGCGTTAGAAGTTACGACTATTTCAAGTTTCCATTATAAAATAGCGCCACAAGAGGAAATGGCATTAGGCAAATTCCAGTAGGGGTATGCGACCAGGGCCCAAATTCAAAATTGTCCATTTTTCAGTGTCTCAGCACGATTTCCCTTGCGTTGCGCCAAAGTTCTAGGTCACAAAGTAAGTGGCAACACGATGGCCCCGTATCGCTCCATCCCTCAATTTACCAATTGTCAAAATCCAGTGACACGGCGTGATAGCACTGCGTCATGCTAAAGGTCCAGTTTGGAAAATTTTTACGATTGTAAAAGACGCATCCAAGGGTTAAAAGGGTTAATTTCCTACCCCTATTTGAATCCAATAACACATGATTTAGCTATTCTTCTCCCAAAATATACTAGTTTCTCTCAATTTTCTCTCAAGAATAAGCTAGGGTTTCTATTGGGGATTCAAATTCAAGAAGGTTTCACCATCAATCCTCACAAAATCATGAACTAAGGTATGCATAGTGTTCATTCATGGACTCCTTTCGTCCATGAAGCCCAAGAATCCTTTTTTTCTAAATTCAAGTTTATGGGTTTTCTTATGAATTTCATGATTGGGTTGCTCTTGTTCATGTGGATAATGAGAAATTGAATTCTACTCCATGTTGGGTGATAAATTCTATGTGGGTTAAGTTATTATAGATATAGATTCATGCAAACCTATGACTAAACCCTTGAATGATGAAATTAGAATTGAACCATAATATTTATTTATAGTACAATGATGTTTACATGTACTATGCCTACAATCTGTTTGATTAAATGCCTAAATGAAGGAAAAGTGCCTAAATAGCATGATACCATGAAATCCCCACGTATGTACAAGTTTATGCCTATCACACATTTGATGAAATGCTTCTATAAATGTGGTATGGACTATGGTGTTAGTTATATGTTCATGTAAGTTATGCTTGGTCAGTTTCCTTCCATCGAGTCCTGGGGGTACTTGTACCCGAAGCATTAGATGTGTAAATAGAGCCAATGTCGTATTTTCACATTACTCTCAGTTAAGCTATGAATCCTTAGACTTCACGCAGTCTTATGACTCAGGAAATATCCATGATCTTATGAACTTAGTCAGTTGTCAGATATCAGTAGTATTTTGCCAGTCAACAAAATTTAGTAATTCAGCCCATGTTCAGTTCAGTAAATCATGTTCAGAGTCTATTCAGATGGGAGAAGGAATTACCATCAAGTAAACCCAAAGATGCGAACACACACTATCAGATGAGGGTGTGATTCTTAGAAGTCATCCTTGCATTCCAGAATTATATAGCTAACATAGGTTGAGACATCAACACTGTTTGATGAGGGTTGATGAGGTGGATACGCACTGTTAGATAAGGACCCCACCATTCTCATATAGGGGACACTATCAGATGAAGGACGCCCACAGCTTGTCCTTACCTGTGGTACGGTACTGACACCCTTCGAGGACATGATTATTTCCTTATTATCTCATTAATCAGTTTATTTGTTGGAGTTAGTTGGGGACATGTCCCATCAACTCCTTAATCAGACAATTTAGTTAGTTATAGGCTTTCTAGACTATCATGTTTTAGACGTCAGTATGTTCAGTTTTGTTTTAGGTATTCTATTTCCCCACACAGATGTTATATCATTCAGATCATGTTCAGTATTGAACCTTATGGACTTTCAATGCATGTTTCCATATTATTATGTCATATTATGCAGTGTACAGGTACAGATATCAGTCATGGGTTAGCTTGTTATCCTTTAGGGTCATGAGCATCGTGTAGCATTCCGAGCACCAGGCTCGGGGCGTTACGCTCTGTGACCATGAACCATTCTCTGATACTAAGTTTGTCATGACCCGATCCGAGAACTTGGCCGCAATGGGCATCCTATACTATGAAGGTCCGGGCACCCCTTTCTATCCAGTAATCATGCACAACGTTCATACAATGTAAAGAAAATGCGGAAAAAATAATAAAAATAGAAACATGGTCAATCTCTTAATTCAACTGAACAATACGATATTAAGTTCATAATATTCAAAACACATGACACCGTTCTGTGAAATATCTACTAACAACTGACAACAACATATGTCAAAAAATTGAGACAAGGCCCCCGATCGGACCATAAACCAAGTCCAAATAAACAGAACACAAGAAATAAGGCCTTAAGAAATAAGGGAGGCTCACCAACTGCAAACGTCTGATAAACTGGTCCATTGTTTAGCAGGACCCTGAGACTGTGCCTCAGATCTTGAAATATAAGGGGTTAATACAAATGTACTAGTACGTAGAGCGATCCAAAATAACACACTTTCATCCAACATAAGTGAGAGAAATTCATAAAACATTTTACATACGATATATACAAATACATGGGCATATTTAAAAGACTTTGAGGCAATTCTCTAAAAGTAAGACTCACACTTTACTTTACTTCTGAGCTAGGTGGTTGTCACGACCCGAACAGGGGCCTTGTCCGTGACGAGTATCCCAAACCACGAAGGCCCGGATTCCCTTCTCTATTTGGTAATTAGGCACAACATTAATGCAATAAAGAAAAGATGCAGAAAATAAATTATGACAGAACTATGGTCATACTATGAGTTCAATTTGACAATAAAGAAAGAAATCTAACAACATCTAGATAACATTTGAATCAGTCTGCGAAATATATACTACATGCAAAAATAACAACTGTTTGAAACTGGGACAAGGCCCCCAGCGGACCAAAACCCAAAATAAAAGAAGAAGTTTGAAGGACATGGGTCTCCCAAAATATAGAAGGCTCACCCATTGCATATATCACTTCTGTCTGAAAACTCTACGGCCTAGCAGGACCTCTAGAATAAACCTCAGAACCTGACATGTAGGGGGTTAATACAATTGTATTGGTACGCAGAGCAAATCCAAAATAATAATATCTATTCAACATAGATGAGAGCAGTTCAAAAACAATTTATAAATATAACATATGATATGAAAACACATGGGCATTTTTAGAAGACTCTGAACAATCATCCGAACTCTGTGACATACTCTTTATTGTACTTAGATGGTATACCGTGCAACTCTGAAATTCCATGGGCTATATGCAATCTGCCCTTAAATCGGCAGACAAGCTCCCAACCTGAGTTTGCCGCAAGGGTTGGAGTCTTTGTCTCTGTTACGCCACAGGGTACTAGGCCAGCGTATAATCCCTCTTGGGGAAAATAATGAACCCGTATTGGAAAAACACAGTTTTGGGCTACGAGTTACTTGAACTCAAGCCTTCTTCGGGCAACTACCTAACCCTCTTTAAGCCCATTTTTAACACTTTAAAACATGTATTCTCTGAAATCAAACTCTAAAAACTCTAGCTCTATTATGGCATACATTTATATGGTATCGTCATACCATTGACTTGCAAGTCGCATCTCTGAGCCATTATTGGCATATTAAAATCTCTATTTTCAAAACATAAGTTTGGGACCACCATATCAATAAATCAGTTCAAAGAACTCTTTCTTTAAATTCATGTAAACACATGAAAGTAACTTTCTCTTTGTCAACATTTCAATAACATAAGGTGGGCATGTCAATTTACTCAATAACATGCAATTCTCTCTTTTAAACAAGCATATAGGTATAAAAAGAAAATCCCTCTCATCATATCTAAATTATATCAAATACTTGGATATTGAAAAGACCACTTTCAAATCAACAACATGTATTTTAAATCTTTCCCAATAAGTTCATATACTCTAATTCATCAAAAGAGAGAGATTTCAATAATAATGCTCTCAATCAAACCTTCAATGTCATATGTAAAAATATAGGTAAAATCAATATAAGGGAAAATACTATAAGGCCAAAAAAATTCTACCATTAAAAGGTTATAATGCATAACTTAAAACATAGGATCCAAAACCCCTTTATAAATTCATGCTTGATAGCTTTAAATCATATTCACGAGATTCAAAAAACCCATGTAGTTTTAGAATAAACCCCACGTACCTTAGATTATAAGATTTGAAAGATGGTACCTTGATCTTGATCCTTTATTGGAATTCTTGATCTTAGGGATGAGTTCTTGATCTTTGGGGATGAGTTAGGGTTTTGATTTGAGAAGAAAATTGAATTATAGAGTGTATTATAGTTCTTGGGGCGTTAATCTTATGTTATGATAGGATTTTGGGTAAGGGGAAGTGACCAAAATGCCCCTAGACCCATTAGAAAACTTATTTAACGAGTGAAATAGTTTCGTAAAGTGCTGGATGGCTCGTCGCATCGATATCACGTCGTCTTTCTGCCTCACACGGAAAATGTCATAACTTTTCGCTCGGTTGTTGGATTTTGGAGAAATTGGCATTGTTGGGAAGATAATTCAATTATCTACAATTTTATGTGTCTTGAGCTGAAAAATTATGTGTGTATCAAAAGTTATACATGTTCAAAGTAGACCCTTATAGAATCGAATATCCAATTTTGGATGAATGAAAGGTTCTTAGCTCAACTTTGCTTTAGGCCATTTCTATGAACATTTTTCACCTCATACTCACTTCATATACTAGGATAAAGATCATGACACATGAATATAAACATAAACCATGGAATTAGAGCTTATGCACGTAGAAACGAAGATTCAATTTTGTAGCTCCAAAATGCGGGGCGTTACATTATCTCCCCCTTGGGATCATTCATCCCTAAATGATAGGTAGGGACTTTAGAGGATCTAAAAGTGTAGAATAAAGAATGTAATCTCGCATTGAATAATTTTCCTCAACAAAACATACAAAGGCATCAAACGAGTTTCATGGTAACCCTGAGCAAAACGTGTAAGCACGAAACATGAGGCAATGGGACTTTACATAGGGATGATCTCGCACATGAGCTCTACGAACCATAATCATCACAACATAAGGCATGAGTCAATTTGGTGATAATAGATCTAATTTATATTGGTACTAATAATGAAATAAGATTTTGCGGAAGATGGGACTATAAGCATTCTCTACCTTACAAAGTACCACGAATAGACTTAAACTTAAGGGCACTAATCGTCTACATCCTAAACAATAAATAGCATACTTCACACTCGCCAACTTACAATTCTCTAATAACACATCTAGCCATAAGAATTTGAATCCCATTACTCAGTATTGCTATGTTAAAGCTTAACTCAGAGTAAAAAGGTGATAACTTAAACTATAGGGCCCAGTACTTTACATCCCATTAAGAATATTGCCTCACCTTATCACTATCATCAAACACTCTCGAGTTTTAATTCAAGGAATACTAACCACATAGTACATGGGTTGAGTTTTCATCAATCATAACAGTCAAGCCTATCATTACTACACCCACTTCATGGATTTCCCCCATTAAGACCAGCAAATTCAATCACATTCACAAAGATTTTCGCCATATATCTCATTCCCAACTATTTCTCATAATAAAAGTCCATCCCCTTCTTAGCTATTTCACCAAAAAAAAAGTTCATCTCCTTCCTTTCCTTTTCACCTATAACCTTACCCCAAGATATTACATAAAAAAAATTCACCTTCAAAACCATCTACACTCCTGCCTACCACATTACTACGCTTCCACATCCACCATCGCACTATCATAAGGAGGGTTGTTAAGGGACCCGAGAACAAATGTCATGAATCAGAGTAACATTATCAGACCATAACTTATACTTGTTGCACTACTCAAGGAGGGACATGAAGTAAAGATACGATAAAATAGACATGAGGTGCTCCATATATCAAGTGTCTGGATCATAAGCAGAGAGTAATTCGAAAAAATGCAATAAAGCATGAATTCTTAGGATAGAGAACTGTGAGAAAACATTGGTGCACATTTCAAGATAAAATGAGGGAAAGAGACTGAATTACCCTCCTAAACTCGGAAATTAGTAAGACGAAGTGGGAACCTAACACGTTAAGTGCGCCACATCGGTTCTTACCGATGCGATTCTTGGCGCGATGTGTCAACATCGCATTGGCCCATTATTTTGATCATCCAAACATGCTTTAAACATCGTCTTAAAAATCTAAAACTTTCCTGATCCACCCCCTTAACACCCTTGATCATGAATCAACTCAAGAATCTACGTCTCGGGGCAGGAAGATCAATTTGAAAATCATGGAAGCTAATAGCTCAAAAATATGACTAAGTCTTTTAACTATTAGAAAAATTTTCAGGTTGACAGCTCTCCATACATGCAACCAAGAGTGGTATTGAGTCAAGAATGCACGGGGTGTTATATTACAACTAAGGAAATTTTTTTTTCTTGAAGTGATTTCTCCCCATTTAAAGAACTAAAATTTGCTATGAGTTTACATAAACTCTATCACTTTGGCTAAACCCGACATAGAATGAGTAGGTGACATATAGAAACATATTTCCTTAGGACTAAGTATGCCGAGAGACATAGATTTTTATGGATAACGAACAACATAACATATGGCTTGAATACATGAAAAACTGGATTACTGAGAGACATAATTACTTCTAGTTTGGAGGTCAGATCATAACCATAAGTCCATAGAGAACTCGAACCATAGGCATAGGTATGACTTAAACACATGATGTAGGACATTAGTAGATTAATCTCCGAAATGGAAGTAAGATAAGTATGCTTGAGTAGGAATAAATTTATCATGGCTTCTCCTTGCAACTTGCCGAATTGAGAAAAATTTGGGAACTAACTTAATCCCCCATCACCCCCTTAGATCAAAGTCACTATCCTAGACTTACAGACATACATATCCCCTTATCAAGTCTATAGCCACAACTCTCAACATAAAAGAGACATCACCACACACTTAAAATCTAAACTCTCCCTGAAGAACTATACTCTGAAGGCCTTCCTTTTCTGTAAATGCTACTCTTATTATCCGCTAGACTCTATTTCCATCACTTTACATCTCCCACTCTCATGAGCGCACACATCCACACTCCTTATCATAAAAGGGGATATTAGTATATACATGAACACAAAATCCTCTCATTAATCTCTAATACAAAGGCACTAAAATTTTTTTAAGGCATGCCCTTTCAGGACACTAATCGTAATATCTTCTAACTCCCAAATTCATCAACTTACGACTAACATTTTCATGGTCATAGAAACCCAATTCTAAAACTTAACACTCCATCTTCAATTCTTTATAATACTATAATTACACCTCAAATCACTAACCTATAACTTAACAAAATGTGTGGAACTATACCAAAGGCGCACATTGTCTACCTATATTTCCTCAAGTTCAACGTTAATGAACATTATACAACAACTCCCCAAACTTCTTCATACTACAACATTCAAAATCATAAGCTGGGTACACATGACACTTAGACCATACAACCTTATCTAAGAACATGTTATCTCGGGTTCAACTTATTCTTATATGACTATCACTCTTATCATCTTAATGACTCAACCATAATTCATCATTTTTAACACTAGTTCTCATGTACACATATACCTCACGATAACCACTTAAACTTTTCATAAATCATTAACCTAGGCCATTTCGCACATCACATCAAGCCTACTAATTACTCCACAAAACATGCATCATTAATCTCAAGCTATTATTCTCACCACTACACTCCACATCTAAACTCCACATCTAAAGTTTAAGCCTAATGTCTATCCTCAATTATATACCACCGGTAAAGCATGCCACATACTATACTAGTTCATCAACTTGGGAAATCAATCCAAATACTTCACTTCACTTAGCTACTACGTACAATCACAACCCCGCCATAACCTCATTATTACATCTCAAAATCCACTACATACCTCTCGCATGAAATACTAGTTTACTACTACTAAAGGAAATAGGGGGAAAAGTCATACTATAGGATTAGTCGATCTTAACCTTATACTATTACCCATTTCAATCTTATCAACATATTCTAATTCCTCACATCATACTTACTTACCCAATCATACATCACAATGATCTTGAAAATTCAACAAACACTAATGAGTCTCTACATACAACTTATTAACTAATCTACCCCTTTCTACTTACCACTTATAAATGATTTCTATAACCACCATAACTATCTTTTTGAGCTCCTTCTCTATTTTGAACAAATAATAATCATATCCAGTCACTTTCTTCAAAGACTACCATACAATCTATAATTATTGCTACCATATTAGTCTATCACTACAATCAACGGGTATACAACTAAAACTCTCCATTTACACAAAAGTCACCCTCATTCTGACTTCTAACCTTGTGAATCCATATCATGAACTTCCGAACTAACTCGCTACCAATAAGTCATGACACTTTAACATACACTACTACTCAGGTGGAAATACAGTTCTAATATTCTACTATATATCATTACCCTTATGGAAGACATTTGTAATAAGAATTTTAAAAGAGGACTAAATATAATTTGTACCTTAGGCTGAAAGGCACGATTTTATCTGAATAAAGGCATACACTCAAATCAATACACCTTGAAACACTAATGGACTCCTCTCAAGTCCTCATTCTATCTCATAACTATATGGATAACTCAATCAGAGAGAACCATATTATTGGGGAAGCTAGACTCTTAGACTTGTATCACCTCAATAGTGAGGCATGGACCATGAAATTAGAATGAGAAAGGAACATAGATAACTTTCTAATGGATGAATCTATAACATGAACTAGAGTATGAAAGAATAAAAAACAACTCTTAAATGTACGGTAGCCTCCTGATTATAAGTGTGGTAAGTAAGACTCTACTAGACATAATTCTGTAGACACCCTGGGACCATGAACCATACTTTGATACCAAGTTTTTCATGACCCGAGCTAGGGTCCTGGACGTGACGAGCATCCCAAACCATGAAGGCCCAGACGCCCTTCTCTATCTGGAAATCATGCACAACATCCATGCAATAAAGAAAAGGTGCAAAAAATAAATCATGATGGAACCACGGTCATACTCTAAGTTTAATTTGACAATAAAGAAAGAAGTCCAACAATATCTTGACAAAATCTGAATTAGTCTGCGAAATCTCTACTACATGCGAAAATAGCAACTTTCTGAAACTGGGACAAGGCCCCCAGCAAACCTAAACGTAAAATAAATGACAAAGTCTGAAGGACATGAGCCTCCCAGAATAAAGAAGCCTCACCTACTACACACTTCACTTCTGTTTGAAACTCTACGGCTTAGCAGGACCTCTAGATTGAGCCTCAAACCCCAAAATGGTAGAGGGTCAATACAATTGTACCGGTACGTAGAGCAAATCAAAAAATTATAATTTTTATTCAACATGGATGAGATCACTTCAAAAATAGTTCATAAATATAACATATGATATGAAAACACATGGGCATTTTTAGAAGACTCTGAACAATCATCCAAAATTTGTGACATACTCTTTATTTTACTTCTATGTTAGGTGGCGTACCCTAAAACTCTAAAATTCCATGGGCTATATGGAATCTTCCTTTAACTCGGTAGCCAAGTCCCCAACCCGAGTTTGCCACAAAGGTTGGAGTCACTATCTCTGATACGCTACAGGGAACTAGGCCATCATATAATTCCTCTTGGGGAAAATAATAAACCCATATCGGTAAAAAATGGTTTTGGGATACAAGTTACTTGAGCTCAAGCCTTCATCAGGAAACCACTTAACCCTCTTTAATCCCATTTTTAACTCTTTAAAATATGTATTCTCTGAAATCAAACTCTAAAAATTCTAGCTCTGTTATGGAATACATTTATATGGTATCGTCATACCATTGACTTGCAAGTCATATCTCTAAGACATTATTAGTATATTAAAATCTCTGTTTTCAATACATAAGTTTGGGACCACCATATCAATAAATCAGTTCAAAGAACACTTTCTTAAAATTCATGTAAACACATGCAAGGAACTTTCTCTTTGTCAACATTTCAATGAGATAAGGTGGTCATGTCAATTTACTCAATAACAAGCAATTCTCTCTTTTAAACAAGCATGTAGGTATAACAAGAAACTCCCTCTCATCATCTCTAAATTATGTCAAATACTTAGATATTGAAAAGACCACTTTCAAATCATAAAACAAATATTTCAAATCATTCCCAATAAGTTCATAAACTTTAATTCATCAAAAGAGAGGGATTTCAATAATAATGCTCTAAATCAAACTTCAATATCATACATATAAATACAGGTATAACTAAATTTAAGGGAAAAAACCACAAGGCCAAAACAATTCTATCATTAAAAGGTTCTAATCCATACTTAAAACATAGGATCCAATACCCCTTTATATATTCATGCTTGATAGCTTTAAATCATATTCAAGAGATTCAACAAGCCCACGTAGTTTTAGGATAAACCCCACGTACCTTAGATTATAAGATTTGAGAGATGGAACCCGGATCTTGATCCGTTTCTTGGAATTCTTGATCTTAGGGATGAGTTCTTGATCTTTGGGGATTAGTTAGGGTTTTGATTTGAGAAGAAAATTGAATTATAGAGTGTATTATGGTTCTTGGGGCGCAAATCTTATGTTATGGATAGATTTTGGGTGAGGGGAAGCGACCAAAATGCCCCTAGACCCATTAGAAAACTGATTTAATTAGTGAAATATTTCTTTAACGTGCTAGCCAATGCATCGCGTTGATATCGTGTCAACTTACTGCCTCAAATGGAAAATGTCATAACTTTTCGCTCGGTTGTCGGATTTTGGAAAAATTGGTATCGTTGGAAAGCTAATTTAATTATCTATAATTTTGTGTGTCTTGAGATGAAAAATTAAGTGTATATAAAAAGTTATACACATTCAAAGTAGACCCTTCTAGAATCAAATATCCAATTTTGGGTGAATGAAACGTTCTTAGCTCAACTTTGCTTTAGGCCATTTCTATGGACAGTTTACAGCTCATACTCACTTCTTATACTAGGATAAAGATCCTGACATATGAATCTAAAAATAAACCATAAAATTAGAGCTTACATGCATAGGAATGATGATTCAATTTCTAGCTCAAAAATGTAGGGCGTTACAGTTGTACACCCTATAATTCTACAATCCCACAGGCTATATTGAATTTTCCCGTGACTCGGCGGCCAAGCCCCCAGCCCAATTTTTCCGTAAGGGTTGGAGTATATGCTTATCTACTACGTCACAGGGCCGTCGCTAGTTTATAATTTACCTTTCGGGTAACCTAATAATCCGTATCGATA
This sequence comes from Capsicum annuum, assembly GCF_002878395.1. NCBI lineage: Eukaryota > Viridiplantae > Streptophyta > Magnoliopsida > Solanales > Solanaceae > Capsicum > Capsicum annuum. The sequence continues at coordinate 3,308,855 of NW_025896076.1, read as the reverse complement.
AAACACAGTTTTGGGCAATGAGTTTCTTAAGCTCATGCCTTCTTCGGGTAACCACCTAACTCTCTTTAAGACCATTTTTTACTCTGTCTAAACATGTATCATCTAACTTTCAAAATCTGAAATTCTGAAGTAAGATCCGCCTTCTGTTCTATTTTGTATTATCATTGCATTATCTCTTTTGGTATCATCATACCAAGACTTGTAAGTCATATCTCTACGCCATAAAATATCATCTTAAAATCTCTTTATTCAAAACATAATGTTTGGACCACCAAATCATTCAAATAGAATAAGAGAATATGTATACCAAAATCCATGAAAACTTATGCAAAGATTCTCTATTTCAATTCTTAAACATGTGGTGGTCAATTACTTTGTAGCAAACCACACAAATCTTTAAATTATCTCTTTTCGTTTATGTTAACAAGAAGCACCATCTCTTTGGTTCAAAACTAAAAATCAAGTCTTAAACAATAATAAAGACATTTGTATCATGCTTCGCAATATGCACTTGAATAATTCATAACATAAGAAATCAAGATGCTTCATAACAAGAAAGGGAGTATTAATCTTCATGCTCTCAATTCAAATTTTAAAACATCAAATGCATACATATATATTTGAGTAACAATCAATTTTGAGAGGAAGGAATCAAGACCAAAATATTATCATCAATAGGGTTCGCAATGCATAATTGTCTATGTAAATTCAAAACCCTCTTGTAAATACATGATTTCTCAATGTTCAAACATTTTTTAAAAATGATTTCACCATGCCCATGTAGTTTAGGAGAACTCCACATACCTTATGTTATTTAACTTGAAGATTGGACCCTTTTTTTGAAATCTTGAACTTAGAGGAAACCCTAATTTTCTATTTTTCTTGAGAGTGGAGAGGACTTGAGATGTTTTAAAAACTGGAAAAGGATCGATTATAATGTGTTATGGATGATTTAAATCATGCATGAGAGATTTGGGATGTGAAAAAATACCAAAATACCCCTAGGAAAACCAACAAAATCACCGAACGTCTTTAGTTGACGACCAAGGTTATGGCCCGTCACTTAGGTGATGTCCCATCACTTAGGTGCTCGTCACCTAAATCGTCACTTTCAGCCTGGAATTTCCCCCTTATTGTCCGAGGTTGATGACTAGAGCTGATGTATCATCACTTATTTGACGGCTCATCTGCTTTAGTCGTCACCTAAGTGATGGCTTATCAACGTAGCCATCACTTAGTTGACAAACAGATACTTTGAAGTAAAATGAGCATAACTTTCTTCTCTGATATCAGATTAAGATGAAACCAGTTGCGTTGGAAAGAGGACTTGAAGATATTTCTTTGGGTATAAAGTAGTCCAGGTAAATAAATATATATATAGAGTAATGATTATTGAAATTTGACCCAAACAGAAGCATTCTAACTTCAATTCTAGATTAAGTTCTAGATTAACTTAATCGATAGAAAAGTTCTCACCTCGTTTTTGAGTTAAGAGATATTTCTAACTTCAATTCATGTTAAAAGGTATTAACACACTATAGGATTGATCACCACACATATATTAATAAGGAATCATTTGGTTCGGGTTTATATTTGTAGGAACGACGGTTTAAATTCTAGATCGAAGGTGCGGGGTGTTACAAAACTTTGGAAAGGTCCTATTACTTGGAGTGGAGCTATGATAAGAGGTTCAATTGAATTTCTTTTGTCGAAAAGTTATACTGTTCTATAATAACAATATCATATTTCATGTAATCTCACAAAATGGAATCTGAAGACGGAAGTATATCCCTACCTATCCTATATATTTATTGTAAATAAGCAATTTATACCAACCTATATAATAATAGTAATAACAACAACATTATGCTGCAATGACTAACACTTGCTTGGGTTAAAGTTTTCATTTTCAACACCAGATATTTTAATCAGAACTCTCAAAGGGGTTAGCTCTCCCTATATCATCCTGATGCCATCTTTTGTATTATTTATTTTTAAAAATCAGCTTATGTCCAACTAATATTAGTCATTTTTAACAATCTTCTTGTCAATAATTTAGTATATTGTGTATTTAAACTGTAAATTTTCGTGCAGAGCAGTCCAGAACATAATTCATTGGAGCCGATAGACAAGGTGTTATAAACTACACAGATAGTGGGAAAAAAGAGGAACTGGAAGAAGAGAAACTCAATTCTCATTATCGAAAACTATCTACTAGATAGCTCAGAGCTAAGATATATATACACACGTGTAGAATAATGTGTAACTAACTACCCTATTATACTAATCACACTATCATCAATTAAGTTAGGTACCACAAACTATCAGCTAACTACCAGCTATAAACTCATCTATTTTTACTCTCAACACTCCACCTCAAGTTGAGGTTTGAAATACATGTAACAACTTCAACATGCTCATCAGATAACTGTGTTGTTTTTCTCCCAATGCCTTAGTCAGTATATCACCTTCCTGTTCAGTTCCAGCAATATGCACTGCATTGATCAGTCCTTTCTATATTTTCTCCCTCACAAAATGACAATCTATTTCTATATGTTTGGTCCTCTCATGAAATATGTGATTTTCAGCTATTTGTATAGTTTCTTTTGTTGATTTTTGCATTTATTTACTGCAATAATTTTAGTTAACAAATTTTTTAGCTATAATTAATTTAAATTTTAAATTTTAGATTAGGTTGTTTTAGTTATTGAGAAATTTTAAATTATTTTGAAATTTAAATTATGGACATTTTGTTTTACTGTATGTTGGATATTTAAAGCCTCTCTATGCTTAAGAAACTTATTGGAAAGCCATTGAAAGCTTATTGAAAGCTTGAAAGTCATTTCAATCTAAAGAGAGTCATTTTAACCCCATTTTCGCTGCCCCATCTTTTTTTAAAGAATGCGAACAGTGGTATTAGAGCTTCATTGATCTTACAGGATCTATGAGTTCTTCCAAAGTGCTACCATATTATTTTTAACCCGTAAGGGCTACCTTTTTAATCCGTTAAGGCTACCCATTTTAATCCATCGGGGCTACCATTTTCAACCCATGCTTATTTTCAAAGCGTAGGTCTATTTTCAACCAAAAATATGTCGAGTAGCAGTCTCTCTTTGAATGCCCCAAAAATTTTCACCAATAAAAACTATCTAATTTGATCTGTGAAGAAATCATATCTTGAAACCTATCCTGATGTTTTGAGGGATGAAAAAACCTTACAATAGTTTGCAAAGCCTATCAAAGTACTTTCAAACAAGGCAAGATTGTTGATGTTTTTCTTTAAGCACAAAATCAAAAGAACAAGAAAGGAAGTCCAAATTAAAAAAAGAAAAAGATCATGAAAAATGCAGATCAATTGCAAGAGCACAAATTGAGAAGGAGCAACTTTTAAATTACAGTAACTAAAGCAAAGGAGGAGTGTTGAGTTTTGCATTTAGTTACTGTAGTAATTTTAGTTTAACAAATTATTTATTCACAATGAATTTATGTTTTAAATTTTAGATTAGGTTGTTTTAGTTGTTGAGAAATTTTAGGTTATTTTGAAATTTAAATTATGCAGATTTTTTACTGTATGTTGGAAATTTAAAGCCTCTCTATGATTAAGAAACTTATTGGAAAGACATTGAAAGCTTGAAAGCCATTTCAATCTAAAGAGAGTCATTTTAACCTCTTTTTCGCTGCCTCATCTTTTTTTTTAAAAAAAACAATAGTGGTATTAGAGCTTTATTGATCTTACGGGATCTGTGAGTTCTTCCAAAGTGATACCATATCAATTTTGACCCGTAAGGGCTACCTTTTGAATCTGTTAGGGCTACCCATTTAACCCATCAGGGTTACTATTTTCAACCCATGCTTATTTTCAAAGCATAGGGCTATTTTCAACCAAAAAGATGTCAAGTAGCAGTCTCTCTTTGAATGGCCCAAAAATTTTCACCGACAAAAACTATCTAATTTGGTCTGTGTAGAAATCATATCTTGAAACCTATTTTGATGTTTTGAGGGATGAAAAAACCTTACAATAGTTTGCAAAGCCTATCAAAGTACTTTCAAATAAGACAAGATTTTTGATGTTGTTCTTTAAGAACAAAACCAAAATAAGAAAAAAGGAAGTCCAAATTCAAAAAAGAAAAAGATCAAACAAAAAATGCAGATCAATTGCAAGAACACAAATTGAGGAGGAGAAACTTTTAAATTGCAGTAACTAAAGCAAAGGTGGAGTGTTAAATTTTGTATTTAGTTACTGTAGTAATTTTAGTTTAACAAATTGTTTAGTTACAATGAATTTAAATTTTAAATTTTAGATTAGGTTATTTTAGTTGTGGAGAAATTTTAGATTATTTTGAAATTTAAATTATGCAGATTTTTTGTTGTATGTTGGCTATTTAAAGCCTCTCTATTCTTAAGAAACTTATTGGAAAGCCATTAAAAGTTCATTGAAAATTTGAAAGCCATTTCAATCCAAAGAGAGTCATTTTAACCCTTTTTTCGCTGCCCTATTTTTTTTTAAAAAAACCAACAACTTTATTGTCACAAAATAAGTTTATTGGCTCCTTTACTTTTGTATTAATTTCTTCCAAAAGTCCTACCAACCATACAATCTCTACTACAGCGGAAGCCATACTCAAGTATTCAGCTTCTAATATGCTTCTGAGATAGCTTCTTATTTTTTAATTTCCATGAAATTAATTATTGTACTAGCTTGATGGAATATACTGTTACTGACTTCCTTGTAACTGCATAAGAAGCCCAATCAGAATTACAAAATGATTTCAATGTGTCCTCCATATTGCTGCTTAAGAGAATGCCTAAATCAGGATTTCCTTTGAGATATCTCACTACATGAAGTGTAACATCCAAGTGAGCCTTCTTAAGATCATTCATAAATTAACTTAAAGTCTGCACAACATAAAAAATATTTGGCCTGGTCATTGCTAGGTAGAGTAGTTTCCCTACTAGCTTTTGATAAGCACCTTTGTCCACAAGTTGACGATCCTCACTCTCTTCTTTTCTCTCGGATGTTTTTCAAACTCAACAGTTGTGAATTTCATATGTCATTCTAGGGGTGTCATTATAGGTTTAGCATTGCTAGTCCCTATTCTGAAATTAATTTCGATGTATATTTCCTCAGTGTCATAAGAATTTTTTTGTCAGATCTTAGAAATTCTATTCCAAGAAAATATCTCAACTCTCCATATCATATTATATCATATCATGTCTTGTGCATAGCCCTTCTCATTCAAAAATATGTTAATGACCACCAAAAGATTTACATATCACATAGAGTTCTTATTTTATAGCACATGAAAACTTATGGAAAAACACTCTCGTTTTAAGACTTTAACATAGGGTGTCCATCTCTTTCATAAATCACTTGTTATTCTTTCAATTACCACAAAGAGCATTTAGAAATAAGAAACACCTCTTTGAACATACGTAAACTGACAATGCATAATTGATAAAGAGACATTTAAAGCTCAATTTTATCATCATTCATTAAACTACCCCCAACACTAGTCAATAAATAAATTAATCTCATGATCAAAAAAGGGAATTTATAGTTCATGCTCTCAAATCCACTTAAAAATTTTATAATACATGCACATAAATGAAATTTTAATGTTTTATATAAAATCCCATACTTAATATAAAATTTCATCATAAAAATGGGTTCTTAATGCATGCTCTTCAAACAATTTCTAAATTCATAACATATACACATATACATTTTAAAGTTTATTAAAACATCTTACTTATGCCCATGAGTGTTAGGATAGTTCTACATATCTTTTTGATGAACAAAATTTGAGACATCTTAAATCTAAGCCTTGCAAGTATAAGTCTTGCGAAGAAACCCAAACTTTTCTCTCTTAAGATTGGAGAGGAGAGGGAGCGTTGAAAACTGACTAATAAAGGATATACAATGCTTATTAAATAATTTAAATCAGGGGTTAGGGTTTGAGGAAAGGACAAGAATGAAATACCCCTAAGGAAACTAAGAAAATTGTAGGAATTTCTCAGTTGACAACTTGTCAACTTAATCGTCAATCCCTAACTGGAATTGGACACTTTCTGGTTAAGGTTGACTACTTAGTTGGCAACTTGTCAACTAGTTTATGGCTTGCCAATTTAGTTTTCACCTTCTATAAATGACTTAAGGTGTTTAATAGTTAAGGATGACGACTAAGTTGGCAGCTCATTACTTAGTTGACAGCTTATCAACTCAAGTCATCACCTTCTCTCAGACAGACATCCCTAGATAAAATGGGCATAACTTTCCACTCATATATCAGATTAAGGGAAAATTGGATGCGCGGGAAATAAGGCTCAAAGATATTTCATTTGGTATAATTTTAGACATCTAATTCTCTATACTCTAGAATTAATGGTCATCGGAATTTGACCAAAGTAGAAGCATCCGTTAAAACTCTATTGGTATAAAAGTTCCCAACTTATCTTTGAGTTAGTAGATTTTTATGATCTTGATTTATTTCAAAAGCTGTTTCAATAATATAGAATCTATCATCAAACTTATATTGACTTAGGATGTTCGGTTTGGGCGTATACATATAGGAAAAATGGTTCGAATTCTAGCCCAAAATGTGAGGTGTTACATCATCTCCCTTGAGGAATCTTTCGTACTCGAATGATGGCTAGGAACTTATTGAAGCTCTAGAAGTATGGAATAAAGGATGTAGCTTCACACTAGGAATTCTCCCTCAACGCAAAATACATAGGCATCCAAAGAAAAGAGATTCATGTTATCACCAAGTAAATCATGTAAGCACGAATCATAAAATAACAAGATTTGACATTGACATGATCTTAGCATGAGTTCTATGGAACATGATCATTAAAATGTAAGGCATGAATTTTTTAGGAATCATTGTCCTAGTTAAAATTAGTACAAGACACAAAATAAGATTTTTGCTAGACATAAGAATAGAAGCATTATTCACCTCCAACGATACATATAATATCCTTTATATATAGCCATACCTTTTAATTATGCTTTTAGCTATGAATACCATACTTCACGATTTCAATCTTATAATTCACCATGAAATACCTAACTACAAGAGCTTGAGTATAACTGCATATATCTTCTATTTTGAAGCCTACCTAGAGTTAAAAGGTTCTAGTTTAAGTTATGGGACCCTAAACTCTACATCCTTCCAAGAATACAACTCCATCTCATCATTATAATTAAATAACTTCAGGTCTTAATAAAGGAAAACTAGCCACACAAAAAAATAGCTTGTATATCTATCGATCACAACATTCAAGACTATCTTTACTACACCTTCTATATAGATCTATCCACAACAAACCAGCAACTTCAACCACTATCGGAAAGAGTTTTACCACATCTCTCCTCCCTAACTAGTTCACATAAAAAAGTTCATATCCCTATTCCCCCTTCATCTATAAACTTAGCTTAAGTAGCCACACCTAAAATTTTCACATTAAAGAATATGTACTCTCTTATCTAAAACATCACTACACTTTCATAGCCGCTACCATCCTATCATAAGAAGGTTCAATGAGTAACTAGAGTATAAACATTTGGGATGGAAGTAACACTGCTCAATTTTGACTCCTATTTGCCATACTACTCAAGGTGAGACCTGCAAAGTGAGATATGGTAGAATAGGTACGAAATACCTCTTGGCAATCACCTAAATCCTAAACAGAGGGTCGTGCGGGAACAGACATAACATAGCATGAGTTCATCAAGCTGGACACAATGAGAAACATGAGTGCATATATAATGGGTCATATAACAAAAAGATGAGATTCATATATTCAAGGAATACAACAAGGATCTATTTGAAGCTATTTCTTCTTATTTTAAGAACTGAGAATGGTAAGGAGGTTGCATAGATAGAATCACCTTGGGCTAAGGCATGCCATAAAAATAAATTGGTGACATATAGATAGTATAGTTCCTTGGAACTAAGCATAAAGTACGTCATGAGTCTATGGATCATGAGTATCATAACATAGATCTTGAATACTTAGAATGTTGGATTGCTGAAAGACAGTATTGCATCTAGTTTTGGGGTTGGAGCATGGACATAAAATGCATAGAGAGACAGACCTTTGGCATAGGTACGACTTGAATATATAAGGCAGTGGTAGAATGTCCTCTTAAATTAAAGTAAGAGGAGTTTTCTAGAATAAGAATATATTTATCATGAATCTTCCCTAAAACTTTTCACCATAAGGAAATTTATGACCTATCTTATTTCATCATCTCTCTGTTAGATCAAAGTCACAATCTTAGACTTGCGAACATATCCTCTGATTAAATCTATAAGAATAATACTCAGCAGAATAAGGTTATCACTATACACATATATTCTAGACTCTCTCTGATAAACTATATAGAGAAGTACTAACTTCCTGCAAAGATATTCCCTTAAGGAGGGGTAATACTCTTAACTTCTTCAAGACTCCAAAGTCACCTTCTTATAACTAACATTTTCATGGGAATTCATAATCACTTTCTCTAGAACCTAAAAATCAAGTATCCTATTTTAGTCTAATAGTATCATCCCTCTAATTCATACCTTGCCATTTCAGAGAAAATTAAATCTACACGAAGAGACTCAACATCATCTATCAAAATATATAATTCCATTAATCCAATTCTAAAGAATGATTAATAGTAATACCTAGCCTCCTCTATACGAAACAAATTAGGAGCACTAACTTAATACACATAACACTTATTATTAGAAACATCACCAACAACATACTACAACAAAAACAACATACCCAGTGTATTCTCACATAGTGGGGTTTGGGGAGGATAGAGTGTACGCGGACCATACCACTACCTCAGGTGAAGTAGACATACTAACTTGGGAATAATTTATCCTTATGAACTTTAGGTTGCTATTCACCTAATGACTTAACCATATTTTCTACCTCAATACTAGGACTTATGTTCATAAGTTGTCATCCTAAGATCTTTTACAAATAATACCAAACCAACTAATTCACTCGCACAAATCTTCAATCACTATTCTTGAGCTACCATTTTTTTCACCACATTCAACATCTAAAGTTTAAACTTAGTGTCTAGTATTAACCATGGACTGCTAATGAAACTTTCAATATATTATACTAGTCCATCCAAAAAAATGACAAATTAATATTTCACTTAACTATGGCCTATAAGCTCATATTCTTTGCAACAACCTTAATACACCTTATAATTTACTGTTTATCTTTTCACATACTATACTAGTCTACAACTACTAGCGAAAAAGAAAATCATAGGGGATAAAGTCACATAATAAGGGTAACTAATTTTATCCTTATAACCTAGCCCATTATTGTTTATTATCATGTCATCCTTCCTCACATTACATCTACTTATCCACATATATATTGAAGTTATCTTCAGAATTTTATAAACACCATTGAGTCCCCCATTTTCTAAGATTTCCCCAAAAAAGTCCAAATTATAAATTAGTAGCCACTCTATACTTTTTGTAATACCCCACAAAATTTCTAGCTTTATTTAGTCCTTTAAGCTTGTCAAGGGGTCCCAAGCTTAGAAAATTCTAGCAAAGTTTCCAAACTTAGTCTATTTTTAGCCTTCGAAAGTTGGAAATATCATTTTGAGACCTTAATGTCCTTTAATTGTCTATACTTTTAATAATTCATGATCAAGAAGGTCAATAGGTATTCCCGGACAAGTTTTGGATTTTTTGGACCACATTTAGACCATGCTTGGAATCCCAAAATAGTGGACCAACATGATCTTGGCACGCTGTGTCGCCTATCGCGATGGTCAATATTGTTACAGGTTGCCAGAGTCAAAATCTTGAGACATAGCATGATCATGGAGCGATACATCAAGTATCTCATTGATGCTGTCGATGCACCGTATCGATAATCGCGTCGGTGCCCACTTTTCAGTCATTAAATAACTACGTCCTAAAGGGTAATTAGGTTCTTTTCCCCAACCTTTAGCCCTCATAACACAAAATTTAACCCCTTTTTGGCCAAATACATTCACTATTTGACAATTTCTGAAGAAGAAGAAAATCCTAGGTGATTAACTTCAAATCAATAACTGAAGCTTACCTCCATTAAGCTTCAGGAAATTTCCATCAAAGGTATGTAAAGTGTTCATCAAAGGGTCCCTTCCACCATTGGAGTTCAAGAATCCTCCTATAAAAAGTTGAATCATAATTTTCATGTTGTGGGTTAGGATGTACCCATGTTAATGTTGTTGTATGATTACAAGTTGAGATCTTTAATAATTTTCATCAATTTATGTGAACATATGGGTTGAAATATCATGAAATTGAGTTGATTAATGTAGCCATGATGTAATTTCTTAATGTTCATTCCTAGGCCCAAGTATATGCATCCCATGTGTTTGATAAAATACCCAAGTGAGTAGAATTGTGTTTTATGATCCTGTATTGATCTAAATGATAAACGTAGGCTATAATTACATGACTCTCATGCCTTAGATATGTCTTGTAATGATTTGGTGGAATGCTCATAAGTATGTATTTGTGAGATTATGTTATGTTAGTATGAATTCCTATTCATGTGTAAGCTTATGACTTGTGAATGCTTCATAAGATCCCTCAATGATTGTACTATGAATTATGGACTATGGTCATGTGTTCAAAGAAGTATCATGTCCTGTCAGTTTCATGCTATCGAGTCTTGAGGTATTTCATACCTGATAATTTAGCTGTGTTCCTAGAGATAGTGTCAGTATTCAAGATACTCTTAGTCAATCCATGATCAATAAAATTAAGTCAGTCACATTACTCAAGAAAACTCAATAAATTCAGTATCAATCCAGTCCTTCTCAGTACTCAGTAGTCTCAGTCAGTTATCAGATCTTAGTAGTATTCTGTCAGTTAATAGAACTCAGTGAACTCAATCCAATTAAATTCAATTTAATCATTTCAGTGTCTATTCAGTTAGGAGTAGGATTCAGCACTGAGTGAATCCAAGAATGAGGGCTCACACTGACAGCAAAAGGTGTGACCCTTAGAAGCAATCCTTGCATTACAAAACTATGTAGCCAGCATAGGTTGAGACATCAACATTGATAGTTGAGGGTTGAGGAGGTGTGTTGATAACTCTCAAACTACACCTCTCATTTGAGAATGTAAGTGATCGTTGTCAATATATAACCCAACTAGGTTGGGGTTGAATGCCACAGGAAATATGGTGTGAACTTAAGTCGTTTGAGATTTAATCAACTGATAGTTGGATGTTTCCTGAAATGGGGGTTTTGGAGATTAGGAAATAATTGTTGGTCACTTTAGTTTCAGTGTTTGTAATCAAGAGTTTATGGAAAAGCAGAACTATGTTCACTATGGGTTTTGGTACTTGACAGATGCTAATAGTGATTCAAGATTCTCATGATAGGTAGGAACACTAGATTGTCTTTATCGAAGTTATGCCTAAATGTATCTTGACCTACTTAAGCATTTAATTACCTAATCCTCTTGGACTTCAAGAATTTATATTCACTAATCGGACTTTACCTCAAGTTAATTAACCTTGTTACAACGTCAATTATTAAATAGAAGGTTGGTAGCTTCCAAGTCCCTGTCAATAATTCACTTCCTACTATAGTTGATTTCTTATCTCAAGCAAATCAAAGAAGGTGCTATCTATATTTTCCAACCAATAGACAATCATTAAAACCTTGGAATTATCAAGGAGTCCTATTACCTTTAGAATCTTGAACACTTAGCAACTTACCAGGACCTAACCCATAGATCCCATAATTTGGGTTAAAGGGATTTAGCCACTCATAATTTAATAATCGATACAACAAGTTGAATTCATAATTGGAAAGATGAACTTATAGCAAGATGTATAGAAATGAGTATTTCTCATATTAGATCAAAGTAGAAATCCTAAAATATTGAAGATAATCTCTTGAAAGTTAATTGTTGTGTTCAAGCCAAGAAACTACAGAGAAAATAACAAAATACAAGTGTTCCAAAATAGGTTCCGCATCCTCCTTAGAAAACCCTAAACTATGCTTTAAATACTTCAGCCTAGTTATGGAAACAAAATGATAGAGTTCAGTGTTCTTCTCGGATTAGGTGACGACATACATTACACCTTATTAGGAAGCTGACGACTTATCAAGGATGTCGTCAGCTCCTCCTCAATTTTGACAATTTCTACTTAAGACTAATGGTGAACCCCAACGTCTTATCAAAACTGTGACGACATATCAGACAATCTCATCACTTCTCCACTTCAGCTCCCATGTTCTGTCTAAGGCAGACGATGACTCCGATGGCTTATCATAAGACTAACGGCTTATCTCATGTCATTGTCACTTCTTCAAACTGAATCCCATTCTCTGTTTATGGATAACGATGAAGCTGATAACCTATCAGAGTGCTGACAAATTATCAAGAATGTCGTTAGCCACACTTCTCTTCTATTCTCTTCAGATTTCAACTCTTTTACTTCCATCATTGTTGGTTCTCTTGCCTCTTGATTTCCACTACAAAATCAAAGATAAAAAAAATCAAAAATAACAAAAGTTTCTTAAGACTTTGCAATTATTCTCAGTTAAAAGCCTCAAATGTGTTAGCATCTACTCACACATCAACACCCTCAACTTAAAACAATTGCTTGTTCTTAAGCAACTAAAACACAACCAAGAGGATACAAAGTACATTTGGAAGTCAATTATTTATATTATCTCAAAACCATCTTTACCTTCTCTGATGTCAATTAATTCCAAATCAACTGTGTATTCTACTGAAGAACAACAATGGGACACACGGGAATCAAGATATGGTACCAATTCAATAATAACAGCCATGCATGTATCAAGCTTACACTATCCAATAAAGTTAGTAACTAGCAACGTAACCAGTGTGCCCCTACTACAAAGAAGTCCCACTTCACTTATATCAGAAATTTCATATGTAATCATGGGGACAATCACCAGACACTCATTCTCAGAATGAAGTTCCACACCCCTTGAAAGGGTTTATTAATGCTTCAGGTCAAAGGTGTGATGACATGTTTGATAAGCCGTCACAGTTGTGATATCTTATCAGGAATGTCGTCATCTCTAAACAGAACCCACAGAATTTTATCAACTTCTGACGACATGTCTGATAAGCCATCATAAATGTGATAACTTATCAGCCATGTCGTCGGCTTAGGACACAACCCCAGCTCAACTTTAACTTTTTTTCAATCCAATTTCTTCTTAAAATCCCATCGATTCACATTTTTGAGTTGAGCTTTAAGTCCCAAGCTTGCACAGTAAACCCTAGTTCCTGATTTTCACATATTGGCAAGCTAAAATTGACTGAATCTTCTTGGGAACCTTGGTTTACATCAATTAATTACTTACCAACTGAAGAAAACAGTTAGGTTTTGAGCATACCTGATAAGTGCCTTCAACTTGGTTACACGAGTAAGAGGAAGTAGGTGAAAGAAGAACTATTGATTGTGACTTCAACCCACACTCACAAGGAAGGAGGTTTTATTTTGTTTTACTTTGAAATACTTTAGAAAAGGAAGTAAATAAACTAAATATGGAAGGAAATAAAACTTAAAGAAACGAAAGAAAATACGCGGAAGGTAGAAAGACAAAGTTGTGGGATGGGTTGGATCTTTTTAATTTGGCCTAAAATTTCCGCTACTCTTTTAGGATTTCTGACGACAAAGGATGACGGCTTATCACACTTGTGATAGCCTATCACAAATGTCGTCAGTCTTAACAGAACATGCCTCAGGTTTGATTTCTCTGACGACGAATCTGACAACTTATCACAATTATAACAGACCGTCAAATATGTTGTCAGGAATACTTAGCTAGATACATCAATTCCACCTTCTTTAAACTAGAACCTAACTACAAAAATAAATGTTTTTTTGGAACATAAAAATTTTATGTTGCCTCCCAATAGCTCCTGATTTAATGTCGCGGCATGACTTGGTTATCTTGACTACTTAGACTTTGTCAAGACAACCTGCTGATACCTATTTACCATCTTCATAGAATACATCCATGATTGAGCAAACACTCAACTCCTTTTGCTGGGTCATGGATGACTGTATTTTGAATCTTGATTCTTTCTCATTGAGCCTAAACTTTAACTCATTCAGCTCTATGTCCACTATCACTCTCCCAGTTGCAAGGAATGGTCTACCCAGGATGATGGGTATTTCAAAGTCCACCTCATAGTCGAAGACTACAAAATTATCAGGCAGTGTAAAGTCAGCCACTTTTACTAATAAATCATGTAATATGCCTACTACCTGCTTTACAGACCTATCTGCTATCACCAACCCCATGTTTGTCAGGGTAGGATCGCACAAACCCAGCTTCTTGTACTCAGCAAGTGGCATTAGGTTTTGTAAAATTCAGTGACCCAATAGTGCATGGGATGGTAAATGCTCTCGTGTCTTCCTTTATCTATACTAAATACCTTGTGGAGATAGAACCATAATGATGGAGATTGTCCCCCATCTCATGGCTAACCTTACATTTCTTCGTGACAAGGTCTTTCATAAACTTAGCGTATCCTGGCATTTTCTCAAGTGCCTTCACCAAAGGCATATTTATTGTTAACTGCTTCAACATCATCATTAACTTTCAAAATTTTGTATCATTAGCTTTTTTCTACAATCGTTGAGGAAATGGAGGTGGTGGTCTTAGGAGAGTTTTTACCACTACCTCCTTCTCCTTCTCTTTTCCTTTTTCCAAAGCATCATCAGAACCATCCTGGTTCCCAGACTCCACTGGAACACCTTCTTCTGGTTCATCATCAACTTTCTTATCAACTATATTTTTTCCCACAGAAGGGTCAGGTAAGACACATACTTTTCTCTTACGCTATGGTGTTTTTACCATAGGTTCAGACGTACGAGCTCCAGAGCATCCTTAGTAGGTCAGACTTTCAGCATGTAGACTAGCAGTGAGTCCTCATCATCCAAGGAAGTTATCTTATTTCATTTATTTATCACATTTAGTATTCAGTAGATGGAGTTAGTTGGGGGATTGTCCCATCAACTCCTTATTCAGACAGTTTAGAGGATTTTAGACTAGATATTCAAACTTCAGTATTTTTAGTATTTATGTTCAGTTTTGGTATTGTCATACCATATTTTCAGTATTGAACCTTATGGCTTTTCAGTATATATTTCCGTATTTATGTTAGTGTTATTATTCAGTTCTCAGTTATAGATATCAGTCATGGGTTAGCTTATGGTCCTTCAAGATTATGAGCACCGTGTAGCATCTTGGGTACCACACTCGGGGCGTTAAAAACTTGGTATCAGAGCCTAAGGTTCAACAATGTGCTAGAAAGTCTGAAAAGCCACATCTAGTAGAGTCTTGTGCATTGGTTTGTTGTGCGCCATATTTATGTACAGGAGGCTATGATATATTTTAGGAATAGTCTCCTTTATTTTAGTATTCATGTCGTGCCAGTGAGCATGAGCTCAAATTTAACTCTCAATCTAATCCTTTTCTCCTTTTTGTTTACAGAATATGCCTCCCAAAAGAAATATCGAAAGGAGAAATGGAAATCAGTCAACCCCTCAGCCCGTCTAGTCAGATCCTATGGACGAACACGTTTCTCACGCAGAGTTTAGAGATATATTTACTACTCTTACTAATTTAGTTGCTGCTCAAAATGAACGCCTAACAGTTATTTTGTCTAATTCAGTGGACAATTCTACTACAGCCAGGATTCGGGAATTTACTCGAATGAATCCTCTGTCATTTTTCATGTCTAAGATAGATAAGGACCCTTTGGATTTCCTTGATAAGGTACAGAGGGTTACCGATATCATAGAGGTAACTTCTAGTGAGATTGCTCAGCTAGCTACATATCAGTTGTAGGATGTGGCTTACATATGGTTCAAGCAGTGGAAAATGGAGAGAGCTACAGATATAGGATCTATTAAGTGGGAGGAGTTTGCCACTGCTTTCCTTGATAGATTCTTTCCCCTAGAGCTATAGAAGCTAAGGTGTTAGATTTTATCAACCTTAGGAAAGGAAAGATAACAGTGAAAGAGTATTTTCTCAGGTTTACTCAGCTAGCTAGATAGGCTCCTTATGTGGTGGCAGATAGCAGGGCTAAGATAAGTAAGTTTGTTTTTTGGGGTGAATGATAGTGTGGTCAAGGAGAGCAGGAACGCCATGTTGATTAGTAAGATGGACATATCTAGGCTTGTGATCCATGCTTAACAGAAGAGCAGAAGATTAAGGAGAGAGAAAAGAAAAATAAAAGAGCTAGAAAAGGTATCTTTAATTTCAGTCAACCTAAGTCAGAGGGTGGAAATCATTCTCAGTTTCACCTAAAGTCATCCGTTCTATCTCCTTCCTCAGCCAGTGCTCCAATGCCAAAATTTAGAGACGACAACAAAGATAGGGTGCCAGGCTCTAAGTCTCAGGGTAGTGTTAGCAGTACCCACACCCATCCTCTTTGTCAGACTTATAGTAAGAACCACAAGCATATTTACAGAGTCGGTGATGATTTTTTTTTAGATAATGTAAGCTAGGCCACAGAGTCAGAGATTTTCCTTATTCAAGTTTTCAGGGTCAGCATAGCTGTTCCTTAGCTCAGTCCGGTCACCCAAATCTTTAGGGTGCTACTTCTAGGGTTACTAGTGAGCAATGCCCAAATAGACTCTATGCTCTTCATTCCTTATAGGATCAAAAAAATTCTCCTGATGTGGTCATTGGTACGTTACAGATTATTCATAGACATGTTGACGGTTTACTAGATCTCGGAGCTTCTTTGTCTTTTGTTACTCTTTATATAGCAGTTAATTTTAGAGTCAATCCCAAAATTCTAGTAGAACTGTAACACCCCGAATCTGATACCTAAAATGCCACATGGTTCCCATGACCCCGAAGGACCATAAGCTAACCCACGACTGATATCAATACCTAATCACTGCATAATATACTATATAAATATGGAAACATATTCTAAAAGGCCATAAGGTTCAAACTGGATAAACATCTAATAAAATAATGTCTAAAAATTGTATAACAATACCAAAGAAAATACAAAATAACTGTTTGACATGAATAGTCTGAAAGCCTCTAAACTGAACTAAATAAGGAGTTGATGGGACATGTCCCCAACTAACTCCATCTACTAAAATAAACTGAAAATTGAAATAGTAATGTAATCATCATGTCCTTGAAGGACGAGGACTCATATTTGACTTTGACTACTGAACTGGGATGTTACTGATGATCTGGAGATCATGCTTCTAAACCTATGGTATAAGACACCATAGCACAAATGCGTCTGTACATTCAATGTACTGGTATACAAGTGAGGTAGGCTAAATGCAATAGGTTCATATGCATGAACAATAATAACTAACTGACTAACATGAATGTGAGAATACATGCATGCATACGTAACTATAACTGACATCGTGATAGGACTGAATGCTAAGTTCTGACTACTGAGTTTAATAATAACATGGAATTACTGATAGCTGAGGGACTAATACTATGTTACTGATATATGAATAACTATTTCTGACAGTTCTAATTATGAAGAACTGGTCTGGTTAACTATTTCTAACAGTCCTGAAGCTGAATACTGATAGCATGAATTTTGATAACTGATATAACTAATAACATGGGTGACTATATTTGACAGTCCTGAATCTGATGGAACTAGCTGAGTTCCTTACTGTATCTAAGTAACTGAATATGAGATCAGTTCTATCTGGTAGGTGATCTCTAAATTTAATGATATCATTGTTGATTGACCATAGTTAAGATCAGTCCTATCTAATAGGTGATCCTAGAGTCTATTTATAATGATAAGGAGTGACTATATCTGACAGTTCTAAATCTATACTACTGAGCATAATTGACTGTATCTGGCAGTCCTAATTCTATAACTAAAACTGTGGGATATATTAATCTAAACGACATGCCCCATAGTAAGCTAACTGGGGTCCAACCTATAACCCTAGTTGGAAGGGTGTCAGTACTTTGCTATTGGTAAAGACAACTACTATGGAGTCAGCCCAAATCTAGCGGGTGACCCTAGGATCAGTACTATACATTTAAATGCGGTAACGGGTGATCCCTGAGTATATCAGACTTATTTAATGGGTAAAATCTTGTACCTACACTGGCTACGTAGTTCTGGAACTTAGGGATTGCTTCTAGGGATCTTAGTCCTATCTAGTGGGTGAGTCCCTATCCTTACGCTCGCTCGGTGCTGAATCCTACTCCCATATGAAAGACACTGAGCTGATTAACTGAACTAAGCAGATTAACTGAACTGAACTGAAACTAGTGGTGTTGTTTTACGGAGCTAAACTAAATTTACTAAGTTTCGTTGACTGAAGGAATGTACTGAGTGTTGAGGACTGACTGAGAATACTAAAGTTACTGAGATTGGCTGGGAATATTGAGGTTACTGAGATTACTGAGTACTGAGATCACTGAGAATACTGAACTACTGAGATTACTGAGATTTCCTGAGTTACATCACTGACTGAGTTCTATGGATCAAGATTGACTGAGGAGATCATGAAAACATGACATGGCTCTAGGCACATAGCTAAATGTTCGGGTACAAGTACCCCCAGGACTCGATAAGAAGAAACTGACATAGCATGGCTTACTTGAACACATGACCAACAACACAATTCATAATTCATATATTGAAGCACTTCACCAAACATGTGATATGCATAAGTTTGTACATACATGGGGATTTCATGATATCATACTACTTGGGCATTGTTCCTTCATCTAAGCATTTAATCAAACATATGGTAGGCATAGCACATGTAGATAACATTATACAACAATTAAGCATCATGATTTATCTCTAATTTCATCATCCTAGGGTTTATTCATATCTATGCAAATCAATTCCAAAGAAAATTGATGACCCAACATGGATTTGAATTCAATTGATCATTCTCAACAAAAACAAAACAACCCCAACATGAAATTCATAAAGAAATCCAGACTTAAACTTAGAAAAGAGATTCTTGGGCTATATGGATGAACCGAGTCCATGAATGAACATTACGCATACCTTAGCTTGAGATTCTATGAAGTTTTACAGAGAGATTCTTGAAATTGGATGGTGAATTCCCTTTAAATTGAACCTTCTATGAAAACCCTAGGGTTTGTTCTGAAGAGTTTTTGAGAGTAATTGAGTATAAGATGCTGAATTATGGCCAAATCTGATGTTATAAGTCTTATATAAGGTGGGAAATTGACCCTTTTAACCCTAGGACACATATTTAATTTTTGAGAATTTTTTTTATTTTCATCCTTGTTGCGACGCGCCACTATCGCGCCAAGTCACTGGAATGTGACAAATGGGAAATTGCATAGTGGTTTGATGCGGAGCTATTACGTTTCCACCTTGTCTATGACTTGGAAGTTTGGCGTGACGCGCTACTATCATGGAGCAACATTGGAAATGACAATTTCCATTTGAGCTAGCTCTGCTATGCGCTGAAGGCTCAGGTGATACACTGTCTCACTAAAAAGGCTCTAACTCTTCACCCGGGTGCCATATTTGGGAAAATTTGATATCGATGGAAAGCTTATTCGATTCCCCACATGATAAAAAGTGAAAATATTGAAAATATCATGTGTACAAAAGTAGATTCATCTTTCAAAAAAATCTTCTAACATTCTTGGGGAAAGTTTTCAAGCTAGGAAAAGTACGCGGTATTGCAAGAACCCTTCTCAATATATACCCCAGTGGGTAAAACAATCATATCCCGGTGGGTATACATGAACTGTTCGATTATGGTATCTCAGAAAGTCACTTTAACAGACTTAGTAGAACAAGAGATGACTAATTTTGATGTCATTCTCGGTATGGATTAGCTTCATTCCTTTTATTCCATAGTCGACTGTAGAAATAGAGTTGTCCAGTTTTAGTTTTCAAATGAACCTGTCCTAGAGTAGAGGGGTAGTACTTAAACCTTCAAGGGTTAGCTTGTTTCCTACCTAAGGGTAAGGAAAATAATTTCTAAGGGATGTGTCTACTATGTTGTTCAAGTTAGGACTCTAATTTTGAAACTCCCAATCTCGAATCAGTACAAGTAGTAAATGAATATTCAAATTTATTCCTCGAAGATCTTCCAAGAATTCCTCCCAAAAGGGAATTAGACTTCGGCATTGAATTTTTTCCTGATATTCAGCCCATATCTATTCGTCCATACAGAATGGTACCGTCAAAACTCAGAGAATTGAAAGAATAGTTGAAAAATCTCCTAGATAAGGGATTCATTAGTCCTAGTGTGTCCCCGTGGGGTGCACCAGTCTTATTCATGCACAAGAAAGATGGTTCTCTCAGAATGTGCATAGACTATCGTCACCTCAATAAGGTCACAGTCAAGAATAAGTATCCACTTCCAAGAATTGATAACTTGTTTGACCAACTTTAGGGTGCTGGCTATTTCTCTAAGATAGACCTCAGATCAGGCTATCATCATCTCAGAGTCAGAGAATATGATATTCCAAACGCAACCTTTCAAACTTAGTATGGTTACTTCGAATTCTTAGTCATGTCCTTTGGTCTTACCAATGCCCCAACAGCTTTCATGGACTTGATGAACCATGTGTTCAAGCAGTACTTGGACATGTTCATCATAGTCTTTATAGATAACATTCTTGTCTACTCCCGCAGTGAATGTGAACATGCAGACCACCTCAGAATAGTATTGTAGACCCTCAGGAATCATCAATTATTCTCCAAATTTAGTAAGTGAAAATTTTGGGTAAGGTTAGTAGCATTCCTTAGTCATATCATTTTCGGTGATGGCATTAGAGTTGATCCTCAAAAGACCAAAGTAGTAAGAAACTAGCCCAGACCCATCTCTCCATCAGATATTAGGAGTTTCATGGGTTTGTCTGGCTATTATAGATGGTTTTATGAGGGATTTTCTTCTATTACATCCCTATGTCCAAATTGACTTAGAAGAAAGTTAAATTTTAGTGGTCAGATTTATGCGAGAAGAGTTTTCAGGAATTGAAGACTCGACTCACCTCAGCTCCAGTTTTGACTCTTCCATATTGTCCAAATGGGTATGTTATGTATTATGATACATCCAGAGTAGGTTTGGATTGTGTCATCATGTAGTATGGTAAGGTCAGCCTATGCCTCCAGACAGCTTAATCCACATGAGAAGAACTATCCTGCTCATGATCTTGAGTTAGCAACAATAGTTTTTGCCTTAAAGATTTGGAGGCACTACTTGTATGGGGTACATGTAGATGTGTTAATAGATCATAAAAGTCTTCAGTATGTCTTCTCTCCGAAATACTTAAACCTTCATTAGAGAAGGTGGTTAGAGCTTTTAAAGGATTATGACACGAGTATCCTTTATCATCTACGCAAGGCCAATGTAGTGGTTGATGCCCTCAATATACTATCTATGGATAATGTTACTCACATTGAGGACAGTATGAAGAAATTAGCCCAGGAATTTCACCAGTTAGCCCAACTAGGTGTCTGCTTAGTTGATTCAGCAGAAGGTAGTATATGGGTTCAGAATAGTTCAGAATCATCTCTAGTTTCAGAAGTTAAGGAAAAACAAGATAGAGATCCCAGTCTAGTCAAGTTGAAAGAGTCAGTCAAAGATCAAAAAGTAGAGGTTTTCTCCTAAGAAAGAGTTGGTGTTTTTAATTGTCAGGGTCATTTGTGTGTACTAGGTGTTGATGACTTAAGACAGCAAATTCTTGTAGAAGCGCATGGTGCGCGTTACTCAATTTATCCAGGGGACACTAAGATGTACCGTGACTTGCGGGAGATATATTGGTGGAGTGGGATGAAGAGAGACATTGCATAGTTTATGGCTAAGTGCTCAACATGTTAGCAAGATATGATTGAGCATCAAAAGCCTAGTGGGTCCATGTAGGAGTTTGGTATTCCCACTTGGAAGTGGGAAGAAGTGAACATGGACTTTGTGATAGGTTTGCCTCATACTCGTTGTCAGCATGATTCAGTTAGGGTTATTGTAGATAGAATGACCAAGTCAGCTCATTTCCTTCCAGTCCATACTTCTTATTCAGCCAAGGCTTACGCCAAACTCTATATCATGGAGTTGTCAGATTGTACGGTGTTCCAGTATCTATTATCTCAGATAGGGGTACCCACTTTACCTCTTATTTCTGGAAAGAGTTCCAAAAAGGTCTTGGCACCTAAGTTCCTCTCAGTATAGCCTTCCATCCTCAGACATATGGTCAAGAAGAAAGGACCATTTAGACTTTAGAAGATATGCTGCGAGCATGTACAATTGATTTCAAGGGTAGTTGGGATAACCACTTGCCTTTGATCAAGTTTGCATACAACAACAACTATCATTCCAGTATTCAGATGGCTCCATTTGAAGCATTCTTCTCTAATTGGTTGGTTCAAAATTGGTGAGGTCGTAATTTTAGGGCCTGACTTGGTATTCGATGCCTTAGAGAAAGTTTAGTTAATCAGAGAAAGGCTCAAAATAGCTCAAAGATGATAGAAATCATACACAAATGTGCACAGAAAGGATCTTGAGTTTGAGATTGGTGATTATGTATATCTGAAAATCTCTCTCATTAAGGGAGTAAAGAGGTTCAGCAAGAAGGGAAAGCTCAGTCCCTGATATGTCGGTCCCTTCAAAATTCTCAGTCGCTTCTGAAAGTAGCTTATGAGATAGAGTTGCCTTTAGATCTAGCTTCAGTTCATCCAGTCTTTCATGTCTCCTTGCTTAAGAAGTGCATAGGTAACCCTGTAGATGTATTCCCTATTGAGGGCGTAGATATTCAGAACAGTCTCTCTTACGAAGAAATTCCAATCTAAATCTTTGACTATCAGACCCGCAGATTAAGGAACAAAGAAGTCTCTCTAGCCGAATTTCTTTGGCAGAATCAGTCCATTGAGGGAGCTACTTAGGAAGTAGAAGTAGACGTGCAGACAAAGTATCTTTACCTCTTCTCCGCAAACTCAAACTCAACCCAAGGTAATAGCTTTCGTTAATGTTTATTCAGTTTCATTTTCATTTTTGGGTCACAAACTTGATATTCAGTTCGACGCTCAAATTCCCATTATAAACTTGGTATCAAATACCATTGCATATTCAGTCATGTATTCATGCATCAAATATGCATGTATAAAATAATCAGCTTATTAGTAATCTCATTCATGTATTTCAGAATCAGTTACTCATACAGCAGATATGCATGTTTACTATGATACATTCAGCTTATTAGTCATGTCAGCCATGTAATCTGTTTCATTTATTCATGTTCAGTATGTACTTCAGCTTATCTTTTCTTTCATCTTAGTCAGTCTCATTTGAGGATGAATGTTCCTAAGGGGGAGATATTGTAAGACCCCAAAAAATTTCTAGCTTCATTCAGTCCTTTAAGCTTTTGATATGGTCTCAGGCTTAGAAAATTCTAGCTAAGTTTTAAGACTTAGTTTATTTTTCTCCTTTGAAAGTTGGAAATCTCATCTTACGACCTTAATGTCCTTTAATGGTCTATACTTTTTTAAATCATGATCAGGAAGGTCAATAGGTATTCCTGGCAAGTTGTAAATTTTTTAGACCGCGTTTAGACCAAGTTTGGAATCCAAAAACAGTGGACCAACGCAATCTTGGTGCACCGCATCACTTATCACATTGGTTAATATTGTTGCAGTTTGCCAGAGTGAAATTCCTGAGACACGGTGCGATAATGGTGCGATGCATCGAGTATCGCATCATACCAGCAATGCGCCGTATCGACAATCGCGCCGGTGCCTACTTTTCAGTCATTAAATAACCGTGTCCTTAAGGGTAATTAGGTCTTTTTCCCCCGACCTTCAGCCCTCAATACAAAAAATTTAGCCCCTTTTGGGCCAAATACATTCACTATTTGACAATTTCTCAAGAACAGGAAAACCCTAGGTGATTAACTTCAAATCAAGAACTCAGTCTTACCTCCATTAAGCTTCAAGAAATTTCCATCCAAGGTATGTAAAGTGTTCATCCAAGGGTCCCTTTCACCCTTAGAGTTCAAGAATCCTCCTTTAAGAAGTTGAATCATGATTTTTATGTTATGGGTTAGAATGTACCCATGTTAATGTTGTTGTGTGATTACAAGTTGAGACCTTTAATGATTGTCATGAATTTATGTGAACATGTGGGTTGAATTTCATCAAATTAAGTTGATTAATGTAGCCATGATGTAATTGTTTAATGCTAATGCCTAAGCCCAAGTATATGCATCCCATGTGTTTGATAAAATGCCCAAGTGATTAGAATTATGTTTTATAATCCTTTATTGATCTAAATGATAAACTTAAGCTATAATTATATGTTCAAAATGACTCCTATGCCTTAGATATGTCTTATAATGATTTGGTGGAATGCTCATGAGTATGGATTTGTGAAATTATGTTATGTTAGTATGTATTCCTATTCATGTGTAAGCTTATGACTTGTTAATGCTTCATGAGATCCCTCAATGATTGTATTATGAATTGTGGACTATGGTCATGTGTTCAAAGAAGTGTCATGTCTTCTCAGTTTCATGCTATCGAGTCCTGGGGGTATTTAATACCCGACAATTTAGCTATGTGCCTAGAGCCAGTATCAGTATTCAAGATACTCTCAGTCAAGACATGATTAGTAGAAATCAGTGAACTCAGTCTAGTTTAGTTCGGTTTAATCAGTTCAGTTTCTATTTAGTTGGGATTAGGATTCAGCACCGAGTGAATCCAAGGATGAGGGGACACACTGACAGCAGAGGGTGTGACCCTTAGAAGCAATCCTTGTGTTCTATAACTATGTAGCCAGCATCAGCTGAGACATCAACACTGATAGTTGAGGGTTAATGAGGTGGGTTAACATTGTCAGATAAGGGTATCACCATTCTCCTTAGGGGACACTATCAGATGAGGGTCACTCACAGCTTTTCTATACTAGTGTCGCGGTATTGACAACCTTCCAATTGGGGTAACAGATTGGACCCCAACTTAGTTATATTATCTTATTTAGGGCATGTAGATTAGACGACTACCTCCCACAGTCTCAGTCTCAGTCTTCAGAATAGAACTCAAATAGTTCTATAGATTTCAAGGCTGTCAGATACAGTTACCCTGCTCAGTACGAAACTCAGCTAGTGACATTAGAATTAGGACTGTCAGACACAGTCAACTCAGTTTTCAGTTATATCAGTAATTCATGTTATCAAAAAACTCACTATTCAGAATCCTTATGATTTTAGTTGTAGTTAAGTATTCATGCATGTATTCTCACGCAGTCATGTTCATATTACTCAGTCAGTTTTTAGTTCATTAATATGAACCCTTGCATTTAGCCTTACCTCATTTTACGTACCAGTACAGTCACACGTACTGACACATATTTTTATTTTGCTCTATGGTTTTTTATACCATAGGTTAAGATGTACAAGCTCCAGAGCATCTTAAGGAGGTCAGACGTTCAGCAGGCCAACTAACAGTAAGTCCTCATCATCCGAAGATGTTATCTTATTTCATTTATTCATCATATTCAGTATTTATTAGATGGAGTTAGTTGGGGGATTGTCCCATCAAATCCTTATTCAGACAGTTTAGAGGATTTTAGACTTGATATTGAGACTTCAGTATTTTTAGTATTTATGTTCAGTTTTGGTATTGTCATACCATATTTTTAGTAGTGAACGTTATGGCCTTTCAGTCTATGTTTTTGCTTTTATGTTAATATAATTATTCAGTGCTCAGTTCCATATATCAGTCATGGGTTAGCCTGTTGTCCTTTGGGATTTCGAGCACCGTGTAGCGTCCGAGATACTAGACTCGGGGCATTACACTTTCATTCATAACCTATAAATGATTTCACTACAATAACTATCAATCATCCGCTCCTTGGATATTTCAGACAGATTCCAAATTATCATAACGAATCACTCATTTTTACAATCTTAGACTATCATCGTAAAAGGGATACGACCTTCACTCAAAGGTTACACAACTCTAACTACTTTCTTTACTCAAAAGTTGCATTCACTCTAACTTCTAAACTTCTGACTCCATATCACTAACTTTAGGTGGAAATTTTAGATACATAAATTTTCCCTTAAGAGTGATATTTGCAACAAAGCTGTTGAAGGGACTAAATACACTTTTTCCCTCGAGCTCAAATGCATGATTTATATAGATAGGGGTATACGCTTGAACCAAAACACTTTTATGAACTAATGGACTCCTCTCAAGTGCTTATACTATTTCATAACCATTTAATGAGTCAACTGAAAGGGACCATGTCATTAGGAATCTAGGCGTTTTGCACTTATATTGCCAAGATAATAAGTCATACCCCACAATATTAGAGCAAGGAAGAAATTTGAAAACTTTCATATGGACAACACTATTAAACGATCTAGAGTGTGAAAGAATGGGAAATAACTCCTAAAATCTCGGTATCCTCCTGATTATAAGTGTGGTGCATAAATTACTGATAATCAAAACTCTACTAGACATGGCTTTGTAATCACCCTAGGACCCTAAATCGTTATGTGATACCAAGGTTGTCTCGACCCGAGCCAAGACCTTAGGAGCAACGGGCCTCTCAAACCCCGAAGGTCCGAGAAACCCCTTAGCATACTATCATAAGCATAATTTATATGAAATAAAAGTGCAAAAGATATAATGAAATATAAGGAAAACATATAATCAGACTATGTCAACAAAGTCATGACAAAACAATAACCAATTGTCTAGGCAGGGCCGAGGCCCCTGTCTAGACCGCAAATTAAAATAAATAAACATATGAATAAAATGCCTTCCAAAAGATGGATGGCTTACCAACTCTGACATATACAAATGTTCTACTGATGTGATGGACCATGAGACCAAGACTCAGAACCTACATTATGAGACAATGTAGCCGTCCGACGAATATCAATACTTGAAATGTATTATATGCAGAACAATAAAAAATAACATATATTTCATAAATAATAATCAAGGTCTTGTGAAAAAAACTTAAAATAATGGAGATCTAAACACATGGGCACAGTTAAAAAGCTTCAATCAATCTAGCAAAAACATAGACAAAACTCTTTCTTTTACTTCTGAGTTAGATGGTATCCCTACACACATTATTCCCACGGGCTATATGGGTTCTCCATTAACTCGTCGGTCAGGATCTATGACACGACCTGTCCGGGGACCTTGTCGAAATGGGCGTCCCAAATTTGACCAAGATCAGAGATCACCCCATTACTCGACCCAAGCTCCATCATCCTGCCCTAAGTTAGCTGAATTTCAAGCATATAACAAGATAGTATAACAACTCACATGAAAACTCTGGGATAGGATCACAACCGTGACCGACCAAACCAAGTCCAACCACTAAACCATCCAACTATCCAACCGTTCCAAACCAAAGGCCATAAACCAGTCCATAACCAAAGAAATATCAAGACATAGTATAATCAATCCAAAAATATAATACGATGGAATAGTGAGAAATAACGTGATGCAGTGTCATACCACCAGCTTATTCTAATTCCAAGGACAACACCAATGCCGACCCCGCCCATACCAATCCTTAGTAGTACCAAAAAGCCTCTAACCAAAAAAGTTAAAATATTTGATTGGGACATGTCCCCAATCATGGCCAAAACCAATATCCAAAGGAAAATCAAAGTATGTAGGAATATCCATATCATGAAATGGAACATTTTGGAAAGATGGAAACTCACCTCGTCAATTTAAATGTTGAGTCAACCACTAAGTAGAAGGAGTAGAATGGTTGGTTCCTATATAATGTGAGTATACAACAACCAGTAGATGGGTTACCGAGTGATTGCTATCATGAACTCATGATAAGGATAAAATAATGTCATTTATAAAACCAATGAAAACTATCCTTAATAGATAAAACCATACATACATACATACATATATATATATATATATAAAGGGAACTATGTTTAGCATGCACTTAAAACCTTTCCCTGGGTTGTGTAGTAATTTCAATCCTAAACCACCCACAAGCTATATGGGTTCAGCTCCTCCTACTGAAAGGGCCAATGCATGAAGCCTCATGACCGGAGAAAATAACCTGGGATGACTAGTACATACCCCAATATAAAGTGAGGCATTATGCATACGGTCACCAAGACCAACCTCATATCGACAAATATGAGTTTTCAGTTTTGGTCCCCCCCAGACCTCCACCTTCCACGGCTTCACAACACCTTCCTCTTTAATGCCCAATTGAAACCATTTCAAACCAACCAAACCATTATCAATTTATTAACCAAGGCCATTAATAGTGGTATCGTCATACCAATCAATAACTTGCAAGTATTGTACATAGCCAAGCATTTATGGATTAAGGGACTTTCAAGTGCCTTTCCATTTACCATATCAAACCACTTAGGGATTACCATGTACCCTACAAACATTACCATTTAGTCTTTTTCCTTTTCAAAGCATTTAAGCCATTTGAGTTCATTTACCAAGTTTAAAACAAGCAAGAGTTCCATTAAAAATACCTTAATTCAATGAAAAAAATCCTAATAAGCATTTTGTCAAACGCTTTGGGGGTATAATGTAACCAAAACCAATTCCAATTACCATTTAACTAGTCCCATGCAATCCAAGCATTCAAAACCATCATTAATGCATATAAAACGTAATTAAAAATATGAGAAACCATGACTAATCATTTATAATCAAAACCCCCAAATCATATTTGAAAACCAAAAACATACAGTAATGAAATCATGAAAACCAATAGTAAAAACCATAACATTAGTTGTAACTAACAATGAGGGAAGAGAACATGCATTAATCGACAAAGTAGGTGGAGAGTCCAAAAAGATCCCCAAATTGTTTCTCAAGATGAAACCCTCGCTTCCCTTTCCCAAAAGCTCTTGAGAGGATTATAGAGTGTTTAGGAAGAGTTTCTAAGTGTTAATGAATAGAAAATAGGGAAAATACTCTCCCAATTAGGTTAGAAGTTGTGGGATCCTATTAGGTTAAGTGGGAAATGTCTAGAACACTCCCACTTAAGTTACACAAAAATCCCATCACAGGGATACGATTGACCCATACGAGTCATACCTTTCATTACGAGTGGTACCCATCACTCATATCTAAGCCTCAGTCCTTGGACCCAACACTGTCCAATATACGAATAATACAACCCAAATCGTATCAATAGAATACGATTCTTTCCTTCAAACCATACGCCTGGCTATATAGGAAATACTAAGAGAATTAAACACTACCCACCTTACGAGTGTATGATACGACTCGTATCCTGTCTTACGGCTCCAAATGAGCCACTCGTATTCAGACCCAACTTAAGTTACCAAGTCCAAGGTTAAGTGAAGGAAAACACAAACCATACGATTTGTATTCCAACCTTACAACTTGTACAACCTAAATCATACCTATTCCAGAGACCAAATCCATCCCACCAATCAACATTGGTCAGCATATGACTGGTCCTATCATAGGTAACACCTTTAGGAATACCTTATCCCTAACCTCAAACTCCAAGTATCTATGCCTAATATCCGCATAAGACTTTTGGCGGATTTGGGCAACCTTAAGTCTATCCTCAATCACCTTTACTTTCTCCATAGCTTGGTAAACCAAATTCAGATAAAACATATTCTCCTTACCAAACTCAAACCAACCGATAGGAGATCTACACCTCCTACCATATAATGCCTTAAAAGGGGCCATACCAATACTAGAATAATAGCTGTTGTTATAAGCAAACTCGACCAAAGGTAGATTATTAACCCAATTTCCACCATAATCAGCCATGTATGCCCGAAGCATATTATCCAATGTCTGAATAGTTCTATCTACTTACCCATCCAACTACGAATGAAAAGCAGTACTCAAACTAACCTTAGTCCCCAACCCTTTCTGGAAAGAATGCCAAAAGAGAGATGTAAACTACGTACCAAGATAAAAAATAATCAAAATATGCACCACATTCAACTTTAAAATCTCCTAAAGATATAGCTTTGCACAATCCTCCATCGAAAAGGAAGTTCTCACTGGCAGAAAGTGAGCAGACTTTTTTATCCTATCCACGATGACCCAAATCAAATCAAAATGATTCTACTACCAAGGAACATAGGTAACAAAATCCATATTGGTCATCTCTTATTTCCATTCGGGCAAGTCAATTTATTAATACAACCCACCAGGACTCATCTGCTCAACTTAATCTTGCTAACACACTATATTTGGCCACGAAATCAACTGCATCCCTCTTTTTATCATTCCATCAATAGTTCTCATTGACATCATGATACATCTTAGCCGAGCTAGGATGAACAAAATAGCGTGACTCATACGCTTTAATTAAAATCATTTACTGCAAATTATCGATATCAGGAATGCATAACCTCCCTTAGTTGTAACGTACCATCACTACTAATCGCACCACCACCTTTTTACCACTAATATCACTCTTGATTTTCATCAAGATGGAATCTAGCACTTATTTCTCCTTAGTCTCAGCACCAAGAGATGACCAAACCACTTTTGCACCACCACACCACCATTTTTAGAGTTCAAGAGATGAACTCCAAGATTTTCCAAGCGATAAATATCCTACAACAACTCTTGCTTTCCTTCCTCTACATAGGCCAAACTCTCTATGGAAAACCTGCTAAGAGCATCAGTAACCATGTTAGCCTTACGTGGGTGGTAGTGAAAGACTCATATCATAGTTCTCGAGAAGCTCAAGCCATCTCCTGTGCCAGAGATTTAGCTTCTTCTTAGTGAACACATACTATAAACTCTTATGATTAGAAAAGATATCCACGTGAACACCATAAAGATAATGCCATTAAATTTTCAAAGCAAACACAACCACCAACAGCTCCAAGTCATGAATAGGATAATTCCTCTTATGCACCTTTAACTTCTTGGAAGCATAGGCAATCACCTTCCCATACTGCATCATAATAAACTACGAACTCATCATTGCCTTCTGGCAGGGTTAGAATTGTAGCTGAAGTTAACATATCCTTTAACTTCTCAAAACTCCCCTTACAAGTATCTGACTAGGAAAACTTGACCTTCTTCTGAGTCTACTTAGTCAAAGGAGCATCTATTGCCAAAAAGCTTTCCATGAACCACCTATAATACCCAGCTAAACCCAAGAAGCTCTAGATATCATATGGAGTCATGGGTCTAGGCCACCTTTTAACCACAGTAACCTTTTGAGGATCCACCATTATCTCTTTGCCAGAAATAATATGACCCAAGAAAGTTACAGCATTCAACCAAAACTCACACTTAGAGAACTTGGCATACAACTGTTGTTCCTTCAAGGTCTAGAACAACACATGGAGGTGATTAGCATGATCCACCTCGCTCTTTAAATAAACCAAAATGTCATTAATAAATATAATTACAAAGAGATCCAAATATTGCCTAAAAACTCTATTCATTAGATCCATAAATGTCATCGGGACATTAGTTAATCAAAATGACATCACCAATAATTTATAATGCCCATGCCAAGTACAAAAGTTGTATAAGGGATATCGACCTCCCTAATCTTAAGATGATGGTACCCCGACCAAAGTTCTATCTTAGAAAAGAACCTAGCACCTTAGAACTGATCAAATATATCATCTATCCGTAGAAGAGGATACTTGGTCTTGATCGTTGCCTTATTCAATTGCCTGTAGTTAATGTATATTCGAAGGGAACCATCTTTCTTGTGCACAAACAACACTGGTACACCCTATGGAGAAATACTAGGACAAATAAACCCCTTGTCCAGAAGATCCTTAAGTTGCTCCTTGAGTTTCATAAACTCAGCTGGAGCCATTCTATAAGGAGGAATAGATATTGGATGAGTGTACAGAAGCAAATCAATACCAAACTCAATTTCTATATCTAGAGAAACACCAGAAATATCATCCGAAAAGACCTCTAGAAATTTGTTAACCACTAAAATTAACTTTAAAGAAGGACGTTCTGAGCTAGAATCTTTAACTCAGACTAAGTGATAAAGACACCCTTTAGAAATTAACCTCTAAGGTCTAAGATAAGAAATAAACTTTCCCCTAGGAGCCAGAGAACCACCCTTCCATTCTATAGCCGGCTCACTAGGAAGCCTAAAGATAACCTTCTGGGCTCGACAGTCTAAGGATACATGATAGGAGTGTAACCAATTAATACCTAAAATACTATCAAAATCCACCATTCCTGATTCAAACAGATCCACCAGGGTCTATTTGTCACCAATAGATACCACACCCCCCCATAGACTCTTTTAGTACTAACTGAGTCACCTACTGGGGTATAAATAGAAAAAAGATCTGAAATAACTTCTAGATTGAAACCAAAATATAAATCCACATAAGGAGTCACATAATAGAGAGTGGACCCCAAATCAAACAAATAATATATATCATGATAAAAGAGTTGTAACGTACCAATAACGATATCAGGTAATGCCTCAAATTCCTATTGGGATGGCAAAGTATACAATCTGTTCTGACCAACACTAGAACAAGGAGCAATAACAAAAGAAGATGTAATACCACCAGGTGTAGGAGCAAAACATAAATCCATAGAACCTTGTTCATCCACATAGCGGCCTTATTAACTGAATAATCCCTGAGATAATGACCTGGTTGGCCACACTTTAAACATTTGTCCCTTCCTTTATCGCAATAACCCCGATAAGGTCAACTATAGAACTGACAAGGAGGGCATGAAGAATTTAATGACCTCTACTCGCCTGAGATTTGGAACTATGTGCCTTAAAATTATCACCACCTGAATGACGCCAGTCATCCGACTGCTTTGGGTAAGGGACACCAGCAGTAGAGAAGAAAACAAAACTCCCCCACTTTTTTTTTTCCATTTACCACCATCTCGACCACACTAATACTGAGAACCTCCCTAGTAAGAAAACCTGCTCCTCTTACCCTATCTATCTCCAAACTCCTCCTGCCTTTTCTTCCCATCCTTCACTTATTGCATATGAATAGTCAGCCTAGAAATGTCCATATCCTTAATGAGCAAAGTAGTCTTGTTCTCTAAGATCAAATCTTGATTTAACACAGAAGAAAACTTCCTCATTCTCTCTCTCATGTTATCCACCAAATTAAGAGCACACTTTGACAACTGATGGAACTTTAAGGCATATTCCTTGATAGTCACTCTCCCCTTCTTGAGATTCACAAAATCCTCTATCTTTGCCTCCCTCAACTCCTGAGGAAAGAAATGATCCAAAAAGGAATTAGAAAAGGCCTCCCACAACATTGATTCCTCCAAATTACCCCTATCCCTGTCCCACTCTTCAAACCACTGGTATGTAACATCTTTAAGTTAATAACCTGTAAAGTTTAACCCTTCTATATTAGTTGTCTGCATTACTCAAAATATCTTTTCCATTTCATCCAAGAAGCCTATGGATCCCCCTCTACCTTTACTCTAATAAAAGTAAGAGGACCGATCTTCATAATCAGCCAACCCTTACAGCCTCAACAGATAACCCACTAGATATATCCCACTTAACCTGAGTAGTAAATAACTGAGCAATAACATGAATAAATTGATAATATTCCATATTCATCATATTACCCTAAGGGGCCTGAGAAAAACTGGTAGGATTAGGAGGAACCCCAACACCATCAGGAATAGACCCCTGAGATCGAAGATGAATTTAAGATAAAGGATGTACCGCTTCAGCATTGTCCCCAAATGGGATAGAAGAATTTTCTTGTGTTCCAGATCTATAAGGCATGATCTTGAAAATGTACAAACAAGGATTAGAGAAGATTTCAGGACTTTATTCTCCAATCTTGATAATAGAATACCAAGCAAGTGAAACATTCCTAAATATGTTGTAGCCTCTCCCTTATGAGTGTCGCATGTTACACACCCCTAAAAGACACTCTACTTGACACGGCTTTGTGGACTCAAAATTAACCATAAACCTAAAAATCTGATACCAAGTTGATGCAACCCGACTGGATGCCTTGTTGTATTGGGCATCCTAAATCTGACTGGGACCAAAGAATACCCCCATTACCTGACCCAACCTCCATCCGCCTACCCTAAGCTGGCTGAATTTTAAGTATATAACAAAATAGTTTAACAGATCATATGAAGAATTTGGGATAGGATTATGACCGTGATCGACCCAACTGAGTACAACCAACCAACCATCCAATCATACCAAACTTTCTACAAACCAAGCCATAACCAAACAAATATCAAGACATAGTATATCAATCCCAAAATATAATACTATAGAACAATGAGAAATTATGTGACATGGTGTTAGCCCACTAGCTTATTCCAATTCCAAGACCCAACACCAGTACATATCCTACCCATACAAACCCATAGTAGTGCCATCAAGTATCACAACCCAAACTAGGTCCTGGCCGTAATGGACATCCCGAACCTTAAAGGCCCGAACGTCCTACTTTATCTAATATGGTAATCATACACAACATTCATATGGTAAAATAAAATGTGGAATTATGATCTAATATGGAAACATGGTCATACTATAGATTCTAATTTAACAATGTAGAATGAAAATCGAAACAACTAAACAACTTTTGGAACAGTCTGCAAAATCTCTACTATATGATCTAAAGATAAATGTCAAAAAAGCTTGGACAAGGCCCCCAATAGACCAAAACCATAACTGATAATAAATGTCTAAAAATAACTATTTTTCTGAAATATAGAAGGCTTACCGACTAGACTCTACACTTCTGTCTGAAGCAATTTATTGCTTATTAGGACCCCTAGACTGTGCCTTAGAACCTGGTAGGTAGGGGGGCAATACAGATGTACTAGTATGCAGAGTAATCCAAAATAAAGTTTTTAATATAAATAAAATAGTTGAGAGCTAGTCATAAAATATCACATACGATATAAATTCCAAAACACATGGGCACCTTTGATAATCATAAAACTTTTTTGTTAATGCAGCCTCTGATCTTTGTATTACTTCTGAGTTAGGTGGCACTTCCCTACAAGTTTGATATTCTATGTGATATATGGAATCCATCATTGACTCATCAGGGAATCCCCCAACTCAAGTGTGTCGCAAGGGTTAGAGTGTCTGAGTCTGATATGCCACAGGGCACTAGGCCAACATATATAATATACCTGGATCGGCAAATCACGATTTTGGGTAATGAGTTATCTAAACTCGTTCCTTCTTTGAGGAACCACCTAAGCTCTCTTTATGCCCAATTGTAGTTTGTTCAGAAACATACACCATTCTAGTTTAAAAATATGAAAAATCTGATTTCAAATATGCATTTTATTCTATTCTAAATTAACATGGCATTATCTGAGTAAGTGTCGTCACACCAAGACTTGCAAGTCCTATTTCTGAGCCACAATGAATCATGTATGATTTTTTCATGAAAATTCAATTCAGAATACCCAAACATGCAAATAGTATAAGAGATTTTATGTTTTGGAAGCATAAGTCAAAATAATACGAAGATTATCATTCTTTCAATAACAATGTGGTAGTTCTGAAAACTTTGTCAAACCATGCAACTCTTTTCCTTATATATACATATTCAATATTTATAAGTACAAACAACCCTCTCTTTATAATTCAAAAATTATATTCAAGTTAAATTAATAATCAAGACATTTCATACCATGCTTTTCAAGATGCATTTCAAAATAATTCATATCATATGAAAGATGAGAAAATCATAACAAGATAGAGATTCATTATAATTCATGCTCTCAATTAAATATCTATCCTTAAACACATTCATACATATATATAGAATTTTAAATCAATTTGAGGAAAGGCGTAAAGACCAAAACAATGTCATTGAGACTTCTAAAAAATAATTATGAATCATAAATCTAAAACCCGTTTTCTTACAATCATGATTTCTATGCCCATGAGATTTTTAGGAAAACCCCATGTACCTTAATTTAGGAGTTTGATGAATGATTCTTGAAGCCTAGGTTTGGGGATTCCAAATCTTCAATTTATTTTGAAAACCCATGGTTTAATCTATAGTTATTTGGGTTTTTTGTTTAAAACCCTAGAGAGTGTTCTTCAGTAATTTGGATGATTGTGAATATATTCTGGTGTCTTTGGGATTAAATTTCATGTTTAAGCTGATAAGGGGGTGGAAAATACTTAATGTACCCTTAATAAGAAGGAATAAAAATATAACTGGGAGCTCTATTTTATAGGCCACTGTGATGCACCACAATCGCGGTGGCTCACTAGATATTGACTAATGGTATTCTTAGGGTCACCACAACGTGGAGCCATCGCGTTGTCCCACTGGTTGGGACCTGGAGCTTCAGCGTGATGTGCCATAATCGTGCTAGGCAACTGGAGTTTGACAATTGTCGAATAGACCCCATCCACAATGTGCCAAGCACAAAAATGATGGTGTTTTATGATTAGGACTTAAATTAGCCATAACTTTTTGCCCGGGTATTAGATTTGGGCAAATTTTATATTGATCATGTGTGAGCAAATGTTAACACATTTGAAGCTTTTAACTCTAAATAATTGTGAGATCTTAAGCATCTTTTGTTATTTTTGATTGCTTTTAATGTGTTAATACAGATACAAGTGATCGGGGAGGATTGGTCATTATCTAGGAGACATTAACTATGAGAACAGAGGGACGTACATGGCTCTCTTTCATTAATTATTCTTCTTGTTTCTTATCAACTATTTTTGGTCTTCCACCTTGTGATTAAATTGAAGGAACTACTTGCTGTTTTTCATCCATTCGTAAGTTGATCCATATCATCATGAATTCAAATTGTTATTTTGTTCATCAAATCATGAGAGGCTGATTTCATTAGCTGGATTTATGGGATCCATGGATTAGGGTTTGATAAGATGCTAGGTGTTTAATGAATTAGAGAAGTAGAACATCTTGAAATTCTGTTGTTTTAACTGAAATCTAGTGGTTGCAAACATTAGATTATGCCTTAGGTTTTATTTTCTTCTAATCGAGGAATAGACTAGAGGTCGTGAATTATCAACAGGGACTCGGAAGCTACCAACCTTCTGTTTAATAATTGATGCTGTAACTGGATTAATTTACCTGAGATAAATCCTATTGGAAATAGATAAGTTATCTAAGTTTGAGAGAATTAGATAATAAATTGTCTGGTGAGGTCGAGAGATAAGTCAGAAAGTATCATAGTCAAGGATAGTCGGATGTTCTATGTACTTTAAGAATCCCAATTATTACCTAGTACCTATCAACTCCCAAAAGCCATGGTGAACATAACTCTGGTTTCCTCTTGATATTGATTACAACACTAAAATATTGAAAGTGATAATTGACTATCTGTGAACCTAAAACCCCCATTTTATCTTTTTATATTGATTGTTTGAATTTAACTTATAACTTTAGTTTCAAACTAGTTTCATTGCCACTCACATTGTTCCTTATGGGATTTGACCCTAACCAAGTTGGGTTTTATATTGACAACGATCGCTTATACCCATTCAAGAGTGTAATTTGAGCGTTATCAATCGATGGAAAGCTCATTCAATTTCCCACTTGATAAAAATATGAAATTTGGGAAATTATATATGGTTTAAACTTTACTCACTTTAGAAGTAAAAAATAAGACTAAGTCTCTTTGATACCATTCTAGTCATTTAACTCTAAGAGCATATTACCACGAGCTAAGGCATTCATGATGTGGGGCATTACATTATCCCTCCTTTGGATCATTTGTCCCGGAATGATGATGTGGAACACACATAAACATGATTTAAGGTATACTAAGACCGTAAAAGAATAAGGAAAGGATTGTACCTTCCATTTCGTCATTCACCAGATTAAACAGGTTTGGGTATCTTGCTCTCATATCATTTTATGATTCCCAACTTGCTTCTTCAACTTTCTATTTTTTCCACAATACCTTAACCAACACTATCTCTTTGCTCCTCAACTGCCGAACTTGGCGATCTAAGATTGCAATAGGATCCTCTTTATATGCTAATGAGTCTGTCACCTTGATCTCCAAAACTGAGAAGAGAATTGCGTACCTCGGTCAGATATGATGGATATAGGCTCTCCATGCAAGTGGAATATTTCTTCAATGTAAAGCATAGTATAATCATCTCCCGAGTAGTTGGTCCTCACAGGCAGAAAATGTACTGACTTGGTCAGCCTGTCAACAATCACCTAAATAGAATCATACTAGTTTCGGGACCTCCGAAGTCCCGTAATAAAGGCCATATTGATCATCTCCCACTTGCACAATGGAAAAGCTATCTCTTAGGACGTACCATCTGGCCTCATATGTTCTACTTTAACTTATTGGTAGTTCAAACACTTGGAAACATAATTAGCCACATCGCGCTTCATATTTTTCCACCAATATAAGGTCTTTAGATCAGGTACATCTTAGTAGAGCTCGGGTGAACAACATACCTCGATATGTGAGCTTTGTCAAGGATTCTTTTTCGTTACCCATCTACATCTGGCACACATAGTCGACCCTGATATCTTAAAATACCATCACCACCTATTTTAAAAGACATCACCTTCTACTGACCCATATCTTTCTTGATCTACATTAAGATAGGATCTTCAACCTACTTCTCTTTAACTTCTGCATAAAGGAAAGATTTAGCTACCTCATTAACAACAACTCCCCCATCTTTGGAATCCAAGAGTCATACTCCTAGATTTTCAAGTCAGTGAATATCCTTCATCATCTCCCTCTTTCCTTTTTCAATATAAGAAAGACTACCCATAGACAACTTATTGAGGGCATCGGCTACCAAATTTTCCTTGCCCAAATGGTAGTGCAGGATTATGTCATAATCCTTTAAAAGCTCCAACCAATGCCTTTTCCTAAGCTTAAAATCTTACTATGAGAAAACATATTGTAAACTCTTGTGGTTAGTACATATATCAATATGTACCCCATAGAGATAATACCGCCACATTTTAAGCGCAAACACCACACCTGCTAACTCCAAGTCATGGGTGGGGTAATTTCTCTCATGCACCTTTTATTGCTTAGATTCATAGTCCACCACCTTACCATTCTTCATAATTACACACTCGAGTCCCACACGGGACGTATCACATTACACAACAAACCCCTCCGTACTTTTAGGAAAATTCAAAATAGAATCAGTCGTCAACTTATCTTTTAACTTCTCAAAGCTATTCTCACAGGAATCAGACCACACGAACTTCACCTTTATCTAAGTCAACTTAGTAAGTGGTGCAACTATGGAAGAAAAAATCTCTACAAATCTTCTATAATACCCTACCAAACCCAAGAAGCTTCGAATATCGGTTGGAGTCGTGGGTCTGGGCCATTTTTCATTGCCTCAATCTTTTGGGAATCAACCTTAATCCTGTCAGTAGACACGATATTCCCCAAAAAATCAATAGCATTAAGACAGAAGTCGCACTTGGAAAATATTGCATACAACTTATGATCTTTGATAATATATAGGATGATTTGGAGGTGATTGGCATGGTCCTCCTCACTCTTATAATAAATCAGAATATCATCAATGAAAACTATAACAAACAGATCTAGAAACGGATGGAACACCCTGTTCATAATATCCATGAAAGCTGCAGGGGCATTAGTCAACCTAAAAGACATGATTAGGAATTTGTAATGGTTGTATCTGGTTCGGAAAGCTATTTTTGGAATGTCTAACTCTCTAACTTTTAACTGATGGTATCCCGAATGAAGGTCTATCTTTGAAAAATATTTAACACCCTAAAGTTGGTCAAAGAGATATCAATCCTAGGAAGAAGATATTTATTTTTAATAATGACCTTATTTAGCTGGTGGTAATCTACGCACATATGCAGGGAACCTTCTTTTTTTCGCATGAAAAGTATAGGTGCACCCCAGGGATAAACACTGGGACTTATAAAAACATTGTATAGAAGGTCTGCTAGCTGTTCTTTCAACTCTTTCAGTTCTACAGAAGCCATTCTATATAGCGGAATAGAAATAGGATGGGTGTCTGGCAACAAACCAATACCAAAATCTATCTCTATACCGGGTGGTATTCCAAGGAGATCATCTGGAAAGACTTCTGGAAACTCATTTACCACAGGGAATGACTAGAGAGGAAGACTTTTGGTATTAGAATCTTTAACCCAAATAAGATTAAACAAACAACTATTGGACATAAGTTTACAGGCTGTGAGATAAGATATAAAGTTCCCTCTAGGCGCTAAAAACTTCCCCTCCCATTCTATCACTGGTTTATTTGAAAAAGAAAAGGTGACCCTACGGGTTCTACAATTTAATGTGGCATAGCACAAATGAAGCCATCCCATCCCTAGGATAGCATCAAAATCAATTATATCATGGTAAAGGGTTTGTAACATACTGGTGACTACGTCTTGCAAGGCTTCCACCTCCTGGTGGTTGGATAACATATACATCCGATTACAACCACTCCCAGCAACTGAGGTAGTGCCCTTTTGAGGCGGTGGTGGTGCGGAAGAATTTGCTTGAGATTTAGCCCCACCAATAATCCTTCTAGATGAAGGACCATTTCTCTGAAAATGACCTGACTAACCACATGAATAGCATACCAGCTAACCCAGCTGACACCATCCTGGATGATGCCTACCGCAGGTCTCACACCATAGAAACATATGATGTTGCTGAGCTATTCTTCCTTGTGACTAGGTATCCTGAGCTCTGGATCCATGATTAGTTTGGAAACTCTGAGTTCATTGGTCTAATAGAG
Source organism: Capsicum annuum (assembly GCF_002878395.1). Taxonomy (NCBI): domain Eukaryota; kingdom Viridiplantae; phylum Streptophyta; class Magnoliopsida; order Solanales; family Solanaceae; genus Capsicum; species Capsicum annuum. The sequence continues at coordinate 3,268,100 of NW_025896076.1, read as the reverse complement.
GTCTGGGCCCTGGGGCGCTGGCTGCATACTGAGCGTTACCCCAATTCTTCTTCTTCTGCCATTTATTTTCCCAATTACCACTTTGTGGCTGTCTGTGGTTCTAATTCATTATTCTGGCTCTCTTTGCTTTTCTGTCATTCTCCCTATATTCAACAATTCTCTTCTTCTGCTCCTCCACCCACTACATATACATTGACAGCCTAGAGAAGTCCATGTCCCTATTCAGCATAGTCCCCTTACATTAAGAACTAAGTCATTTGAAAGGTCCAACGTAAATTTTCTCATTCGGGCTCTCATATTAGCACCTATCTCTAGAGAATAATGAGCCATTTATTTGAACGTTAGATTTTACTCCTTGACACTCATCTTTCCTTGCTTAAGGATCATAAACTCCTCAGCTTTGGCCTCTCTCAACTCAAGGGGAAAGAATCGATCAAGGAAGGCTTCCACGAACTCGCCCCACACCGTGGGCTCAGCATTCTCATCATTAGAATCCTCCTACTCATTATACCACTAGTTCACATTTTCTTTAAGATGGTAATCTACAAATTACACCCCCTCCACCTCATCTATATGCATCACCTTGAAGATCTTCTCCATCTCATCCACAAACTCCTGTGGATCCTTTCCTACCTTGTGCCTGAATACTTGGGCAGGCTCATTATCATGAACTGACCCACCCTAGTAGCCACAAATATGACCGATGTAGACCCAAAATCTTCCAACCATTGAGTCTGTGTGGCTACCAACTGTGAAAACATGTGAATTAACTGTCTGAATTCTGCATTAGATACCTCTCTCGCGCGAGGCTGAGTGCGGCTAGTCCCCATTTGGGGAGCTCTGGGGGCCCTAGTTGGGATGGTCTAAGTAATTGGTATTCCCATAGTAGCATCAATCTTTGGTGTCGGGGCTTTATTTCGAGTCTTTATCCCATTAGGGGATGGACCTCATCTGTCTGTGCATTCTGATCGATAGTACGATAGGGAGGCATGATTGTTTTTCTAAAATGTAAGAGATCATTGATTAGGGGATAATTTAGACTCTAAAGTACGAACTAAACCACAAAGAAAAGAAATATTCCTAAACGCCTTGTAGCCTCCTGTTCATAAGTATGGTGCGGTACAAGCCCACAAATAAGATTCTGCCCGACGTGATTTCACAGATACCTTGGGACCATAAACCATGCTCTGATACTAATTTTGTCATGACCTGAACTAAGGCCGGGCCGTAACGGACATCCCAAAACCTAAAGGCCCGAACGTTCTATTCTCTCTGATCTGGTAATCATGTACAACATTCATATAGTAAAAAAAATGTAGAATTATGATCTAATACGGAAACATGGTCTTACTCTGGATTCCAGTTTAATAATATGGAATGAAATCTAAAAACAACTAAACAACTTCTAGAACAGTTTGCGAAATCTCTACTATATGATATAAAGATAATTGTCTAAAAATCTGGGACAAGGCCCCAGTAAACCAAAAACATAACTGATAATAAATGTATGAAAATTACAAGGCCTTCTAAAATATAGAAGGCTCACCGACCAGACCCTGCACTTCTATCTGAAAAAATTTACTGCTTATCAGAACCCCTAGACTGGCCTCAGAACCTAGAAGGTAAGGGGGTCAATACAGATGTACTGGTACGTAGAGAAATCCAAAATAAAGCTTTTAATATAAATAAAATAGTTGAGAGCTAGTAATAAAACATCACATACGATATAAATTCCAAAAACAGGGGCATCTTTGATAATCATAAAACTTTTCTGTCAATGTAGCCTTTGATCTTTGTATTACTTCTGAGTTAGGTGACATTCCCCTACAAGTCTGATATTCCATGGGCTATATGGAATCCGCCATTGACTAGGCAAGGAATCCCCCAACCCAAGTGTTTCGCAAGGGTTGGAGTGTCTGAGTCTGATACACCACAGGGCACTAGGCCAGCGTATATAATATACCGGGATCGACAAATCACGGTTTTAGGCAATGAGTTGTCTGAACTCGTGCCTTCTTCGGGGAACCACCTAAGCTCTCTTTATGCCCAATTTTAGTTTGTGATGAAACATCCACCATTCTAGTTTCAAAATCTGAAAAATCTGATTTCAAACATGCATTCTATTCTGTTCTGAATTAACATGGAATTATCTGAGTTGGTGTCATCACACCAAGACTTGTAAGTCCTATTTTTGAGTCATAATGCATCATGCATGATTCTTTCATCAAAACTCAATTCAGACCACCCAAAAATGTAAATAGTATAAGAGATTTTATGTTCCGAAAGAACAAGTAAAAACTATAGGAAGATTATCATTCTTTCATTAACAATGTGGTGGTTCTGAAATCTTTGTCAAACCATGCAACTCTTTCCCTTAGATATTCATATTCAATATTTATCAATACAAACAACCCTCTCTTTTGAATTCACAAATCATATTCAAGTCGTAGTAATAATGAAGACATTTCATACTATGCTTTTCAAGTGTATTTCATAACAATTCATATCATATGAAAGAATGGAAAATCATAACAGGAGAGGAATTCATTATAATTCATGCCCTCAATTGAATATTCATCCTAAAACACATGCATACATATATATAGAATTTCAAATCAATTTGGGGAAAGTCCTAAAGATAAAAACAATGTCATTGAAACATCTAAAACATGATTATAAATCATAAATCTAAAACCATTTTTCTTAAAATCATGATTTCTATGCCTATGAGATTTTTAGGAAAACCCCACATACATCAATTTAGGAGTTTGATGAATGATTCTTGAAGCCTACGGTTTGGGGATTCCAAATCTTCAATTTGTTTCGAAAACCCACGGTTGAATCTTGAGTTATTTGGGTTTTTAGTTTGAAACCCTAGATAGTGTTCTTGAGTAATTTGGATAATTCTGAATGTATTCCAGTGTCTTTAGGATTAAATCTCATGTTTAAGCTGATAAGGGGGTGGAAAATACCTAATATACCCTTAATGAGATGGAATAAAAATATAACTGGGATCCCGAATTTATGGGCCAGCATGACGCGCCACAATCGTGGTGACTAACTGGAAATTGATGAATAGGATTCTTAGGATCACCGCAACGTGGAGCCATCGCGTTTTCCCATTGGTTGGGACCTGAAGCTTCAGTGAAACATACCACAATCGTGCTAGGCTACTAGAATTTGACAATTCTTAAATAAACCCCCTCCACGACGCACCAAGCACCAAAATGACAGTGTTTTACGACTAGTACCTAAATTAGCCATAACTTCTTGCCCGGGTATTGGATTTGGGTGAATCTTATATCAACAAAAAGCTCATTTAATTTCCCACATGATAAAAATTTGAAATTTGGGAAATTATATATGGTTTAAACTTAACTCACTTTAGAATTCAAAAATGAGACTAAGTCTCTTTGACACCATTCTAGTCGTTTAACTCTAAGAGGATATTACAATGAGCTAACGCAGGCATTACACAAAGCCTCTAACCAAAAAAGTCAAAATAACCAGTTGGGACATGCACCTATCCATGGCCAAAGCTAATAAACAAAGTAAAATCAAAGTATGTAGTAATATCCATATCATGAGATGGAGCCTTCCGAAAAGATGGAAGCTCACCACTTTAATCCAAATGCTAATACCTAGTCAAACACTATGTAGGAAGAGTAGAACAGTGGGTTCCTGCATAGCATAGGTTTGCAACCACCAGTAGATAGGTTAGCAAGTTATTGCTACCATCAATTCAGGATAAGAAAATAATACCATTTATAAAACCAAGTAAAACCATCCATAATGCATACGCCCCCCATATATATATAGATATATATTCATGCCAGGAAAGGGAACCGTGTTTATCATACACGTAAAACCTTTACCTGGGTTGTGTAGCAATTGCATTTCTAAATCATCCATAGGCTATATGGGTTTAGCTCAACCTACTAAAAAGGCCCCAGTGCATGAAGCCGCATGATCAGAGAAATAAGCTAGGATGACTAGTACATCCCCCAATGTAAAGTGTGACAATATGTACACGATCACCAAGACCAATCTCATATCAGTAAATATGAGTTTACAATTTTGGTCCCCTCGAACCTCCACCTTCTACGGTTTTGCTACACCTCCCTCTTTGATGCCCAATTAAAACCATTTCAAACCAACCAAATCATTATGCATTTATTAACAAAGGCCATCAATAGTTTTACCAACCAATAACTTGCACGTATTGTCCATAGCCTACCATTTATGGATTAAGGGGAATTTTAAGTGACTTTCCATTTACCATATCAAACAACTTGGGGATCACCATGTACCCCACAAATATTACCATTTGGAATATTACCTTTTTAAAGCATTTAAGCTATTTGAGTTTCTTTACCAAGTTTAAAATAAGCAAGAGTTCCATTAAAATACCTTAATGCAATAAAAACATCCTTATAAGCATTTTTCAAACACTTTAGGGGCATGATATAACCAAAACCATTTCCAAGTACCATTTAACCATTTCCATGAAATCAATGCATACAAAACCACCATTAATGCATATAAATCATAATTAAAACAATGAGAAACCATGACCAACCATTTATAAACAAAACCCCCAAATTATATTTGAAAACCAAAAGCAAACAATAATGAAATCATGAAAACCAATAGTAAAAACTATGCCTTTAGTTGGAACTAGCAATGAGGGAAGAGAATATGCCTTAATTGACAAAGTATATGGAGAGAAATCACCAACAAAATCCCCAAATTGGTCCTTAAGATGAAACTCTAGCTTCCCTTTCGTAAAATCTCTTGAGAGGATTATAAAGTGTTTAGGAAGAGTTGCTAACTGTTAATGAATAAAATAATAGGGAAAATACTCTCCCAAATAGGATAGAAGTCATGGGGTCCTATAAGGTTAAGTGGGAAAATATCCAGAATACCCTTACTTAAGTTGTACAAAAATCCTGATGCAAGGATACGAATGACCCACACGAGTCGTACCCTCTATTATGAGTGGTACCCATCACTCACATCCTAAGCCTCAGTCCTTGGACCTAAAACTATCCAAAATATGGCTTATACAATCCAAGTTATATCCACAAAATATGATTCATACCTTTAACCCTTACCCCTGGCAACATAGAAAATACTAAGAGTATTAAACACTGTCCATTATATGAGTGCAAGTTACGACTTGTATCCTATCTTACGGCTCCAGGTGAGCCACTCGTACTTAGACGCAACTTAAGTTACCAAGTCTAAGGTTAAGTGAAGAAAAATCCAACCCATACGATCCATATTCCAACATATGACTCATACCACCTAAGTTGTACCTATTATAGTGACCAAATCAATCCCACCAACTAACACTGGTCAACATATGATAGGTCCATACCATATGTACCCCAAAATATAACTCATACCCTTAAGGCATATTGGGTTTGGAGAACAGAATTCTAGGAAATTTTCTAAGGTCCTGAAACCAAGGTGTTTTACCATAACTCGAGTTTTCTGCAAAGATTTGAGTCTCGGCATGATGGTATACAAGATCACAAAGAAGGGTACCATAATCCATAATTAGGTCAATATGAGATGATGGTACATATGATAACAAAGAAGGGTACCATAATCACTATATGAAACAACATGAAATGATAGTACAAAAGATCAAAAAGAAGGATATCATAATTCTGTGTTGGTAAAACATGGTTTTGAGAAATGAGTTATCTAAACTCATGCCTTCTTCGAGTAACCATCTAACTCTTTTTAGTCCAAATTTTAGCCTCTTAAAACCATGTTTCATGATTATAAGCATTCATTTTTCCATGTAAAGGGCATTCCATAATAGGTAGCATCATACCTACACTTGAAAGTTGTATCATATCATATCATGTCATATCCATAGCCCTTCTCATTACAAAATATGTTAATGACCATTAAAAGATTTACATATCACATGAGAGTTCTTAATTCAAAAGCACATAAAACTTATGCAAAAGTACTCTCATTTTAAGACTTTAACATAGGGTGGCCATCTCTTTTATAAATCAAATACAATTCTTCCATTTAACACAAAGATCATTTATAAATAAGAAAAACCTATTTGAACACACGTAAAATGACAATGCGTAATTGATAAAGAGACATTTACAACTCAAGTTTATTACCACTCATTAAACGACCCCCGACACAAGTCAATAAATAAATCTAAGGATTGAAAAAGGAGATTTATAGTTCATGCTCTCAAATCTACTTAAAAAATACATAATACATACACATAAATACAATTATAAAGTTTTATAGATAACCCTATAGTTAATACAAAATTTTATCATGAAAACGGGTTCTTGATGCATGCTCTTCAAACAATTTAAAAATCCATAACATATATACATATACTATTTTAAGTTTATTAAAACATCTTACTTACACCCATGAGTGTTAATACAGCTAAACATCCTTTTTGATGAACAAAATTCAAGACATCGTGAATCTAACACTTTTAAGTATGAGCCTTGGCAAGAAACTCAAACTTTTCTCTCTTGAGAGTGGAGAGGATAAAGAGCATTGAAAATTGATTAATAATAGATATACAATGCTTATTGAATAATTTAAATCGTGGGGTAGGGTTTGAGTCCAGAAAAAACCAAAATACCCCAAAAAATAACTAAAAATAATTATAGAAATTTCTTACTTGACATCTTGTCAGATTGTTGACAAATTATTCATCAATCCTAACTTGATTTGGACACTTTCTGGTTAAGGTTGACGACTTAGTTGATAGCTTGTCAACTTGTTAATGGTTTGTCAACTTAGTCATAACCTTCTCTAAATAATTTACGATGTTTTTTGGTTAAGGCAGATCACTAATTTTATAGCTCTTCACTTAGTTGACATCTTGTCAACTCAAGTCGTTACCTTCTCTTAGACAGACACCTACCTCTAGGTAAAATGAGCATAACTTTCTACTTCGATATCAGATTAAGGTTAAATTTAATGTGTTGGAAAGAAGGCTCGAAGATATTTCATTTGTTCAAAATTAGGCCACCTTATTAACTATATTATAGGAGTAATGGTTATTGGAAGTTGATCCAAGTAGGAGCATCTGCTAAAACTCTATCAGTTGAAAAGCTTAACGCCTCACATTTTTGAACTAGAAATTAAATCGTCATTCCTATGTACGTAAGCTCTAATTCTGTGGTTTATTTTTAGTTCATGTTTCATGATCTTTTTCCTAGTATATGAAGTGATTATGAGGTGAAAAATGTTCATAGAAATGGACTAAAGCAAAGTTGAGCTAAGAACCTTTCATTCATCCAAAATTTGATATTTTACTCTATAAGGGTCTAATTTGAACATGTATAACTTTTTATACACATAGAATTTTTCAGATAAAGATCCACCAAATCTTAGATAATTGAATTAGCTTTCCAATGATACCAATTTTTCCAAAATTCGACAACCGAGCAAGAAGTTATGACATTTTCCATGTGAGGCAGTAAGCCGACGTGATGTCGATGTGACGCATTGGCCAGCGCATTATGGGACTATTTCAATAATTAAATAAGTTTTCTAATGGGTTTAGTGGCATTTTGGTCGCTTCCCCTCACCCAAAATCTGTCCATAACATAAGATTTGCCCCCGAAAAACCATAATACACTCTATAATTCAATTTTCCTCTCAAATCAAAAACCTAACTCATCCCCAAAGATCAAGAACTCATCCCTAAGATCAAGAATTCCTAGAAATGGATCAAGATCCATGTTCCATCTTTATAATCTTATAATCTAAGGTACGTGAGGTTTATCCTAAAACTACATGGGCTTGATAAATCTCTTGAATATGATTTAAAGATATCAACCATGAATTTATAAAGGGGTTTTCGATCCTATATTTTAAGTTATGCATTTGAACCTTTTAATGGTAGAATTGTTTTGGCCTTGTGGTCTTTTCCCTTAAATTGATTTATACCTATATGTATATGTATGAAATTGAAGATTTGATTGAGAGCATTAATATTGAAATCCCTCTGTTTTGATGAATTAAAGTTTATGAACTTATTGGGAATGATTTGTAGTTCATGTTTTATGATTTGAAGTGATATTTTCAATATCTAAGTATTTGACATAATTTAGAGATGATCAGAGGGAGTTTTTTGGTATACCTATATGCTTGTTTAAAGAGAGAATTGTATTTTATTGAGTAAACTGACATGACCACCTTATGTTATTGAAATGTTGACAAAGAGAAATCCCTTGCATGTGTTTACATGAATTTAAAGAAAGAGTTCTTTGAACTGATTTATTGATATGGTGATCCCAAACTTATGTTTTGAAAATAGGGATTTTAATATGCTAATAATGGCTCAGAGATGTGACTTGCAAGTCAATGGTAGTACGATACCATATAAATGTATGCTATAATAGAGCTAGAGTTTTCATATTTTGACTTCAGAGAATACATGTTTTAAAGAGTTAAAAATAGGATTAAAGAGGGTTAGGTGGTTGCCCAAAGAAGGCTTGATTTCAAATAACTCATAGCCCAAAATTGTGTTTTGCCGATATGGGTTCATTATTTCTCCAAGAGTGATTATACACTGGCCTAGTGCATTAAGGAATATCAAAAAGAAAGACTCCAACCCTAGCGGCAAACTCGGGTTGGGGCCTTAGCTACCGAGCTAAGGGCAGATTCCATATAGCCTATGGAATTTCAGAGTTGTAGGGTATACTACGTAGTCCAGAAGTAAAATAAATAGTATGTCACAAAGTTCGGATAATTGTTCATTGTCTTCTAAAAATGCCCATGTGTTTTCATATCATATGTTATATTTATGAACTATTTTTAAACTTCTCTTATCTATGTTGAATAAAAATTATTATTTTTGGATTTGCTCTATGTACCAGTACAATTGTATTGACCCCCTACCTTTCAAGGTCTGAGACTCAATCTAGAGGTCCTGCTAAGTCATAGAGTTTTCAGATAGAAGTGAAGTGTACAGTGGGTAAGCCTTCTTTATTCTGGGTGGCCCATGTCTTTCAGACTTTGTTATTTATTTTGGGTTTAGGTCTGCTGGGGGCCTTGTCCCAGTTTCAAATAGTTGTTATTTTTGCATGTAGTAGAGATTTTGCAAACTAATTTATCTGTTGTCTAGATGTTGTTAGATTTCCTTCTTTATTATCAAATTAAACTCAGAGTATGACCATGATTCCATTATGAATTATTTTCTGCATCTTTTCTTTATTGCATGAATATTGTCCATCATTACAAGATAGGAAAGGGTGTTCGGTCCTTTATGATTTGGGATGCTCACCACGGCTAGGGCCTCGACTTGGGTTATGACAAACTTAGTATTAGAGCACGGTTCATAACCCAGGGTGTCTGCAAAATTATGTCTAGTAGAGTCTTTCTTTTGGGTGTGTTGTGCACCACACCTATAATCAGGATGCTACCAGACATTTAGGAGTTGTTTCTTATTCTTTCATACTCTAGTTCGTGCTATAGGGTCATCCATAAGAAAATTATCCAAGTTCCTTCCTCATTCTAATTTCATGGGCCATGCCTCACTGTTGAGGTGATAAAAGTCTAAGAGCCTAGCTCTCCTAATAATGTGGTTCTCTTTCATTGAGTTATCCATAAAGTTATGAAATAGCATAAGGACTTGAGAGGAGTCCATTAGTACATAAGGTGTATTGATTTGAGTGTATACCTTTATTCTAATAAAATCGTGCCTTTTAGCCTAAGGTACAAATTCTATTTAGTCCCTTTCTAAAATTCTAATTACAAATGTCTTCCATAAGGGTAGTGATGTGTAGCAGAATATTGGAACTGTATTTCCACCCGAGTAGTAGTGTATGTTAAAGTGTCATGACTTATTGGTACTGAGTTTGTCAGGAAGTTCATGATACAGAGTCACAAGGTTTGAAGTCAGAGTGGGGGTAACTTTTGTGTAAATAGAGAGTTTTAGTTGTAGAACTGTTAATTAAGTATGGTTTTCCATTTTATAGTAATAGATAATATGGTAGCAATAATTTTATATTGTATGGTAGTTTGTGAAGAAAGTGACTGGATATGATTATTATTTATTCAAAATAGAGAAGGAGCTCAAAGAGATAGTTATGGTTGTTGTACAAATCATTTATAAGTGGTAAGTATAAAGGGGTAGATTAGTTAATAAGTAATAAGTATAGAATCATTGTGATGTATGATTGGTTACATAAGTATGATATGAGGAATTAGAATATGTTGATAAGATTGAAATGGGTTATACTATAAGGTTAAGATCGACTAATACTATTGTGTGACTTTACCCCCTTTGATGGTATTTCCTTTAGTAGTAGTAAACTAGTATTTCATGTGAAAAGGTAAGTAGCGGATTTTGAGTTGTAATAATAAGGTTATGGTGGGGTTGTGATTGTAGATAGTAGCTAAGTGAAGTAAAGTATTTGGAATGATTTCTCAATTTGATGGACTATTATAATATGTGGCATGCTTTACCGGTGGTATATAATTGAGGATAGACAATAGGCTTAAACTTTAGATGTGGAGTTTAGATATGGAGTGTAGTGGTGAGAATAATAGCTTAAGATTAATGATGCATGTTTTGTGGAGTAATTAGCAAGTTTGATGTGATGTGTGAAATGGTGTAGGTTGATGATTTTTGAAAAGTTGATGTGGTTGTTGTGAGTTATATGTGTACATGAGAACTAGGGTTAAAAATGATGAATTATGATTGAGTCATTAAGATGATAAGAGTGACAGTCATATAAGAATAAGTTGAACCCGAGATAGCATGTTGTTAGATAAGGTTGTATGGTATAAGTGTCATGTATACCAAACTTATGTTTTGAATTTTGCAGTACGAAGAAGTCTGGGGAGTTGTTGTATAGTGTTCATTAAAGTTGAACTTGAGGAAATATAGGTAGACAATGTGCACCTTTGGTATAGTTCCACAGATTTGTTAAGTTGTAGGTTTGTGATTTGAGCTGTAATGATAGTATTCTAAGGAATTGAAGATGGAGTGTTAAGTCTTTAGAAGCGTGGGTGTCTATGCCCATGAAAATATTATTCGTAAGTTATTGACTTTGGGAGTTAGAAGATATTACGATTCGTGTCCCTGAAAGGGGATGTATTAGAAAAAATTTTAGTTCTTTTGTATTAGAGATTAATGAGAAGAGTTTGTGTTCATGTATATACTGATACCCCATTTTTTGATAAGGAGTGGGATATGTGTGCTCATGAGACTGGTAGTTGTAGAGTGATGGATATAGAGGCAATTAAGAGTTACACTTACAGAAAAGCAAGGCCTTGAAAGTATAGTTGTTCATAGAGAGTTTAGAGTTTAAGTATGTGGTAATGTCTCTTTTATGTTGAGAGTTGTGGCTATAGATTTTGATGTGGGGATATGTTTGTAAGTCTAGAGTTGTTATTTTTATCTAGGGGGAGATGGTGAATTAAGTTAGTTCCCAAATTTTTCTCAATTCGGCAAGTTGTGCGGAGGATTTATAACAAATCTATTCTTACTCAAGCATACTCCTCCTAGTTCCATTTCAGATATTATTCTGCTAATGTCCTACGTCATATGTTCAAGTCATGCCTATGCCTATGGTTTGAGTTCTCTATAGACTTATGTTTATGATTTGACCTCCAAACTAGAAGCAATTATGTCTCTCAGTAATCCAGTCTTTCATGTATTCAAGCCATATGTTATGTTGTTCGTGATCCATGAAAATCTATGTCTCTCAGCATGCTTGGTCCAAAGGAAATATGTTTCTATATGTCACCTATTCATTTTATCCAAAGTGATAGAGTTTTTGTAAACTCATGGAAAATTTTAGTTCTTTGCGAAGGAGCAATCGCTTCAAATGGAAATCTTTGTCTTAGTTGTAATGTAACACTCCGTGACTCAATACCACTCTTGGTTGCATGTATGGAGAGATGACAACCTAAAAATTTGTCTAATTGTTAAAAGACTTAGTCATATTTTTGAGCTATTAACTTCCATGATTTTCAAATTGATCTTCCCAACATCAAGACGTAGATTCTTGAGTTGATTAATGATCAGGGATGTAGAGGGGGTGTGTCAAGAAATTTTTAGATTTTTCAGATGATATTTGAGGTATGTTTGGATGATCAAAATAGTAGGCCAATGCAATGTTGATGCATCACGCCGCATCGATAAGGACTGACATGGTGCATCGCTTAATGCGTTAGGTACCCATTTCTTATGAATTTCTAGGTTTAGGAGGGTAATTCAATCTCTTTCCCTAATCTTATCTTGAAATGTGCACTAATGTTGTCTGACAGTGCTCTATCCTAAGAATTCATACATTATTGTGTTTTTTTGAAATAACTCTCTGCTTATGATCCAAATACTTAATATATGGAGCACCTTATGTCTATTTTATCGTATCTTCACTTCATGTCCCTCCTTGAGTAGTGCAACAATTATAAGTTATGGTCTGATAGTGTTACTCCCATTTATGACATTTGTGCTCGGGTCCGTTAATGACCCTCCTTATGATAGTGGATGGTGGATGTAGAAGTGTAGTGATGTGGTAGGTAGGAGTGTAGATGGTCTTGAAGGTGAAAATTTTTTTGATGTGATTTCTTGGGCTAAGGTTATAGGTGAAAGCGAAAGAAAGGAGATGAACTTTTGTTGTGTGAAATAGCTAAGAAGGGAATGGATTTTTATTATGAGAAATAGCTGGGAATGAGATATATGGTGAAAATCTTTGTGAATGTGATGAGTTTTCTTGTCTTTGTGGGGGAAATCTATGAAGTGGGTGTAGTAATGACAGGCTTGAATATTGTGATTGATGAAAACTCATACCATGTACTATGTGGTTAGTATTCCTTGAATTAAAACCCGAGAGTGTTTGACGATAGTGATAAGGTGAGGCAATATTCATAAAGGGATGTAAAGTATAGGGTCCTATAGTTTAAGTAGTGCGACTCAAACTCTTGTGTCTAGACATATGATGGGATAAATGTAAGCTGAAAAGTGTGAAGTATGCTATTGATTGTTTGGAGTGTAGACTATTAGTTCCCCTAAGTTTAAGTCTATTCGTCATACTTTGTAAGGTAGAAAATGCTTCTTGTCCTATCTTTCGCGAAATCTTATTTCATTATTAGTACCAATATAAATCAGATCTATGATCACCAAATTCACTCATGACTTATGTTGTGATGATTATGGTTCATAGAGCTCATGTGCATGATCATCCCTATGTAAAGTGTCATTGCCTCATGTTTCGTGCTTACACGTTTCGGTCGGGGATACCATGAAATTCGTTTGATGCCTTTGTATGTTTTGTTGAGGAAAATTATTCAATGCAAGATTATATTCTTTATTCTACACTTTTACGTCCTCAAAAGTCCCTACCTATTATTTGGGGACGAATGATCCCAATGGGGAGATAATGTAATGTCCTGCATTTTCAAGCTAGAAATTGAATCGTCATTCCTACATGCGTAATCTCTAATTCCATGGTTTAAGTTTAGATTCATGTGTCATGATCTTTCGCCTATGAAGTGATTATGAGGTGAAAAATATTCATTGAAATGGCCTAAAGCAAAGTTGAGCTAAGAACCTTTCATTCATAAAAAATTGGATATTCGATTCTACAAGGGTCTACTTTAAATGTGTATAACTTTTGATACACATAGAATTTTTAAGCTCAAGACCCATCAAATTGTAGATAATTGAATTATTTTTCTAACGATACCAATTTTGCAAAAATCCGACAATCGAACAAAAAGTTATGACATTTTCCATATGAGGCAGTAAGCCGACACGTTGTCGATGCGACACATTGGCCAGCACGTTACGAGAATATTTAACTCGTTAAATCAGTTTTCTAATGGGTCTAGGCGAATTTCGGTCACTTTCCCTCACCCAAAATCCATTCATAACATAAGATTTGCGCCCCAAAAACGACAATACACTCTATAATTCAATTTTCCTCTCAAATCAAAACCCTAACTCATCCCTAAAGATCAAGAACTCATCCCTAAGATCAAGAATTCCAAGAGACGGATCAAGATCTGGGTTCCATCTTTCAAATCTTACATGGGCTTGTTGAATATCTTGAATATGATTTAAAGTTATCAAGCATGAATTTATAAAGGGGTTTTGGATCCTATGTTTTAAGTTGTGAATTTGAACCTTTTAATGGTAGAATTATTTTGGCCTTGTGGTCTTTTCCCTTAAATTGATTTATACCTATATGTATATGCATGAAATTGAAGATTTGATTGAGAGCATTAATATTGAAATCCCTCTCTTTTGATGAATTAGAGTTTATGAACTTATTGGGAATGATTTGAAGTACATGTTTTATGATTTGAAAGTGGTCTTTTCAATATCCAAGTATTTGACATAATTTAGAGATAATGAGATGGAGTTTCTTGTTATACCTATATGCTTGGTTAAAAGAGAGAATTGCATGTTATTGAGTAAAGTGACATGACCACCTTATATTATTGAAATGTTGACAAAAAGAAAGTCCCTTGCATGTGTTTACATGAATTTAAAGAAAGAGTTCTTTGAACTAATTTATTGATATGGTGGTCCCAAACTTATTTTTTGAAAACAAAGATTTTAATGTGCTAATAATGGCTCAAAGATGTGACTTTCTAGACAATGGTATGACGATACCATATAAATGTATGTCATAATAGAGCTAGAGTTTTCAGAGTTTGATTTCACAGAATACATATTTTAAAGAGTTAAAAATGGGCTTAAAGAGGGTTAGGTGGTTTCCCGAAGAAGGGTTGAGTTCAAGTAACTCGTAGCCCAAAACCTTGTTTGGCACACCAATTGTTTGATGAAAAGCCTTAATAAATTAATTAGGGATTGTGATGTGGGTTATGTATTCAAGAAAGTCTTGCTTTGTCAGTTTCTTTCCATTGAGTCCTAGGGGTACTTGTATCCGACAATTTAGCTTTATGCCTAGAGCCTATGTCATGTTCTCAAGATACTCTCAGTCAAGCCTTGTTCAGTAGAATTCAGTCAGTCTCATGACTTAGGAAACCTCAGTAAATTCAGTAAATCTTAGTCAGTTATCAGACCTCAGTAATATTCCATCAGTCAATGGAACTCAGTTAACTCAGTCCAGTCAGTTCAGTTAATCATGTTCAGTATCTATACAAATGGGAGTAGAAATTAGCACCGAGTGAACCCAAGGATGGGAACTCACCTGTTATATAAGGATGTGATTCTTAGAAGCAATCCTTGCATTCCAGAACTATGTAGCCAGCATAAGTTAAGACATCATAGCCTACTATATGAGGGTAGATGAGGTGGCTTAACCTGTCATATGAGGGTTCCCACCATTTTCATTGGAATTACTTGTTATATGAGGGTCACTCATAAATTGTCCTTACCAGTGGCGTGGTATTGAAACCCTTCCAATCAGGGCATAGATTGGACCCATTCAACTATAATGTGTTATTTGGGTCTTGTCGGTTATATAACTATTTTCCACAGTTTTAGTATCAGTATCAGTAATAGAACTCAGATAGTTCTTCAGGCTCAGGACTATCAGATACAGTCAACTCAGAACAGTAGGGAGCTTATCTAGTTCCATCAGATTCAAGAATGTAAGATATTGTCTATCATGTTATCAGTTATATTAGTTATCAGAACTCAGTCATTAGTCATGTTAGTTATCAGTAAATTCATGTTATCACGATCTCAGATAAAGTTACTATGAATTCATGCATGTATTCTCACGTTCATATAGTCAGTTACCTAGTATTGTTCATGTATATGAACCTCATGCATTCAGCCTACCTCATATGCATACCAGTACATTCAAAGTACTGAAGCATTTGCGGTATGGTGTCTTATACCATAGGTTCAGAAGCATGAGCTCCAGAGTATCAGTAGTATTCCAGTCTCAGTAGTCAGAGTGAGCAGTGATTCCCCATCTTTCGATGACATGATCATTCTTTTATTATCTCATTAATTAATTTATTAGTTGGAGTTAGTTGGGGACATGTCCCATCAACTCTTTATCCAGACAGTTCAGTCAGTTAGAGGCTTTTTAGACTACCATGTTCAGTTAGTTATTTCAGTTGCTTTAGGTTTATTATACCCCATCCATATGTTATGATTTATCAAATCTTATGTTACAGTTTTGAACCTTGTCGCCTTTCAGTTCATGTTTCTGCATTATACAATATATTATATAGTATACAGGTAAAGATATCAGTCATGGGTTAGCTTGTGGTCCTTCGGGGTCATGAATATTGTGTAGCATTGCGGGTATCAGATTCGGAGCGTTATAGCTTGTTACGGCCAGAGCCCCGACTCGGGTCATGACAAAAAGTTCTCAACTCATCTTTTAGTTAAGAGATTTTTATGATCTCGGTTGATCATAAAAGATGTTCCCAAACTATAGAATTGATCATCACTCTTGGATTGACTTAGTATCATTGGGTTCTGGCCTATACACATTGGAACAACGATTTGAATTCTAGCCTGAAAATGTGGAGAGTTACAATAGTTCTTTACAAATACAAGTATATCAACAAAAATAGGATACATATACAAATAAAATGAAAGAAATTATGCAAAAATGAAAATACAATATGAAGTCAACAATTAAATACAAATACAAAACAATATTTTAAGATATAAGTGCAAATTATATGAAATATAAATGATGGTGGGAACTATATAATACAAATATAGATGCAAATTATAAAATACAATACAAATACAAGCGTGAACTATAATATATAAAATACAAATACTATTCTATCAACGAATGAAAAAATATAAATGATGGTGTGAATACAAATATAATAACTGACTATGGTATTTTTCTTATCATCTACGGCTTGTACTTGGCGTAGCCACATTTTTCAAAAATACAACAAATATAAAGTATAACAGAAAAATGAGAAAGAAAAAAAACGAAAAAAAAGGAAAAAGGGAAAAAAAGAAGAAAGAGAAATAGTAACTAGAAATAGAAGAGAGAGAAAACAAAAATAAAAAAATAAAGAAAAAAAGAAGAAGAAAATGGAAATAAAAAAAAAAGAAAAAGGAAAAGGCACAAAAAATAAAAAAATACATAAAAATGAAAAAAAATAGAAAAGACGAAAAAGAAGACAGAGAACCGAAAGCTAAAGATAAAAGAGAGAAAACAAAATGAAAAGAAAAAAAAAGAAAATGAAAATAGTAAAAAACAAAAAGTAAAAAAATGAAAAAAGAGAAAATGAAAAGAAAAAAATGATGGTTAATATAAAGACAATGAGCAGTCATGATGTTTCCATCATTATCCACGGCTTATACTAGACGTTGCCATATTTTTTCAAAAATACAAAAAAGATATAAAATATAAAATACAATCAAAAAAATAATGAAAAAGAAAAAAATAAAACATAAAAAAGAGAAGTATCGACTAGAGATAGAAGAGACAGAAAGAGAAACAAAAAATAAAAAATATGAAAAAAGAGAAATAGAGGTTAGATATAGAAAAGAGAGTAAAAAGAAACAAAACGAAAGGGAGACTATGAATTGTAATATTGAAAGTTAAGTTTGGGCACTCCTATTTTGCTGAATTATAGGCTTTTTCTATAACTGTATGCTAAGCAATACCAGAGTATATGCAGGGAAAATTAGTTTGCACAACCGTCTAGTTTTTGCTAGATAAGTTGAATTCAAGAACTCTCAGTTGCTTGTATCTAAGACGTGTATACAATAGTATTAACGTTTAGTAACCATTATAGTGGATAAATTTCTGTTAAAACTTATAGGATCAATAATTAGTATTCATACTTTCTGTTATATGAGTTAGTTAACAGTTGGTTAACATTGTTACTTAACACTGTTGCATTGTTTGTTAGTCGAGTCTGTTAAGTGTGTCAAGTAGGATAGTGAGCTGGTCACTTGATTAAGTTGTTAGGAAGCTTCTATATAATCACATTTTAGTCATATGAATCTATAAATAGGTGGCATGAACTCATATTGTACGTAACTAACATACAAGTTTCAATCTTAGCTCATTTTCTCTCTTCTTCTCCTTCTTCTCATCGAGCTCAGTAACTGCTGCAATGGTATTAGTGTTTGTGAGAGAGAGTGATTGAGATATATTTTACCATGGTATCAAATCCACGCGATCATGGAACTGGAGAAATAACAATTGAATGTCAATACATCTTTAATACAGTGAGTTCCTTCTATCTGTGATTTCTATTTGTGAGCTAGTGAGCTTAGAGGAGTTTAGATCTCTATATACAAGTGGTGTATTTTGAGATTTCTATGACATTTTTATTCCAATATAGTTGTATCCTACAAAATATACATGGCACCTAAGATTGATCCTAGTGGCCTAGGAGCATCAGATGTAGTAGGAGCTGCATTGATTCCCATTAAGTTGACTGGTTCATAGAATTATGGAATTTGGTGTAAATCTATGAAGATTGGACTATTGGGAAAGAAGAAGTATGTTTGTGTGACTGGTACTTGTAAAAAGAACACATACAGAGAGGAATTACATGATTAATGGGAGATATTCAATGCAGTATTTCTTTCATGGCTGATGAGTTCAGTAAGTGAACAGTTACTCAGTGGTATTGTGTATGGAAAAAATGCCTATGAGGTATGGGAAAATCTTTAGAAGAGGTTTGACAAAGTGAATCATATGAGATTGTACCAATTGAACAGGGAAATCAACAACCTACACCAAGGCACTGACTCGGTCTCAACCTACTTCACTAAGTTAAAGAATTTGTGGAGTGAACATAATGCGGTTATTCTAGCTCCATCATGTAATTGTTCTAAGTCTAAGGAGTATGTAGAGCACTTAGATTAGTTGAGGCTAATACAATTCCTAAGTGGACTAAATGATACATATGACCAAGTAAATAGACATATATTGATAAAGGGAACAACACCTACACTTAACCAAGAATATGCAATGATTATTAAAGATGAGATCCAGCAACTTGCTTGTGTTGTAAATATTATTCATAAAACTAAGCCTATTCCTATGCAAGTACATAGAAAATATGCAAATTCTAGATTTGGAATAGGAATCAGGCATCAACCAATTATGGAAGCCAAGATTAAAAGGTAAAAGATATGATTGTTGTAACTTCACTGGCCACACAAGAGAAAACTATTACAAATTGCATGGATATCCAAGTGATTGGAGAAACAATAAAATAAGTAACTACAACAATCCAAGGGGGTATAAAATCAAGAACTCTACAATGGTCAAGGTGGAGGTGGTGGAGGTGGTAGAGATGGACAATTAGCTATTAGTCAAAATACCAGCCAGTCATTAGCTCATAACTTTATTAGACCTCAAGTAGAGAAATCATACTTGGCTGATCAAACTGGTAACCAGGAAAGTAAAGGGAACAACAATGCTGGTCTGTTAAAGGGATAAGGTTTCTCAGAAGATGAATATAGACAGATCATAGCATTGATCAACAAAGAGACAAATGACTCAGAAAAAGCTAATATGACAAGTACTATTACTTGTTTTTTTAGTCATGTTGTTCCATATGAATGGATCATAGGCTCTAGAGCCATACATTATGTGGTAGCACACAAGGATATATTCTCACACTATCACAAAATTGACAACACAATGTGTGATTAAGTAAACCTACCTACTGGAGCCAAGGTGGATATATCACATGTAGGAGAAGCACAAGTTCTGAAAGAAGAGGTTGTAAGGGATGTGTTGTATGTTCTAGATTTTAAACTGAACTTGTTATGAGTGTCTAAAATGACTAGGAAACTCTCTTGTTTTGGTTCATTCTATCTTGACTTTTGTGTACTTTAGAACCTTTATAGTGGCAAGGTGAAGGGGATTGGTAAGGAAAAAGAAAGATTATACATCCTCAAAAATGTATGTGGAGAGAATAGAATTATCAATAATGTGGCTCATCAAGGGCAGGATACAGGAGTAGAGATGCATGAGTGCAGTCTGTGGTATATGAGGCTGGGACATCCCTCTTCCCAGGCATTAAGAACTTTCAATCTATTAAGACACAGTAGTGATGTACATATTCTAAATAAGTGTTATATTTATCCATTAGCTAAATAAACTAGACAAATCTTTCCTCTCTGTATATCTAGATCTTCAAAATGTTTTGATATTGTACAGATGGATCCTTGGGGGCCTTATAAGACACCTACTTTTGAAAAGAAGTACTAGTTTTTAACTATTGGTGATGATCATAGAAGATATACATGGTTTCATCTACTACAATTAAAGTCTGAGTGTATTGTAGCCATAAAAAACTTCTTTACTCTAATTCAGAATCAATTTAGTGCTCAAGTGAAAATATTAAGGTTAGATAATGGGAAAGAGTTCCTTAATTCTAAATGTACAGAGTTGTTTCAGACCTTGGGAATAATACATCAAAGTATCTTCCCATACACACCACAATAAAATAGTGTGGTTGAGAGACAACACAGACAGATATTGAATGTCACAAGAGCCATTAGGTTTCAATCACAGGTGCCTATGAAGCTTTAGGGATTAAATGTTAAGGCTATTGTGTATCTTATTAAAAGGTTACCATCCTCAGCTATTGAGGGTGAAAGTCCTTATGAAATATTATTCTGTAAAGACCCATCACTAACACACCTAAGAGTTATTGGATGCAAATGCTATGCTTCAGTACTACCAAAGGGTGATAAGCTCTCTAAAAGAGCTAAAGTTGCAGTATTGAAGGGTTATTCTACCACTCAGAAGGGTTATATATTGTCGGATTGGTGTACTAACAAATTGTTTGTCATAAGACATGCAGTGTTCAAACATGATTCATTCCTTTTTGTAGAGTACCCAAGCTCAGAATCAACTGTTGATTTCCTTAAGCTGAGTTTATCTTATCATACTAATGCAGTAATAGAAGTAGATACTTACACAGATCCTGATAATCAATCATATGATCCACAAGAGAAAAGTACATCACCACATAATCTTAACAGTATCCAAGATGAAGACACTCATAACTTCACCAGCAAAGATGAGCCATCCTTATCACCTGCAGAAGTTGCTCCAAGAAAATCATCTAGAGTCATCAAACAACTTGTTTGGTTGTTGGACTATGCATTACTAGGGAAAAAGAGAAACCAGATATCCTATGGAAAACTATCTATCTTATGCTAATACTAGTTCAAGATACCAAAGTTTTATGTCCAGTCTATCAACAAAAGTAGAACCACAATCTTATAATGAAGCTGGCGGAGATAAGAGGTGGATTAAAGCTATGAAATAGAAGGTTAAAGATCTTGAAGAAAATCATACTTAGGAGGTAGTTGATATTCCTCTGGACAAGAATATAATTGGATCAAAATGGGTCTACAAGATCAAGTACAATGCTAATGGAGAAGTAGAAAGGTTTAAGGAAAGGTTGGTCGCCAAGGGTTACAGCCAACAGGAGGGACTAGATTACCATGACACATTCTCTCCCATAGCAAAAATGGTTATAGTGAGAAATTTTATTACTTTAGCTGTATCAAAAGGGTGGTGTATGTACCAAATGGATGTCTATAATGCTTTTCTACAAGGTGATTTAGATGAGAAAGTGTATATGGAAATGCCAGATGGTTTCTTGGAGGGAAGTAACTCAAAGTTTGAAGATTAATCAAGTCATTGTATGGACTTAACCAAGTATCAAGGCAGTGGAATATAAAGCCTACTGCAGCATTGCTCAATACAGCATTCTCTCTGAGCAGATATGATTATTCACGCTTTACCTTAAAGAAGTCAAAAGGTATGGTGGTGGTTTTAGTTTATGTAGATGATCTTCTAATAATAGGGGATAATACAAACATGATTAATGCAACAAAAGTTACTCTCCATCAGCAATTTATACTTAAGGATCTAGGTGAGCTTAAGGACTTCTTAGGCATTAAAGTGTTGAGGTCTGCAAGTAGAGTAATATTGAACCAAAGAAAATATATATTGGAGCTTACATCTGACATAGGGCTTGTTGGTGCTAAGCCATATCTTACTCCATTAGATATTAATATCAAGCTAACCTTTGTTAAAGTGAATGAAGCAGCAGGTGTTAAAGGAGATATTATTCTAAGGGATATAACATCGTATCAAAGACTTGTTGGAAAATTGTTGTATGCAAGAATAACAAAACTTGATATCAGTTATGAAGTACAAATAGTAAGTCAGTTCATGTAACAACCTAAAAAATAAAATTTGGAGGCAGCAAACAGGGTGATAAGATATCTAAACGAAATTGTAGGACAAGGTATATGGCTCCAGGAACAACCTACTACAGAGTTTGTTTGTTGGTGTGACTCAAATTGCGCTGCATGTCCAAATACTAAGAGGTCTGTTATAGGCTATATGGTGCAGTTTGGTGGTTTATTGATATCCTAGAAGTCCAAAAAATAGAACACTATCTCCAGAAGCTCAGTTTAGGTAGAATATAGGAGCATGGCCTAAGCTTTGGTAGAAGTAACATGGTTGGATGGACTGTTTGTAGAATTAGGGATCCCTATAACTAAAATTATTATCATCTTTACTGATAGCAATTCAGCTATTCAGCTAGCTGCTAGCCCCATATTCCATGAGAGGACCAAACATATTTAGGTGGACTGCCACTTTATTAGAGATAAGATCAAGGAAGGGTTGGTTCAACCCATGTATGTGCAGATAAATCAACAGGTTGCAGATATCCTCACAAAGGGCTTGAGTCATGATCAACACTTACATCTCCTAAGAAAGCTTGGTGTGCTCAACATTTTGCACCCTGTAGCTTGAGGAGGAGTGTCAAAACTTATAGTATCAATATTCAGTATTCATACTTTCTGTTATATTAATTAGTTAACAGTTGATTAACACTGTTAGTTAACTCTATTGCATTGCTTGTTAGTCGAGTCTGTTAGGTGTGTCAAGTTGGTTAGTGAGCTGGCCACTTGATTAAGTTGTTAGGAATTTGTTACGAATCTTCTAGATAATCACATTTTAGTCATGTGAGTCTATAAATAGGTGGCATGAACTCACATTGTACATAACTAACATACAAGTTTCAATCTTAGATCATCCTCTCTCTTCTTTTCCTTCTTCTTATCGAGCTCAGTAACTGCTGGAATGGCAGTTATATGTGTGTGTGAGAGTGCTTGAGAGATATTTTAACAAGTTTAGTTACTTTAATGTGGCAAACAATAGTTGTGACTTTACTACTATCATAAGTAACGTTCAACGACCATATATAAAGAGTTAATGTTTTGGGCACTGGCAATGTAAAGAATTACAAATAGTCCACTCTTGTTGACACTTTTGTGAGGCAAAAGGAAGAGAAGATTCATCCTGAAAGGATAGTGCAACAACAACAAGATACTCTATAATCACACAAGTGGGGTATAGGAAGGATAGAGTGTACACAGACCTCAACTCTATTTCATGGAGGTAGAAAGCTTGTTTGCAAAAGACTCCCAACTCATGTAACACATATATAAGATAGGAAGAGAAAACAAAACTAGAGGAAGAATTATAACGCATTCAAGAAAAAGGATCTGTAACAACAACAAAATAATATGTCAACCAAAGGATAAGAAACAATTTGTCAGTCAAAATTCCATTTTGATCATTCATCAATTTCTATGTAAAAATAAGCATCTGCTAAAAGAAGAATCAGATGGGAAAAACAGTGCTTAATGGGAAATGAACTGAAATATCTTGAAGAAGGCATAAGTGTGTGATGATAGATCCAACACTTGAAGCCCCAACGGGTAGGAAAGAAGTTAATGTAATATACTAATAGAGATTTGCCTGGAGGTATGGACCTAAGATGAATCCATTTCTCCGCAGTGTACCTCAAACTTGTTTGGAGATATAGATCTAAGACCTAAGTATGCTCTAAATTAACAGGCAGTTAATTAAGATGATCATGATGAGTTCCCACTAACATAAAGTCTCTAGCGATTGAAACCGCGACCAGAACTTATTATGCTCTCGCCCACTGAAAGGAAGATTATATAAGTTAAAAGTAATATTAGAATATCATATTTGAAGAGGTAATTTAATGTACGAAACAAGTCAATGAATTTATATACCTGTGTAGTCTACCTCATACTTGTCTTCTCCCATCAATTATGTAACATATTCCTTAATGTTGAGGGCTGACTTTTTAACCTGGGAGCTCTTTTAATACATGCACAATACAATGTAAGTAATTCCTCAAGCTTGGTAAAGGATTCAATTGCAATAAACTACCATGCAGAAAAAGACACACCAATCAAACTTAGAGATTTGATATTCTAGAAGGTGACTTGTTCCATGTTCCATTCTCCCCCTCCTAGATGTCTGCGCTTGATAGTCATAGCCTTTGAAGGCTGGGTGGTGATGTCCCAATTCTTGGTACTGCATCGAATTTCAGATCGAACCCACCCAATTTCAGTTCTTTCAAGCTCAAAGGGAAGTGAAAATCGAACCGATGTGCATGTCTATGCCCAAAGCGGACAAAAATTACGGTAACTTGTTCAAGTTTATTAAGGACATCCAATCTTGGAAAATAATTTGCTGCTCCACTGCTGAATAATCCATGAGGAAATCAAGGGTTCAAAGATTGAAAAACCTTCTGAAAATAATCTATATGTCTACCGAATAGGAAATCTTAAGTAACTTTAATGTTCTCAGATTCTCTAACTTTGTTGGTTTGTCAATATCCAAAAAAAAAAAGACAGTACAATTACCGCTGAACACATTTCGTAGCTTTTCAAGATTTGAGATACTACGTGATAGTACTGAGATTGGTCCCAGGTTATACACCTCGATCTAGATTTTCTAAATTCTAGAGGTTTGAAAGTGAGGGAGGGAGTGCTTCTTCCTCCATCTAAATGATTAAGCACCTCAAATGAACTAGCATGCCTATTTCATTTAGCAAAGAATCCGTCAAATATGCTTTCTTCAGGTCCAACTTTTTATGAAGCCTCAAGTGTCTTAAATGACAATGGTAAGGAAGAGGTTCAAAGAAATGTTCATATTTGTTAAGACTAGTGCCTCAAAAGTAGGATATTAGTCATACTTGTTGTTGTAATTCAAAATAAAACTTCAGAGTTGGATTAAGTTAAGCTAAATAAGGCTGCAATCTTGCAGAATCTGGTTTTATTACAATTGTTGATCTGCTATAATTGTTAGAGATAACAAGCCCATGCATCGCGCGGATACATATCCCAGTTCACCAATAATGTTGTCAACTCATTCAAAAAGTTGATCAACAAAAATGTTCCTATATGTGAGAAAATTTTATGTGTTCTTTAAAGAACTAAAGGTGTGTTTGGTATAGGAATTTCAAAAGCCATGTGTCCTTACTTTTTACTCTTTCATTCCATTTTTTATGTTGTACCATTTTCTTTTTAATCCATCTAAAAAAAATATCATATTATTATATTTAAAATAATTTTATTTTAAAATATCCATTTTATCCCTAATTGAAATGATGAATAACCCAACAAATATCTAAGAATTATTTTAAACCTATCATGTCAAACGATGCCAAATAAAATGAAATAAACAGAGTATGATAATAAAGTGTTGAATTAGATTCTATAGACTTTTACTTATATTCATAATCCATACGACATTTTTAAAAATAAGCCACATTGTCCTAACTTCAATCTGATGTTGCATTAGGATCCCCTCCATGTATGAAGATCCTTTTTGTTTAATCCAGTATAGGCTTAAAATAATAATAGTCAATCAACTTTGAGTTTAAATTACACTTATCAATACTATGGTGTTTACCTTTCGTAGCTTAATTTTAAATATGTTTGTTCTTCTATTTTTTCATGCTTCTCTTTGTTTCTATTTTTTCTTTATTGTTGCTTATATTTGATTTATACATTTGCAACTATTTAGTATTATTTCATTGTGTTGTGACTTAACTCATTCTTTGTTACTTCTATCGTCTATAAAATATATAAAATTAAGATATCATACACATAAGAAAATCAAGTAGATTGAAAAATAAATAAGACGCAACAAATCGTCAAAATATAGTGCTATATTTGTCCTCTTCCCTTTCAAAACCTTCTCTTCATAATTCTTAAAATAATGACTAAAATTTCAAAAACATTATAATCTTTTAATGATATCACCACAAATTCATCCTTTTCCTTTCATATATCACTACTCCATTTTAATTAATTTTACCTGATAAAGCCTATGAATATCATTTATCAAATTAATGCTTACAAAAATGAAACTGAACAAAGACATGTAAATATTGGTTTGAATAATGAAATATTTACATGTAAACTGAGCAAAAACATGTAAACACATGTATGTGTATATTCTAATACGTGTATATTGAGGATTTTCTTCCTTGGTATTGAAATGAAGATACGAGTAAGATTCAAAAATCTATTGCAAAAAAAAATTGTTACCTAGAAGAGGTAAAGCCAGTGAATGAATTGCCGTGTAACTTCATCAGAATCGAATGCAACAATGAGGTCTTATTCAAAGATAATTGATAATCACTTTTGATCAAAATTTAAGAACATATAAATGGTTAGAAGTAATTATATGGTTAATTTTTATAGAAAGGACGATTGGATTAATTCAAAACCAAAAATAGAAGTTAAAATCTATTTTAAATTCAAAAATCTCAACTGGTTAAGATAATGTCAAATCTATAAATATGATTAGGCTTAATTAGTGGAACAGTTTCAATTTCAAAATTCCTATCTTCTTTTGGTCTTTTAATTATTCTGTAAAACTTAACATCAATAAGCAATGAAACTTAACCTAGCCTTTTTCTCTTTCTTTTCTTAGTCAACAGATTTGTATCAAGAGCATTGTCATCTTGAGGGAACTATGAGAAGACAGTGAATCAATATAACTTCTTTCTATATAACCATTCTTTAAAATGTTGTCTTAAATAGTTTATAGGAAATGAATTCTGAAACAAGCTTTGTAACTTCACTTGTCTTCAACGGTAAGAATTATCTTTTAGGTTCGATTAGCAGTTCACACACACTAAATCTATGGAGAGGATGAAGAAAACTAGAGGGAGATTTCTTTAAGAAAGAGAGAGAGAATTAATTTTGTGGTAATACTCGTGGGTAACCTCCCCAGCGGATGGGCTATTGATATTAATGAATTAGAGTATGTTCAATTACATAGAGAAATGAGAATAAAAGGTACAGCCTAAAATTTAGAAAATTAGAATATAATTTCTCAAAGGTTGAACAACATGAACATTAATATATAACATTACGTCATATATTAATCAGGCTCCACAACCTAAAAATTATCCCACTTGGGAAATTAGAATGACGGTTCACCTTGAAGCACTAGACCTCTGGGAAGTAGTAGAAGAGTACTAGGAAGTAACTCCTCTTGGATATAATCCAACAATGAATCAGATAAAACATCACAAGGAGAGAAAGACAAGGAAAGTCAAAGACAAAGCATGTTTTTTCTCCGTAGTATCTCCTTCAACTCTTACTAGAATTATGCAAATGAAATCTGCTATAGAAATTTGAGAGTATCACGAAGAGGAATACCAAAGAAGTGAAAGAGTGCAAAATATGCAAGTGATGAATCTGATTTTAAAATATGCAAGTGATAAATCTGATTCGGGAACTTGAAATAAAGAGAATGAAAGAATCAGAAACTATAAAAGATTATGCAGATCAACTACTCAACTTAGCCAATAAGGTGAGATTGTTTAGTAAGGATTTTACTGATGAACAAATTTTTCAAAACATTCTTATCACACTTTCTGAGAAATATGAAGCCAGAATCTCTTCTTTAGAGAATTCTAACGATTTATCAAGCATTACCTTTGCAGAACTTATTAAAGCTTTGCAGGCATTGGAGCAAAAGAGAATGATGAGGAAAAAAGGTTTTATTGAAGGTGATTTTCAATCTAAATCATAGAACGAGTTAGAAAATGGAACAAAAAAGAACCACAAGCAAAGGCAAGGCAATAATAATAACAATCGGGGAGTAATTAATTCACCCTGCTCTCATTGCAAAAAGAAAAATCACTCTCAACAAAAATATTTGTGGAGGCCAAATGTCCAGTGCAAAAAATGTGGTCAACTAGGCTATGTGGAGAGGGTATGCAAGTCAAAAATGCAACAAGAAAACGCCAAAGCTTCTATAAATCAATATCAAGAAGAGCAATTATTTGTTGCAACTTGTTTTGCTAACAAAAGCACTTCTGAAAATTGATTGATTGATAGCGAATGTACATATCATATAACCATTGATCAAGAGCTCTTTAAAGAGCTAGATTGATCTGTTATCTCTGAAGTCAAAATTGGAAACGAAGAATATTTTGATGGAAAAGGCAAAGGAACAGTTGCAATTCAAAGCCCTACAGGTTTGAAACTTATAACTGATGTTTTCTTTGTTTCTGATCTTGAACAAATACTCTTAAGGGTTGGCAAGCTACTTGAAAATGGTTTTAAAGTGTTGCTTAAAGAAAAAGCAAATGTCATCAAGGATTCTGATGATAAGGAGATGTTCAAGGTCAAGATGAGAGGAAGGAGTTTTTCCTTGAATCTATTGGACGAGGAGCACGCAACCGTTGTCTGATTGGAAAATGATTCATAGTTATGGCACAAAAGACTCAAACATCATCCTCATGATTCAATACTCTTCGTGAAAGAAAATCAACTTGCAAAAGGTCTCCCGAGCTTTGAGAAAAATCTTTCTGGTTGTGAAGCTTTTCAGGAAGAAAACAAGGCTTCCTTTTCAGAATTCATCATGGAGGGCAAACAATAAAATGCAACTTATTCACTCGAATTTAGGTGGACCTTAGAAAACACCATCTTTAAAGGATAGTAAGTACTATATTGCCTTTATAGATGATTATTCCAGATATTGTTGGATTTATATTTTGATTTTTAAATCTGAGGTCGCTGATGTATTCTTGAAAACTAAAGCTTTTGTGGAAAATCAGAGTGACTGCAAAATTCAGGTGATAAGAATAGATAATGGAATCGAGTATCTTTAGAAAATTTCAACAAATTTTGGAATGAAGAAAGAATCGAGCATCAACTAACAGCACGTTATACTTCCCAACAAAATAGAGTAGTGGAAAGGAAAAATAGGATACTAATAGAGATGACAAGGTGTTTGCTCCATGAGAAAGGGATGCCAGAGAAATTTTGGGCTGAAGTTGCCCACACCGCAGTATTTATGCTAAACAGATTGCCAATCTAGGCTTTACAAAAGAAGACACCATTTAAGGCTTGGCTTAGTTACAAAACCTTAATAAAAAATCTGAAAAATATTTATTTATGTTTGTTTTTCTTATGTACCTCAGATGGAAAGAGATAAACTGGATAAAAAAGCTGAACCCAGAATCTTTGTAGGATATAGTAGTCTATCAAAAGCTTACAGCATCTATCGGCCTTAAAATGTCAAACTGATTGTTAAAAAGGATGTCAGATTTGTGGAGAATAACACCTGGAGCTGGCAAGATAATGAAAAGACAAAGAATGTAGAATTTCTAAATGATGATGCTGATGATATATACATCCTTATTAGTTTTATAACATCCTTATTGTCTCTTTCTTTCAAATCAATAACTTCAATGAAAATTTTCTGCAATAAGTTTTCCCCATTAAGTTCCTGATCGACTGAGCACTGTGCACGAATGTCAAAATGACAAACAACAGACTTATCTTTATAAACTTTGTAAAACAAAGTAGTTTTTCCAAGACCTAGCATGCCGACTATGGAAATTACATCTATCTCAGCTGGCCCACTATTGAGCTTCCTAATTATCCACTTTTTCTCCTCCACAAAACCAGTAATTGTTTTACCAACTATTGAGGACTTGATTTCAATTGGCTTGTTGTGAGTGTTTGTAGAAATGATACTTGTATTCTTGGAGATCTGCTTTTGTACCTCTTTTTGATAATCTTGATTTTTTCCACAATATCAGGAAGTAAGAAGATAAGTTGTAATAGAGAAGGATCTCTGGCAAGAATTGAGTTAATCCGAGTTTTCGACTCATATGCCACATCGAGAATATGAGTCCAAAGATCTCTATACAATTCTTGCTTAACTTTACCAAAGAACAATTTAATGATTTCCATGTCTTCTTTCACCTACCTAATTCGTTATTTTATTAGAGCAACTAAATAAGCATTGGAATTGAGCAAGTTAGTTAAGTTTCTGAGAAGAAGAGTCATGAAGAGTGGTCCATCACTCAGCGGGAGGCTGAGCTGGTATGAGTCTGTGCGGGCTTTCATGAAAACATTCTTGAGATCTTCCTTCAGGAGTTCAATTTTTTCTGGTAAGTTTAAACTTGCACCACCTATTTCATTCATATTCTCTTCATTTCTTGAGTTCACTCCTAAGTTGCGAACAAGAACAAATACCTCCTTGGTAAGTGCTTCAACACATGCCAAGAAAAAAAACTACTTGTAATGATGAATGATGTCCTCGGGCACATCTGAAAGAATAATCGAAAGTAACTCTATCATGATATGAATGTTTCCCACTGAGGTACTAGGAGTAATATCATTAACCATATGTTTGTACAGATAAATTAGAGAGTCTCTAACAATTTCCAGAGAGGCTTCTCGAGTGTTCCTAATGAAGCAACCAACTTCTGCCGATTTTGAAGCTTTCAAATTTGTTTAATAGATGTGCATAACCTCTAGTTCAATGGGTATAATATCCACAAGCAGATTGGCCAGCTTGAAATTAAATTGGGATACATATGATTCATCTGTTTCCTCTGATCCATTGAATTCATCAAGATGATAATCCAAAAGAGTAAAGCAGAAGCTTACTACTCTCTGAGCCATAAATTGAAGATGAGGTAACACATATTCAATTGTCTCATACTAATACGACCTTTTACTTTCAACCGATGAAATCTCTTAAAATGTTAAATAATTTTTGAAAAACTAATATTGAATCAACTCAGACTAACACTTGAGTAGATATTGCAGATACATGAGGATAGCATCAAAAAGCTCAACCAAATGATCCTCGATCATGGGCACATGACATGATTCAACATAGTTATGTGAGCTAACATAATTTTTGATATTTTCCTGGAGGTAAGGAACATCATGATCCATAAATTTAACCAGCACGCCTTCTCCACACTAATGAAAAAGTGACTGAACCAGATCATGAATCTCATTTGATATGCAAGACAAGATTTTGTCAATACAACCTTCTGAAAGGAAATAGCAATATTGATGAAAATGCGGAAACAAATGTCATCTCTTCAATTCAATCCATTTTAAGAATTGAAATTTTCATACGATCGTTATTTAATTTTTCTATGAAATCAAGAATATTGATAATGCCCTCACGAAATACAATGGATGACACCTACTAAAGAGACCAAATATTGTCTCAAATTGTCCATGAACTGAATTACAACATGTAGCTAATAGAAATGCAGAAGATGTTATGATTGAAAAGCATATACCCCAAAAAAAAAAAAAAAAACAAGATGAACACACAGATTTACGTGAAAGTCCTTGACAGGAAAAGCCACAGGTAGAGGCAGAGGAATTTCACTATAACGGATGGAGAATACAATGAGGAGAATGACGTATTTTCTAAACTTCCAAAACTGTCCCACTAATTGCACTTATATAATGTGTGTGTACAAATAAATCCTAAGCCCAAAAACAAACTGGTCCATATCGACCCGATCCCTATGCTACCACAACTGACATCACAAAAAATCACAAAGATGGGTTGCACTGCAAAATATTTAGGGCCGGATCAACAGAATTCAGGTCACAAACTCTAATAATATCCACCTTGACACAAATTCAAATTCAGAACTCAAATCCATCTCAAGAAAACTCTCCACGTTTTCTACAAAAGCCCCTAAGGGCGCATCTTAACTGTTGACACCAATCAAGTCCAAGCAATGCACAAACTTGGCACTTGGTAGTGTCTTGGTCATCATATCAATAGGTTTATCATGGTTACTAATCTTGCATACCATAATATCACCAGGAGCAATAATTTCACGCATAAAATGATACCAAACATCGATGTGCTTTATCCTTTCGCGAAACATATGATCTTTTGTAAGGAAGATAGCACTCTGACTATCTCAAAATATTGTCGTAATCTACATGTCTTTGCTAAGTTCACCAAACAAACCCTTCATCCAAATAGCTTCCTTGCAAGCCTCTATAATAGCCATGTACTCTGCCTCAGTAGTTGACAAAACAACTGCAGTCTGTAAAATAGTTTTCCAACTGATAGCACAACTACTAATGGTTAAAACATAGTCCTCTTTTTATCAAGGTCTCCTACAAAACCAGAATCAACATAACCGATCACTCTATTTCTATTTTTCTCAAACTACAAACAAACATCAACAGATCCATGCAAGTATCTGAAAATCCACTAAACTGCTTACCAATGTTATTTACTAGGATTTGTCATGTATCTGCTAACTGCACTGACTGCATATGATAAATCTGGTTGGGAACACACCATCGCATACATAAGAGACCCAACAACACTAGAGTATGGAACTCGAGACATATCATCACGATCATCATCTGCATTTGGAGATAACATGGCTAAGAGTTTAAAATGAGCTGCCAATGGAGTACTAAAATTTTTGGTGTTTTTCATATCGAACCTATGAAGCACTTTCTCAATATACCTTTTCGGACTCAAGTATAACTTACACTTCTCTTTATGCCTCAGAATTTCCATGCCAAGGATCTTCTTTGCTACCCCTAAATCCTTTATCTTAAAATCCTCACTCAGCTGGGATTTTACTCTTCCTATCTCTCTTATATACTTTACTGCAATCAATATGTCATTAATATACAAGGGAAGATACACGAACGAACCATCACTTACCTTCTTGAAATAGACGCAACTATCATAACAACTCCTTTTAAACTTATGAGAAGTCACAAAGGAGTCAAACCTCTTATACCACTATCTGGGCAACTGTTTTAAGCCGTAAAGGGACTTTTTCAGTAAGCATACATAGTCCTCCTTTCCTGAGACTACAAAAGCCTTTGGTTGTTGTATATAGATGTCCTACTCAAGTTCTCCATATAAGAATGCAGTCTTGACATCTAACTTCTCAAGTTTAAGATCATTCATGGCCACAATAATAAGTAAGGATCGAATCAAACTATGCTTTACAACTGGAGAAAACGCATCTGTGAAGTTAACACCTAGAACCTGACTATAACCTTTAGCAACTAGTCTTGCTTTGTACCTAGCATCTTCAACTCCTGATGTTCCTTTTTTCTTTTTAAATACCTACTTGCAACGGTCATCTTTCTTATCTTTAGGCAATCTCACCAAATCTCATGTTCTATTCTTATGAAGTGATTCTATCTCCTCCTGCATAGTAATCATCCATCATCAAGAATTATCACAACTAACTATCTCTGAGTAAAAAGAAGGTTCTTCACCGAAATTAATACCTTTTGCTAAATTTAATGCATAAGCAACCAAATTAGCTTCAACATACTTTTGAGGAGGTCTAATATCTCTGTTAGTCCTGTCTTTAGCAATAGAATATTATGGCATCACTGGTAGTGTAGAAGAAATAGTATCACTCTATATCTCCAGGGTAAACTGAGAAGTAGACACTGGTGTGGACTCTTCTCTAATCTACAATTCAACGTGGGTGCTTGAATTTTTTTGATTCATGACACTAAACTCATTTGGGGGCGAAGCACTAGATTTGGAGGAAGCACGAAACATGGAAGTTTCATCAAACACAACATCCCTGCTAATTATAACCTTTTTGCTTTTTGGACACCAAAACTTATATCCTTTAACAACAGACTTATAAGCCATAAATAAACATTTGACAGATCTAGGTTCCAACTTTCCATTATCAACATGAACATAAGCAACACATCCAAATATCCTCATAACAGAGTAACTGGGAGGAGTACCGGACTATACCTCTTATGGGGTCTTTTTGTCAATCGCAATTAAAAGAGGGTAGTTAATAAGAAAACAAATTGTGAAAGCAGCTTCGGCCCAAAAAAAATTGGGTAAACCAATATTAGAGAGCATAAAATGCACCTTCTCCATTATAGTCCTATTCATTTGTTCAGCCATACCATTCTGTTGCCGAGTACGACGAACTATTAAGTGCCTTACATATAGCACCCCGTAGCCTTCTCAACTTGATACCACCCCTAGTGCTAACTTAAGACACTTAGAACCTTAAAAATAAAACTAAGTGTTGGATAATTAGCCTCATTTTGACCTCTCAAACTTTGATGATTTTATTTTCAACTTTTTCAAAAGTGTATTGTTGATTTTAACGTTGAATCATGATTGGAGTGGTAAGAAGTATATCTCGGGTGAGTTTCAAAATTTTTTGATAAGCGTAAGGGGAAGTTTGGATAACCAAAATAGTAGCATCCCTCAATATGCCCACATCGTGCACTCCAAAATAGTGCTATAGATCCCACATCGTGCACTCATTCCTGTGCTATGAAGCCCATTCCAAGCCCTCCATCGTGCACTCTAAAAATTTCTAGCTTATAATTATGCATAATTAAGCGCAATAAGGTCATTTACCTCACTCAAAACCGTCCAAAACATATGATTTGAATCCCTAAAGATCATTGTACATCTTTATTCTCTTTTATTAATTTCAAGAAAACCCTAGAGACCCAAAGATTAAGAATCAAGCTCTTAGGTCAAGATTTCCAAGAAACAAATTAAGAATTTAGTTCTATCCTTTGAATTAGGTCATCTAAGGCACATGGAGTTTTCCTAAACTACATGGGAATGGTGAAATCATTTTAATAATGTTTGAATGTTAAGAAATTTTGTATTTACAAAGGTTCTTGAATTTGCATTGACAATGACGTATTGTGAATCCTTCGATGATAATGTTTTGGTCTTAAGGCCTTCCCTTAAATCTTAATTTTTCTTGTGTATATGTATATATGTAATTTTTAGTTTTGAAATATGAGTTGAGAGCAAGAATAATGAATTTTTCCTCTCTTATTGATTTACTCCTTGAATTACAAATTATGGGTTACTAAAAGTGCCTGTTTAAGTATAAGTCAAGAGCTTTACTATCTTATTTGAACTTTGTATTGATTGAGAATTGAAGAGAGGGATAACTTCTTATTTTTAAATGTTAAATGTGAAAATCAAGGAATTGCATGGTTGTTTTGAGAAATTGACCACCTCTTGCCGAAATATTGAAAAGAGAGAATCTTTGCATGGTTTGACACATGTTTTGAAATATGAATCCTCTTTTATCATTTGAATTGGTGGTCTGAGCATTGTTTTGAATAAAAGAGATGTACATGATATTTTATGGCTTAGAAGATATGAATTGCAAGTCTTGGTATGACGATATCAAAGCAGATGAATGTCATAACAAAGTAAGATTTTTAGATTTTTGATTTCAAAGAATGTATGCCTTAAAAGTTAAAACGGGCTTAAAGAGAGTTAGGTGGTTACTCGAAGAAGACTTGAATTTAGATAACTCGTAGCCCAAAATCGTGTTTTAACGATACGGGTTTATTATGTCCCCAAGAGGGACCATACACTGGCCTAGTTCCCTTTGGTGTATTGAAGATAAAGATTCTAGCCCTTGTGGCAAACATGGGTTGGGGGCTTGGCCGCTGAGTTAAGGGCGGATTCCATATAGCCCATGGGATTATAGAGTTGTAGGGTTTACCACCTAGCTCAGAAGTAAAATAAAATAATGAGTCGTGGATTTCAAATAAATGTTCTAAGTCTTGTAAATATGCCCATGTGTTTTCCACATAACTTATGTAAAGAGTTTATAAAATGCTCTTGCTTATGTTGTATAATAGTCATTATTTTGGATTGCTCTGTCTACCAGTACAAATGTATTGACCCCTTATATTTCAAGATATGAGGCACAGTCCTAGGTCCCATTTAGCAGTAGACTTATGTGTCAGAACTTTCAGTTGGTGAGCCTTCTCTATTTCGGAAGGCCTAGTTATTAGATTTCATTATCTCTTTATGTTTTATGATCTAACTGGGGGCCTTATCCCAGTTCTAGATAAGATGTTGGCTTTGTTGTATTAGAGATTTTGTAGACTGAGGTTAATTCTATTAGAGATGTATGGATTTTATTCCAAATTTGTTCAACTGAATTATAATATTGACCATGATTTTGTGTTGTTGTGTACTTCCATATTTTTTTTGTTTTGTATATGAATGTGTGCATATTTCCAAATAGTGAAGGGCACTCGAGCCTTCATGGTTTGGGATACTCGTCGCAGCCAAGGCCTCGGCTCGGGTCATGACATCATAATTCCTTCTGACATGCATGGAACATTAAATTTATTAGAATATGACTCTAAACCATTATCAGTCTATAGGCAATTTACCTGCTTTCCTATTTACTTTTCAATCATAGTCTTCCACTCCTTGAAAGTAGGCAACATATAATTCTCTTGCTTTAGGAAGAACACCCAAACTTTTCTGGAATAGTCAACATGTAATTCGCACCTCCTATGGAAGGTACTCTAGAAGGACCCCAGAGATCATAATGAATATAATCAAGTGTGCCTTTAGTTGAGTGGATGCCTTAAGTGAATTTGACTCTCTTCTGCTTCCCAAAAACACAGTGCTCAAAGAACTCCAATTTTGTAATACTCTGGCCATCAAGAAGTCCTCCCCTACTTAGTTCAGTCATCCCGTATTCACTTATATGTCCCAAGCGTATATGTCAAAGTTTAGCAACATCACTATATGTTAGAGAGGAGGTAGAAAAAGTTGCATCACCTGCAACCGTAGAGCCTTGCAAGACATACAAATTTGCAGTCTTTCTCTATCCCTCCATCATAATAAGGGCACCTTTACTAACCTTCTAGTGTACTTATATCTGTTTGAATCGAGGGTACTCAAGGAAATAAGACTTCTCTTCAAGTCAGGGATATATCGTACATCACCAAGTGTCCTCACAACCCCATCAAATATCTTAATCCAGATTGTTCCAATACCAGCTATCTTGAAGGGTGTGTTATTTCCCATCAACACAACACCTTTAGAGACCATTTCATATGTTGTAAACCAATCCTTATTGCGACACATATTAAATGTGCAAGCTGAATCAAAAATCCAATCCTCACAGGGCTTGGAGTTACTATCAGAAACTACCAAGAGTTCTCCATCACTACCGCCATCTTTAACAAAATTGGCTTCACCGGACTTCTCTAGTTGTCTTACTTTCTGGTTTTCAACTTCCTGTTTATTTCTATTCTGTAACTTATAACACTCAGATTTGATATGGCCTTTCTTCTAAACGTAATTATAGTTTTTTTTGTTTTTGGATTTTGACCTATTTCTATCATCACCTCTGGAGCTCCTCTCATGAGTCCTTCCTCGAACAATAAGACCATCTCGTTGAGTCACTGACCAATTCACAAGATGTTTCATCTTCTCCTTAGAAAAAAATGCATCATAGACTTCATCTAGGTTCAGGGTATTACGACTTTATAAAATCGTATCCCTAAAGTTTGAGTATGATGTAGGCAGAGAACACAACAAAATCAACCCTAGATCTTCCTTATTGTACTTAACCTCCAGAAATGATTTCCTTAAATACAGATAGGTGATCCTCTAAAGACATACCCTCAGATAGAAAATGGGAATAAAGTCATTATTTGAGATGCAACTTACTAGTTTGGCTCTTTGTTATACATAACGATTCTAGTTTCAACCACAACATAGTGGTTGTGGTCTCCTTCAAAACATCCTGTAGAATTTGATTGGATAAATGAAGATAGGTCTGAGATAAAGCGTTTCGATGCTTGTGCCATTTATCCTCCTATGTGCATGATGAGGGCATCTTATCAAACCCTATTAGAGCATCATCCAAATACCTCTGCATGAGCACAGTACGCATCTTAACTTGCCATAACAAAAATTTGGTATTGCGGTCCAACAACGGAATATCATACTTCATGGTTTCCATCCCAAAGAAAATAATTGATTACTCTAATACCAGTTTGATATGATCAAATAAAATAAGCAATACCACAAGAAAAAGAAAAAAAAAGAGGAACACACAGATTTACGTGAAAATTCTTGACGGAAAAAACCACGGGCAGAGGCAGAGGAATTTCACTATAATGGATGGAGAATACAATGAGAAGAAGTATATTAATTAGAACAGATGCCTTTGTACAAAATCAAAGAAAGATGAATATATACTGGAGATAGTCATTTGATTTTCAACACTGTTTTGAGTCCCTTACTGTCTACAGAATGGTCTGGTGGTTTTCTTGAGCACTATTTTGGGTTTGAATTATAGGCCCAAGCTCCAAATCGTTATAAGCACTATTTTGCACATTAAATCCAACCATAAAATGACACGTTACCCAATCTGAATCAATGCCCTTAAACCAACTTAGCCCGGTGTAAAATTCAGCTTCTTATATAGAAACTACATAAAAATGAACATACTTACAAGACTAACTTAATTATGTGAAATGAAAAAAAAAAAAAAAAAGAAGTATAAACAAATGTTGCATAACATACCGATGATATGTTTGCTTCCACTTCCCCTTTTTCTCCTCCATTTCCTCTTTCCATGTCTGTAGCTTTTACTAGTCAAGCCGGACTAGTTCTTAAGATCTGATAATGTATTGAAAGTAAAATAAAGAACACAAAAACTTAATAAATCATAGAAGGAAACAATTTACTGCAGATATGGTCAGACATCTACGACAACAACATACCTAGTGTAATCCAATAGGTGGGGTCTGAAGAAGGTAGAACGTACACGAACCTTATCCCTATGTGTGGTATTCGACAGACTATTTACGAAAGTAGTTCAGACCAGATTTAAAAGGACAAAACAAAAGAAATGAAGACACCGCAAAAGATAGGGGAAGCATTCTGAAGCATACAAAGAAAAGGAACGTATCCAGACGACTCATAATAAATAAATAACAAAAGTATTGTTTTTCGTGTTGGAATCAATTTTTTGCATGTTCTCTATAACACAATTTTTCTATAGCAGCAAAAATATTCAGACAAATAATGTCGTTATAAACAGATTTGATGGTACTATTTTATTTAGGGATCTATTTAGAGACTAATAATTAAAATTTAAGAGAGAAAAATTGAATCATATGTTCAACATCGTGCAAGAGTTAATTTTAAAATAAGAGTGGTTCAAGAATATATAATCATACCTTTAAATTTCAACAAACCTGCCAAGACGAAGCTGTGTGAAATAGTACACGAGGTGATTCAGAGAGAAGCTAAAGTAAATGGCTAAACAGGAATTTCAACAGTAAAAAAAAAATCAAACACTCCATCATAATAAAGTTGTTGAGATTATTCCACTAAGGGATTTATTACTTTAGGTTTCTTTTTGATTATTAAACTAACTCAAGCGTACCGACCTGTTTTGTTTCCTTTTTTTTCCGCTGGGTTTCAGGCTCGACTAATTCAGACTTGTTCATGCACAATAAACCGGAAGCATCTTATTTTCCATTTTCAAGACTAAAACCTTATATCTATGGTTAAAGGTGAAGGCATCATATCTATCTTACCGTAACTCGAATGATACCTCTTGATTTCTTTCTTTTTTTGGGATATTTGTCCGGTGTTTAGTTCCGCTTTCGAGTTTCATTAATCTGGACTTCCTCTGCCATAAAGCCATTAAAAAGGTGAAGGATGAAATTATTTTTCTTACTCAAAAAGGTTATGAAAAAAAAATTGACTCAGACACCAACTTTTATAATACATAGTTGGATTAAAGAGAATGTAATGTCCCACATAGTGCAGGACTGGGGACTACTTTAATCTCCATACGATTTGATGTTTAAAATGATAAATCACATTAGAAAAAGTAGTGTGAGTACGTTATTAATTATTTATAAATCAAATTTCACTAATTATGTCCATTGATTAAAGGAAAAAGACATAAGTTACCCCTATGTAATTGCACGTAAAAGTCATTTACCCCTTTGTATTTTTCTACTTTTGTGGACACCGTTGCAGATCAGACCAAATAGGAACCTTACCTAATGAGACTGCACAAAAAGTGAAAATTAAAGCATGATTAAGTGGAATTCTTATTTGGTCACATGGGCTCGTTTGATACGTCAAATAAGAATAAGAATTTTGGAAATAAAAATTGAGATTAAATTTTAGTCATATTTGGTTCGAGGTATTAGCTAATTCCCAGATTATCTTATTTCACTATGTATACTAAAATGACACTATCCCATCTACAAGGTGAGATAAAATAATGTCAGGAGATATCCTTACTCCATTTAGCATACAAAACAACCCTTAAAATTGATTTAAAAAACTTTGGAATCTAGAGAAGGGTATAAGGATGGGGACTAAGTGGGTGAAGTGTGGTGAGGGTAGATATAGTAGAGTGAAAAAGCTTATTCAAGATTTGGAGGTCGCGGAGGCGCATGAACGGATATCTGAACCAGTGTTCCTAAGGGTTCCGAGCAAAATGTATGACCGTTTACAACATATATAAACAACACATGCTGATCCTCAAGCATGAAGTTGTAATTGAAACTTTGTGATAATTGAAATCCATGTTCAGTTATATATGATCCCTCTTCCTTCATCCCTATGTTGTTATTTTCAAAATGCCCCTTCTACTTGCTTTTACTGACTATCATTATTATAAGCATAATACGTAGATAGACAACTTCACTTGATCCTTAACTGACAACTAAATACTACAACTTTTGTATGTACATCTAGTCACCTCTACTCAACCACAACATTTCTTATAGACACTCGACATTGACGCAGCACATAAATTTTGGAAGATTTTAGATGATCATATTGTAAGGTAGAACTCTTATTTGGCAGTTCAGACCAAGTTAAGGTGACTGTCTATGCCTGCCAATTCCAAGTTAGGCATTGGAACTTGCTAGTTTCATGCTTTGCTGTAACAGAAGATTATAGCTGCAACACTTTAGAAAAATCTAATAATACATCAGATCTCATGGTAATGAAAACGGGCATACGTATGATATCAAGAAAATACTAATATTATACAGGATGAAGTTCCCGTAGAACTTGATATTTGCACCTTACATCAAGCTATTGTCTTCTTCCGTAATTTCTTTAATGTATTTCTTAATCTTTAATGCCGGCTCTTCAAGAAGAGTGTTTTCACTCAATTATATAAACTTGATAACGCTAAAATTACACGTCAATTTAGTGCAAGGCGATCGTCGTCAATATATTTACCCAACTTTGGAGTTGGGGTCGAATCCACGAGGAACAATGTGAGTGGCGATTAAACTAATTTGAAACTATTAGCTACAAGTTGAATTTAAAAAAATGTTGCAAAAAAATAAAATGGGGGGTTTTATCAATCAAACAATAATTAAATTTTCGACTTGCTTTAGAGCTGAAAACTAAAATTCCATTGGTTCAAATCAGTGATAGAGAGGAACAAGGGTTGTGATCACTATAATTATTAATCTCCATTTTATAATAATTATAGTATTGGGTTCTCATGACTTATGGGAAACACCAAATTATCAGTTTCGACAGTCTATCTAAATGTTTCTCAACTTGCCTAGATGTTGAACTTCCTAATTCTCTCCAACTTAGCAAATCATTCTATTCATACTAATGTTATCTCAAGTTGATCAAACTTGTTACAGCATTAATCATTAGATGGGAGCTTAACCTTCCCAAATCCTTGTTGATAATTTGCTACCTTTTGTTTATTTCTCAATTCGAGCAAATTAACATAAGGCGGGATTTATTTTTTGCAACCAATAAATAACAATCATAACAAAGGAATTATCAAGATGTCCCCACAATCACTCAAACTCTAACCAACTATTAAATCCATGGGGAAATAATCATAGATCCCACAACCCTAGTCGTGGGTTTTAGTTCCACATGAGAAAAAGAGAGAGCAATAATTATAATCATCATTAAAAGTAATTAAACTTACAAAAGGTGAAGTCTGAAGTTGATTCTCTTCTAAGTTCAAGAGAAAATTTCCACAACCAAATCAAAGAGTTTAAAATTAAATTGTAAGTTAAGAGCCCCCAATGAGAAGTGAACTCCTTTGGAATAAGTTCCATCTGTTTCAAGATGATCAAGATGATGAATGAAAACCAAAATCACAAATCACAGCTTTTTTCTCAGACTGGCGTCGTGGGTGACGGCTTATCAGGAGTCCGACGACTTATCAGGAATGTCGCCATCTCCTCCTCACTTTTGAAAATCTCTACCTTAGGTTGACGATGAGGCATGATGGCTTATCAGACCTTTGATGACTTATCACAGATGTTATAACATCTTCACTTCAATTTCTCAAGCACTACCCAAGCCTGACAACAAACCTGATGGCTTATCACAACTCTGATGGCCTATCACAGATATCATCACGTATTCCAGTTAAAGTCCATTCTCTGTACTTCTGATATCTTATCATAAGGCTGGCGACTTATTAGACAAGTCGTCCGCCATACTTCCATCTCTACTTACTCAGAAATCAACTCTTTTATCTCCGTTGTTGCTGGTTCTCTTGCATCTTGACTGTTACTGCAATATCAAAGAGAAAACAATCAAAAACGACAAAAGTTGCTTAAGACATTACAAT
Source organism: Capsicum annuum (assembly GCF_002878395.1). NCBI lineage: Eukaryota > Viridiplantae > Streptophyta > Magnoliopsida > Solanales > Solanaceae > Capsicum > Capsicum annuum. Next base: position 3,225,575 of record NW_025896076.1, on the reverse strand, counting down.
TATTCTCAGTTAAAAGCCTCAAATATGTTAGCATCTGCTCAAACATCGATACCCTCAACTTAAAATAATTATTTGTCCTCAACCAACTAAAACACAACCAAGAGGATACAAAGTACATTTGGCAGTCAACCATTCATATTATCTCAAAACATCTTTACCATCTCCAAGGTCAATTAATTTTTAAAAAAAAAGTATGTATATTATTGAAGAAAAACAATCCGACACACAGGAACCAAGACATGACATCAATTCAGCAATAACAACCATGCATGTACCAATATTACACTATCCAAATAAGTTAGCAACTAGCAACATAACCAGTGTGCCCTTACAACAAAGAGGTACCTCCTCACTCATATGTGAACTCAAGCATGTCAATGCGGGGACGTTCAAGATACACTCACTCTCAGAAAGAAGTTCCAGTCAATGTCTACCAAATACCATAAGTTTTCCCTTATTTTCATTACTAAGGTTTTCAAACAAATAAGCTAGGATCACTATAGGTCTTTTTCTTTGGCTTGTAATGTAGGCTAAGGGACGGTATGATACTCGATGATATTTAAGGTGACTAAGACTCCTTTGCGCTACACTAAATTTTGGGGTCTCACTTATTTACCTTTACCTAATTCTCTCCTTTTTTGATTACACATACTCCGGATGGGTGCAGTCTTTTTGACAATCATTTCTTTTTTTTCACAACTTTTGTTTTTCTTATTGTTTTTCCAACGTACCCAGCTTCTTATTCTTTTCTTTTATTCTACCTTTCTTCATACTCATTTTACATCACGCACCCCTATGGTTCCCACTCTCAACTTAGGCTATTTTCTTAAGTCAAAGTGCATAATGTCCAAGGAGGACCAGGGCCAAAATAGGTTCATTGTGATACAAATGGGAAGGTGATAGCTATAATAAAAAAAATAGGCATTCAGGCTCAAAATCTGGATCAAGGGATATTATTTACACATGGAAGGTCATTTAGGTTAAAAGTGGACTAATATCAATAATGACCTATGATCTTTTCCTAACCGATATCCTACAACCAAGGCAAGACCAACCGAGCAAGTTTTGGATTTAACAAATAACTGGAACTAGGTAGTATCTCACCCACATATGGCACAAAGGTACATCACAAGCTACTACCCATTTGGTTCATGCAATTTTTTAGCAATGGTTATTATGTCACTAGTACTAATGCCATTACAAGATGCATATTGGTCACACATAAATGCATATCACACAGTTGTAAAACAAACCATTGGAGAGGTGTTCAAAAATCAACAAAAACATGTTAACTACCTAAGGTACTTGTATTTCTCCTAGTCAACTGCAAAATTTTACAAAAAATCACAATATGCCTATATATGCCAGCTCTACTAGGAACAAGACTCCAGGAAAAAGAGGTACAACAACAAAAACTCCAAGAGGACATCAACACCCACAAGTAGCCCCACCCTCAACTTAAAATCATGCAATATCCCCAATGTGTCAAACAAAAATAAGAGAGTTAGAAACATACCTATGGCACCATGGGTGTGAAGATCTGATGTCAATCACATAATATAAATACAAACAACAAAATACCTTGGGTTGCCTCCCAAGCAATGCATGATTTAATGTCGTGGCACAACCCAACTCAGGTTTTCCCACCACCTTGAGGATATGAATTTCACCTCCAACTTAGAGTCTATCTTCTTTCCTCGTTCGTAGGGGGTGGTACAAAAATTAAGAAGTCGAGTAATAGATTTGGCATGGTAAACCACTAGACCTCCAACTTGTTCCTCATCTTCACACTCTTATACTATTTTAAATGATTCCACAGACAAGATATAATCTAAACATAATGTAGAAAAGTGCTTTGAATGAGTCCCAATCAATCCTACTTCAAAATTTACACTATCTACTACACACTCACTTTTATTCACCTTCTCGACCTTTTCACTTCGAATTGGCTAGAGTTTTTATTAGAGATTTTCTTTGTTTCTTTTTTTGCCTCTAGCACCATGTCCTTAATCTTGGCATCATCTCTCATGGTTTGTTCGGTTGGTTGGGAAATCACCGAGGGTTCCTCATTATCAAGCTCAACATCAATATAGGGTTCTTGCTCCTCATCTTCACACTCTTCACTTATTTTAAATGATTCCACAGACAAGATATCATCTAAACATAATATAGAACAATTCTTTAAATGATTGACCTCTATATCTATCTCCTCATGAATGATTGGTCTCATGTCTTGACGTATATGACATATGATATCATACGTTTCTTTCTGCATATCCAACATTCGTTGAAACATAGCTTCAATGCCACTCTTACCAGTGCTTTGTTATTTCTTTTCTTGACCATAAGACCTATCAAACTTATAAAAAGAACTAGAATTTGGGTTAGCGCAATAGGGGGAAGGGTCATTTGGGCAATCACTCCAATGTCCATATTGACCACCACATAAAGAACAATTATACTCCCGGTAGGATGGATATGGTGCACACATCTCTCTTCAGGGAGCATATCTACAATCTTACCAAAAGTAAAGTCCATCACAATATGGACATGGATCATCAAGATAAGATTTCCAACCACCAAGCTCATGTTCATTCCACGATGCCATAGTAATAAGTAAACTAAAATAAAAATCTACCTAATACAAGAAATAAAAGAAAACTAAAAACAAATATTTACAAGTTTGAATTCAAGAAAATAGGCTAAAATTCCAAACCAACTCTATACGCCAAATTATTCCCCGACAACGGCACTATTTTTTATAACACTCAACTTACAAGTCAATTTAGTGCAAGGCGGTCGTCGTCAATATATTTACCTAATTTGAAATTATAGCTACAAGTTGAATTTAAACAATGTTGCGAAAAGATAAAATGAGGGGTTTTATCAATCAAACAATAATTAAAGTTTCGACTTGCTTTAGAGCTCAAAACTAAAATTTCAATGGTTCAAATCAGTGATAGAGAGAAACTAGGGTTGTGATCACTAACATTATTAATCTCCATTTTATAATAACTATAGTATTGGGTTCTCATGAATTATGGGAAACACCAAATTATCAGTTTCGACAGTCCATCTAAGTGTTTCTCAACTTGCCTAGATGTTGAACTTCCTAATTCTCTCCAACTTAGGAAATCATTCTATTCATACTGATTTTATCTCAATTTGATCAATATTATGAAAACATTAATCATTAGATGGGAGATTAACCTTCCCAAATCCTTATTGATAATTCGCTACCTTTAGTTTATTTCTTAGTTCGAGCAAATCAACATAAGGCGGGATTTATTGTTTGCAACTAATAAATAACAATCATAACAAAGGAATTATCAAGATGTCCCCACAATCACTCAAACCCTAACAAACTATTAAATCCATAAGGGAATAATCATAGATCCCACAACACTAGTTTTGGGTTTTAGTTCCACGTGAGAAAGAAAGAGATAGCAACAATTACAATCATCATTCAAAGTAATACAACTTACAAAAGATGAAGTCTGAAGTTTATTCTCTTTTAAGTTCAATAGAAAATTCCTACAACCAAATCAAAGAGATGAAAATTGAATTCTAAGTTAAGAGTTTTCAAAGAGAGGTGATCTCTTTTGGAATAAGTTCCAGCCGTTTCAAGATAATCAAGATGATTAATGAAAACCCTAGAACTTGTCCTTAAATACTTCATCCTAATTATTGAAATAAAATCACAGATCACAGTTTTTTTCTCGGACAGATGACGTCGTGGGTGATGGCTTATCAGGAGTCTGATGACTTATATGGAATTTCGTCAGATCCTCTTCACTTTTGACAATCTCTTTCTTAGGTTGACGATAAGGAATGATGGCTTGTCATACCTTTGATTACTTATCATGGATGTCGTCATTTCTTCACTTTAACTTCTCATGCACTGCCCAAGCCTGACAACAAACCTGATGGCTTATCGCAACTCTGACGGCCTATCACAGATGTCGTCATGTATTCCAGTTGAAGTCAATTCTCTGTCTAAGGATAACGGTACTTCTGATAACTTATCACAAAGATGATGACTTTACAGAGAAGTCGTCATCCATACTTCCATCTCTACTTACTCAAAAATCAACTCTTTTGCCTCTGTTGTTGCTGGTTCTCTTGCATCTTGACTGTTACTGCAATATCAAAGATAAAACAATCAAAAACAACAATAGTATCTAAATACTTTACAATTGTTCTCAGTTAAAAGCCTCAAATGTGTTAGCATCTACTCACACATCAAAACTCTACTGAAGCTATCTCTTCAAAATTCTCTGAGCTTTCCATATACTTATAATACAATTCTAATTTTAATTCCTCTAACACGGGAAAGAATTCATATGCAATAATCTTGAATTCATAAAAAGACACACCAATCAATTTTAAAGATTTAAAGATGCTTCTATTTTTTAAACTCGGGTCTTGAAGGTTGGGTAGTGATCTACAAATTCTTGATAGTGCATCGAATGTCAGATAGAACTCAACCAATTCCACTTCTTTCAAGCTCAAGGTTAAGTGAAAATCAAACTAATATTGCCCACTACACTCAAATTTTGCAACAACTTGTTAAATTTAATTGGGCTTCGATAAGGATACCAGAAACCTTGGTTAGTTTTAGCTTTTCTTTTTAACAGAATGGTTGCAAGTATAAAACTCTCAAAAAATGTGAATTATTCATTTTTTATTTTATAAAGCTCACATAACATTCGATTTATCTATTTTATTTTATAAAGCTCACATAATATGAGAGTTATCTATCTTTATTTTATAAAGCTCAGAAATTATGTGAGTTATCCATTTTTATTCTATAAAGCTCACAAAGTATGTGAGTTATTCAAATGTAAGATGAATAACTCACAATTTAAGAGAGTTATCTATTTTAGCCATGCCACATCATGTTCTCGTAGTCTTAGTAGTGATGTGAAATACAAATATAGTGCCAAAAATGTATGAGGTATGTTTAAATTTTTTTTCCACCAGATCTTAAAAAGGTCCTTTTTAAAGAGATGTATACATTCATTATATCATCAGTCTTTCCTCTATTCAATTCTTCTTTTCAAACTTGGTTAAACTCAATTCTTCTTCTCCAACCTTGTTCAAATTCAATTCATCTTTTCAAAACATGATAAAATCTTAGAAAATTGATACTGAATGTGTTAAAATTGCTCTTAAGATGGTAATACAATGTACTATAAAACCTCCTCCAAGCCTAATGCCAAGTATCTCATTTCAATTGATTACAAAGAATTTATAGATACAATTCTTAGAAGAATGGAAATGAAAAGTGAAGATTTTGTGCTAGAGTACATGTCCCATTGATTACTTATTTTAGCCTAACAGTTGCCTAAATGGAATACATTGACTAACATGTTCCTATCTAGCTAAAATAATAAGTAATTTGCACAGTGATATTTACATGGAAAACACCCGACTCAAAGAGGTTTAATAAACCACAACCTATACCTCTTCAGGATTTAACACTAACTCCACTAAAACAATTGAGCCTCAACAATCAACAAATTACAAAACTCTTGTAATCTAGAAATAAAACTCTAACATCTATTTCTACAAAACACAAACCTTCCAAAGGTGAGTGTTCCTAATACTTGGAGTTTCCAACTTGAAGACAATGCTCCTAACTTAGTTTATTCTTCACTGAGACTAGAAAAAAATATAACTCAAGAACCAACCTAATACATAAAGTCAAAGACTCCTTAACTCTAAGTAATAGGAACAAGTTCTACTATAACTGCTTCAAGCTTTGGAACTTCTCAGAAAATTTGTCAATATGATGCTATCTTTATAAGCGCGTAAGTAAATAAATGAGCTACTCCCTCAATATATAACAAATCTCCAAAGAGTCTTTCAAATTCATCAGTCTTCTACTTTTCTTTAGACTCGTTAACTCAACAGAGTTTGTTGTTAAGTCAAATTCATTCTTCAAGTAAATCTCCTTCTTCAATTTAATCTCCTTATTTGAGTGGAACTCTTTCTCTTCATCTTATCTCAAAATATGTTGCTTAATCACTACTTCCTACTCAAATCCCTACTTCTTCTTTCACACTTGATCAATCAAGAGGGCTTATCCATTTCTGTCTTCAACCGAACTTGTCTGCTTCCCTAAGTAAGGTCTGACTTATGTCTCCATATGATTAAACTAGCTTAAGTGACATATTTCATTTATATGTCAATCATCAAAACTTAGTTGATCTAACCAATTCCCCCTTTTTAATGATGACAAACTTACTTCCTTGATGTAGCCACTATATTTCCTAAAACACTTATTCAAGAAAAAGCACTAAAAATGAAACAGATTAGTCATTAGGTTATCAACATTACACAACTCATTTCCCCCTTTTGGCATCATCGAAAAGATAGTTCAAGATATGCCTAGACCAAAAAATAGATGTTTAATAACTCATGGATGCTGGGGCTATCACTAAAACAAGAAGAACCAGAAAGAAAAGACAAATCATGCATAAAAATGAACAAGAAATAAGTTTAATAGGCAAAAGAAGCCATATTATTAAAATTACCAACACATGATAACATATAATCATTCTAAAAACAACCAGATGAAACAAAAAAAATCCTAGGGTTTTAAGAGTTGGTGAATATAGAAGAAACAAAAAGAACCAACTAGGTTGGACGGTGGTCTTTGGTAGCATGTTCCAAAGAAAGATCATACTGCACGGAGTTGATTTTGGGAAGAAGAATTATTCTCTCAGCCTCAAGATTATCCACTGTATCACTCTTCTTATCCAGAAAAATTTAGAGAGCATCAATTCTAATTTTTTAGTATTATGAACAATTTGAGCCAAGAGTATTTCGGTTTTAGTAACTTCCCAGGACGTAGGCTAAGTATTCTTATATATTTGGCGTTCTAATTTCTCTTCCAGTTCTAATTCAATAAGTATATGTCTTAACTTTAGCATTGGATTAGTGTCCCAGGAATGTCTTGAATCATAAAGTTTGTATCTTGATTAATGATGGCATTTTGAGTATCTTCAGAGTGGGAGGAGTCATAAAGAATAAGTTGTACAGCCCGTTTCTTAACAGGAAAAAAGATTTTGACTGAATGGATTGTGAAGAAGATTTAAAAGTAGAATGATCAAATGATTTTCCCACTGTCATAGAACAATGCAACACATCTGGAGAAAAAGGAGTATGGGTAGTAACAAAGATTGCAACACACCTCTTTTTGCTGATGTGAAGAAGATTTTGAGGAATGCGGCTGATGATGTTTGGAAAAGCAAGGGGCATTAATTTTGTGAGGTGAGAATCGGTTGGTGGTTTGTATTTGGGTGCATCAAAAGAGGATGAAGAGAGAGGCATGGAGAAGGAGGGTGAAATAGGTTTTTGATGAAAAAAGAGAGATCAGTGTGAGAGTTGAGAGAATGTGTGGCATATAAGGTGTGATAATGAAGAAATTATAGTGGGAGCAGATGTATAACATGAGTGAGTTTTTATTGTTTTTAAAAAAAATGGACTCTTGGGACTTAGATGGTATAGACTTGAAATGTTTTGGGACCAAATAAGCTTTCATCAAGCTAAATCTAGAAAGGATTAATGAAGATCATACCTTGTAGATTTTAAAACACAACTAAAATTACTTGTATGAACTAATATTTCTTCACAATTTTGTCTGGTCATCAAAATTCTGGAATTACGACACACAAATTAATGTGCAAGACTGAATCACACAATAGTTTAGTCAGGATACAAAAAAAATTAACATTTCTAGTCAATCATGGAGGGGATTTTATGCAATCTTAATCATCCATAACTAATCTGATATTTTCAAAGTTCTCTCTACTCAATGCCTTAGTGAAAATATCCACTATTTAGTCCTCAGTAGAGAAGAACATGATTGATATAAGACCTTTTTCAGTGTTATCTCTAAAAAAATAGTGTCTGATATTAATATGTTTAGTTCTCTTATATTACACGAAATTCTTAGCAATATTAATGGCACTTGTATTATTACAAAATATAGGAACATAGCCTAAATCCATACAAAATTCATGAGTTGTTACTTGATCCACAATTATTGGGTACAACAAGAACCAGCAACAACATACTCAGCCTCAGCAGTAGACAAGGCTACTAAGTTTTGTTTCTTAGTGGACCGGGTAATTAGACATGATCCAAGGAAGTATCCCATATATGTAGTGTTTTTCCTGTCCATTAAATACCTTACATAGTCAGTATTAGAGTAACATACCAACTTAAAATTACTCCCTTTAGGGTACCACAATCCAAGATCAGTGGTTCCCTTGAGATATCCAAAAATACTCTTCAAAGCTCTTAGATGAGACTCCTTGGGATTTGCTTGAAACCTTACGCATAGTCTCACATTGAACATAATATCAGGTATGCTTGTTGTGACATATAGTAGTGACCTAATCATTCCTCTATACAACTTATGATCCACATATAGACCTTTTTCATCCATATCCAGCTTAGTAGTAGTGGCAATTGGTGTGATGATTTCCTTGGCTTCCTCCATGGAGAATTTTTTAAGAAGTTCTATCATATATTTTTATTGAAGAATTAGGTTTCCAGAAGGTGATAGTTAAATTTGCATGAGTTTTGCAAAGTCATGAGTCATGTTGATATTTGTTGAGACGAATATGATGTCATCAACATACACCTGTACTATTAACAAATTTTCCCATTTGTCTTTAAAAATAAAGTGTTATCAATTTTACCTCTAGTATGTCTATGCTCCAAAGAAATTTTGAAAAACACTCATACCAAGGTTTTGGAGCTTGTTTCAGTCCATACAATGCCTTATCAAGCTTGTACATATAGTCAGGGAATTCCTGTCCATACAATGCCTTATCAAACTTGTACACATAGTCAGGAAATTCCTTACTTTGAAATTCAGGAGGTTGTTTCACATACACTTCCTCCTTAATAATATGATTCAAGAATGTACTCTTGACATCCATTTGGTATAATGTGAATTCCTTGTAATGAGCAAAGGCCACAAGAACCTGATAGCCTCAAGTTTTGTCACAGGTGCACAAGTCTCATCAAAATCTATGCGTTCTTCCTGATTGTATCCTTGGACCACCAATATGGCCTTGTTCCTTGTAATTGCTACATGTTTATCAACTTTATTTCTATAACACCCACTTAGTCCCAATCATAGGTCTATCTTTTGGAGGTGGAAATAAGTATCAGACCTTACTTCTTTCAAACTGATTGAGATCTTCTTGTATGAATATGGTCCAATCAGCATCAATGAGTTCTTCATTACCTTCTTTGATTCAATCATAGACAAGAATGTTATGAAGGCACACAAACTTCTCAGTCCTAATCTTGTGGTGATTCCTAAAGTGAGATCAGTAAGAATATTTTCTATAGGATGAGATCTTTATACTTGTATCCTTTTGGAATGCATTTTTTAAGAGATGCTAGGATCACCATGACTAGTTTAAGAAGGAGTATATGGTGATTCAGTTCCCCTTTTCTGAATTCCTCCAGATCTATTTCCCCCTGTCGAGGTGCCTCCAAATTTAGTTTTTTCGGTCGATGGACCATATTTTGCAACTTGTTCCGTTGACTATTCTTCATAGTCAATTTCTTCCTGCATATTAGTCTTAGCATAAGATACATCAAATACTACGTACATACTTTCCTAAAGTAAGAAATGCTAGGCTTTCTTTCTTTTAGTAATTCATCGGGAGTGTCTGTAGAATAGGTTGGATCATGCATCTATTTATGATATATGCAGCAGTACTGGTTGTTTCAACCCATTAATACTTTGTACAATCTCTGACTTGATGATCATTTTTATCAAACTTATAACACCCAGTGGGATTGTCATTGGAATGCCTTTTGCTACCTGTTCCATTCTTCATTTTAAAGAGTTTGCTGAAATTTTTTGTTATAAAAGCCACTTGTTCTTCAGTTAGTTCCACTTTCCATCACTGACTGAAGCCTTTAGGGACAAGTTTTTCTCAATAGCTTCCTTTTTTCTTCTTAGCTTCATCAATTTGCATCTCATAAGTCATCAGGTTACCTACTAATTCATCCAAAGTCATACTAGCTAGATCATTTGTCTCCCTAATTGTAATAACCTTGACGTCCCATTTTGACTTAGGTAAGACCCTCAACACTTTCTCAACTTTTTCCTGAGTAGTAACGACTTTTCCCAAGGAAGACAATTCATTTGATAAAGGAGTGAGTCTTGACATCATCTAATGTAGAGATTCATTCTCCTTCATCTTAAAAGCCTCATATTCAGTAAAAAGAAGGGCAATTCTGAATATTCTTACTGGAGTGGTGCCTTCATGTGCATTAACCAGGGCATCCCAAATTTTCTTAGAAGTGGTGTAACTAGATATTCTGTTCTACTTATCAGGACCTAGTCCACACACTAATATATTATTTGTCCTTGCATTTTTTCTTAGTGCAACCAAATCTTCAGCAGTGAATTCACTTCTTACTTTCTTGACATGTTCTCTATCTTCTAGCTTCATTTGGATAGTTGGTCCATCCGTGATACTATACCACAACTCATAGTGTTCTCCTCAAATGAACATTTCCATCCTAGCTTTCTACCAAATAAAATGAGATTCATCAAAGAGTGGTGGCCTAGTGGTAGATTGACCTTTACTGTGACTACTAGGTGGTGCGTAATTCATAAAAATGATTTACTCATAGAATTTAACCTTATTTAAGAGACCTCTCTCTGATACCACTTGTTAGAGTACGTGCCTTACTCATCACTTATTTAGCCTAACAGTTGGCTAAATGGAACAGGTTGACTAACCTATTCCTATCTAGCTAAAACACTAAGTAATTTGCATAGTGATATTTACGTGAAAAATACCCAGCTCAAAGAGGTGTAAAAAACCAAGACCTTTACCTCTATAGGATTTAACCCCAACTCAACTAAAACTACTAGGCCTCAACAATAACAAATGACAAGACTCTTGTACTCTTCGAATTAAACTTTAACTCCTATTTCTACAAAACACAAACCTTCCAAAGGTAAGTGTTCCCAAGTCTTTAAGTTACCCAACTTGGATACAATGCTCCTAACACAGTTTATACTTCACTGAGACTAGAAAATAATACAACTAAAGAACCAACCTAATATATAAAGTTAAGACTCCTTAACTTTAAGTAATAGGAACAGGTTCTTCTATGGCTGCTTCAAGCTTTGGAACTTCGCAGATAATTTGTCAATATGTTTCTATCTTTATAAGCATGTAATTAAATATACTCCCTCGATATATAACAACTCTCCAAAGAGTGCTTCAATGTCATCAGTCTTCTACTTATCTTTGGACTCTTTAACTCAATAGAGTTTGTTGCTAAGCCAAAGTCCTTCTTCAAGTAAAACTTCTTCTTCATGTTAATCTCTTTATTTGAGTGAAACTCTTTCTCTTCAACTTATTTCAAAGTGTTGTTCTTAATCACTACTTCCTACTCAAATCCCTACTTTTTCTTTCACACTTAATCAATCAAGAGGGCTTATCCATTTCTGTCTTCAACCGAACTTGTTTGCTTCTCTTAGTGAGGTCTCATGTCTTCATATGATTGAACCATCTTAAGTGACATGTTTTATTTATATGTCAATTATCAAAACTTTGTTAATATAACATTATGATTTATTTATAACCGGACAATTTCCAAACTTCTTCTCATTACAAGGATTAGTAAATTATGGGGAATGATTTATCAGTGATGATGAGTTATTGACTGGATTTTTGAGGGCTCCTTGTGATTATACTAGTCAAATAAAGATGAATATTCTACAAGTATATATTATGAAGGACCTTTAAATTGCCGTGCGCACTCTCCGAAATAGACGAATGTCTCTACGCAATATGATAATCCAACCAGTGTTCTTGATACTCGTTTAACTTAATGTAATATTTTTTTGATATGAATGTTCCCAATATGTAACGCCCCAAAAACTCGTCCCGAGGCGTCACACGGTGCTTAAGGCTACAGGTAGCCCCAACCTAACCTTTTAGCCATTTTTCTACCATTCAACACTTATAATCAAAGTCATCATAATCAAAACATCTAAGCATCCTCCATAATATCATACTACAATACAAATGAAATACGGAAAGTAACAAAATACGACATCTCTAACAAATCTAATCAATCTATCCATCTAGTCTGACAAGCCTCTACTAAACTGTATATCCATGAGCCATTGGGACAAACCCCAACTAACCCGAACTTAGGAAATAAACTAAACAACTCAAAGTAAATGAGGAAATCTGAATAACTAGTCCTCAGACCATAAGGACTCACCACTACAAAGGATGTAGATCAACTTGCTCAGATAATCACGATCAAACCTGGGAATGAGCACCTGAACCTATATTATAGGGAAAATGTATCCCACATCCAAACAGGTGGTCAGTACCATGGAATATGTACTAAGTACATGGGGGTACATGAAATAAACATATTTATAGGCATATATATATATATATATATATATTTAACGATCTTGTCATAAGTTCTCTTTCCAAATCATGCAGGACATTTGTAAATGGCTCATAAAGCTTGAAAGAAATCTAAATTATGAAATCATACACAATGAATGGTAAAAAAATGCCAATATGGATATCATGAGCCATTACACTTAATCCAAATATCAAGATTCTTTTCTTATGCTATCATCAAGCAATCTTAGTGAAATCTGGAATATTGAATACATCATAAATCTGCATTTCAAATCTCTTTTAAATCAGTAAAATCAATCTAAGAATGAGGGACGACTCTTTGGGAGGTTCTTCTAACCGACATGTACACCATGTGAGCACCCATGATGTCCCACGACTTGCCCCCATAAGGTTAGGGCTGTCCTACCCTTTTTATCGGTGTAGAACAATCTCAACTCAGTGATCACTATCTCAATTTTCCACATATAGTGGAAGTCAATGTCTCAACCTATGGTGGCACGTACTTCTGGGGTATGAAACCGTAGTAACATACCCAACTTGGTGCTAAATACTACTCCCAATACTATGCTTAAAATCTCAAGAAAAATCTACTTTAAGGGTAATCTCATATTTCTTAAGTTAATAAATGATAAAATCCATAACTCATTTCATAAAGTGGATTTTAACTCTGTTGTGACCAAAAGGTCAAATCTTTCTATACTTCATCAAAAATAGTCGAAACATGAGTGCATGTAGCACATAAATTCTCAAAACAACCATCTCAATGTGGGTTAATAACCCTTATAGCCATACTTAATCAAAACATTTCAACATTTATGATTTACATCACAAGCATGCATAATTTATACGGAAATCTGAAAAATTTCAGCCTTTGGTCATAACAATAATCTCAAATTCATGGATTTTATTTTCTAAACATTCAAAATAGTCATAGTATCTTGAACAACAACATAGGATAAGATCTATCACTTCAAATTCATGATAAAACATGTAAAAATCATGTATCTTTGTAAAATAATGCAAACTTTGGGCACAAGAACGAAAGGGTTTTCTTGTTCATAACCCCCACATACCTTTATGCTAACGGATTCGTTGAAAGATTGGACCCTCAATATTGATTGTGTAACCCTAGTTATTTTTCTCCTTTAGTTCTGTTGGATGATGAACTTAGACTGATAATAGGGTTATGATGTGTTTAGAATCTATTGAATTCGTAATGTTAAGTTTAGGGGTGTGTAAGGAGTGCCAAAATACATAATTTCCCTCAAAATAACCCAAAAATGGAGTGTTTAAGTCACTTGAAATCATAATATATGCACCGCATATGATATCGCATATATTTACCTAGGCGCCGCATATGATATCGCCTATATTTACTTAGGCGCCGCATATACTTTCCAGTGGCCATGTGCGATTGGTTAGGTAACGCACTCTACTTCGCAAAGCCATAACTCCTAGCTCGGGTTTTGGATTTTGGTGAAATTGGTATCGTTGGAAAGCTAATTAGATTCTCTATAATTTTGTGGGTAGAAATATACAGAAATACCATATATTTATCAAGTTATTCTCATTCAAAGATGACCCTTGCGAATTCAAACACTAAAACTTGATGGATTTCAAAACTCTTAGCTTGTACTACCTTAAGTGACTCATATAACCACACTTAATACATCATAATCTCTCTTATAACTAGGTTACTCTTGGTAATTTAGGTGCCCAAATATGGCTTGTAAAATTGGGGTTTTCACATATACAAACAATGATTCATTTTCTAGTTTAGGTAAGTGCGGGGCATTACACAATACATCATGTTGGGTAACATGTCAACACAATCCTCAATACCTTATTTAAATGAAATTTTGAATGAACGTGATTGGTAATGTCTATTAATTTGTGTTATTATATATTTTCTCTTATTTGTGTCTATTTCTTATGTCATATGTTATAGTTCATTTAGAGGCTTAACTCTAGGTAAGACTAATAATGATGAATTTTTTGGAAAATATTATAATTATGGTCAATCATCGCATCTTGGATGGATGGACAATGATAGAACATCTACAAATGTTCCTCTCTCATAGAGTTTGTATGTTGCTAACTATTATTGGTGGGTCTAAGACATAGTATTAAGTTATGTTGTTTAATTTCATGTATTTATTTTTTATTTATGTATGTGGAATGTATATAAATATTCTATTCTTTGAAATGTAGGGATAATATCACATGAGATGAGCATCTTCTCCCAGAAGATATTGAAAATAGTGATCACCCAAACTATGATGAATTGTCACAGGTGATGATAGCGAGCCTTGTAATGCTAAGGAAGATGAATGCCCCTAGGACTCATCATCGAGTGATAATGGTGTGAGGTCCAATTTTGAACAAAGATCCATGTCCATGAACCTTTTCCTAAACGAGAATCAATTCCACAGTTGGCGCCAATGCCACTACCAGTCATTCAGCAGGCCTCATTTTTTTCTAATGAAATTTCATTTTTATGAAGGGCCAGATTTGTTTGCGGATAAGTATGAAAATAATTTTATTTCTATAGGTGTGTGTTGTGAAGCAGTAGATTTTTGAAATGATAATTTTTATCTTGCTAGCAAGATTTTATTGAAATTAAAAAAGACCTACAAAGAGCAGCTAGGCTTTATCATATTAAAGAAAGAAGGGATTTCTTTGTTATTAATTTGGAGAAAAGAAGTCTTTAAATTTGTTGCAAGCGTGAAGATCAAGGTTGTTTATTCAACCTTTGTGCTACTAAGAATAACAGTAATAACATATGAAAAATCAAAAATACATCGACGAGCACAACTGTAATATGGACTGTCATAGATGACACTTAAATTTGGATATAAATATGATTGCAATTATTCTTGTATCGTGTATTGAAAATACATTGAGGTCCAATTTTTTGGGGTTTATCTAACTATACAAATCAATAGTTTTTTTTTTGGTTTATAATTTTTAAGCCTGATTGTTCATAGGTAACCTATCAAACATTTTCAAACGTCTATTCTCAATAAGTACCGCAAAATAATAAGTCATCGAAGGCTTATATTGGTGGAAATTGAAATGTCTCCTTTCATGAATTGACAAGGTTCATGACTTCTATGAAACATTTCAATCCAGGCCTCATTGATGAATGACGATTCGAACGATGTGGAGAAGTTGATGAACATATTTTCAACTATGTTTTTAGACTTTTAAGCTATATGTCAATGATTTTTGTTACTTTCAACTAGTAATATTAATAGACGAAACACATGTATATGGCAAGTATGATATCAAATTATTGATTGTGGTAGGCACGAATGGTAATGGATTCAGATTTTCCTTAACTTTTGCAATAGCAACAACTAAGAGCTTGATACATGGACCAAGTTCTTGAGAGATTTGCATCAGCATGTTTTGTATGATCGTCAAGATATTACCTTAATATCTAACAGATATCATGAAATACTTGGAAGTATTACTATAGACCATAATTGGCAAGATCCATTTTCCTATCACTACTACTATTTAAGTCACTTAAAAGCGACTTATCAGAGAGCATTCAAAAATTTTTAACTAAATAACATATCATGGACTACAGCAATTGCTATCCAAAAGAAAAAATTCTTGTTACAAATAGAGTTGATAAGAGAGATACACTTTCCAGCATATGAGTGGTAGAGGAATACTGACATAGAAAAATAGAACTTGCATAAGGATGACAATAGGATATAGAACATGCTCACAACAAATCACTATGAGTCATTCAATGGCATGATAAAGTACGCTAGGGGGTAACCAATGACTGCAATAATTGAAATGTCTTATAGTGTGATCATGGATTGTTTTGTTTAGACATCAAAGTAGGCAAAAGAACTATTGGTTGGTAAACAAAAATAGATGCCAAACATTCCAAAAAAATGAAGGATTATAGGAAAAAGTCATCGATGCACACTATCCAAAGTTATCTTATGATAGATAATATATTTGAAGTCAGGACATTCAATTTCCACCACTAAAAAGGTGTTAATAAGAAAATTGTTAATAAGATGCAAAAAATATGTACCTGTAGTAAATCGTAATCAAATTACTTCGCATGTTCTCATGCAATTAGGGTGTTCAAGTTTGTTTGTAATTTTGCATTGGGTGATTATATTGCATTATAATTATTGGTGGTGTGCTACAAACGGACTTACTCTAGGAAGTTGAATCCACTGAGTGACAAGGATTGTTCGCCAGAAAGTCTGTTCTCCATGATTGCAAATAATCCTTTTTGCTCAAAATAAAGATCATGTCAAACACACATATTTCCTATAAAATGGATCTTTCACAAAGTATTTTTTCTCAAAAATAATGTACTTGCAAACAACTAGGACATTATAAGCACAATTGTCTATCGAGAGAGTATAATGCTAATGCATATGGAGCAGCAAATAGCTTTGGAGGTGCTAGCACTTCTAGGAGATGATGACAATTATATGTCTTATTGTGATTTGCTTTGCATGTTATTGTATTACGTAGTTTCATGTTAATAAATATTTTAAGTATTTTATTGGGAGATGAAATTTTTTATTTTTATAACATCAGAGTACAAATAACACACAACATAAAAAATTTCATATCTTCTTTATCAGCTTCATGAACTACATAGTCTTTCTCTTTATCAATATAATCTAGACCCCAATTTGAACCAGTTTATTGTATTGGTTCAACTAAATTCAATTGATTTATACAATTATAGGGAACGTCAAAATCTAATGTTTGGAATAAATATTTTTAAAGTCCTGTCCATTTGTCAACTATCGGGTGTAACAGATAGGTTGAATCTTTATATAGTCTCTGATCTTTGAGTAGTTCATAATGTTCCTCTTCATCTGCTCTTTGATAGTTAAGATCGTCTAATGCATGAAAGAGATCTAATGTTATTTTCATTTTTAATATTTTCTTATTCAGTTATTCAATAACTTATGATTCATCCCTAAACTTACATGTTTGAAAAGTAGCAGAAACTACCTATGGAACGATCAAACCATGTCATCGACATGACACCTCATAATCACAATATTTAAAATATAGCTGAGATCACTAAAGTATTTCACCCCAAATAATAAAATCTTAAGCTTTATAGGAGTATGCTTCTCTAACATGTGTCCAGCAATTTAAATTATGATAAATAGAAATTGATTTTTTTAGTCGACGAATACGATGATATCATTTTTTTTATAAATCAGTGTAGCACCCAAATACCTTTTCAGTGTTCTTTGAAACCCCACCCCACCCCGTGTTTGTTTTATCTAATATCAAACCAACTTTTTGTTGGAGCTTTATGATTCATTATACTGTAATGAAATATTTTCTTCATATTTTCAATGTGTTATTTATAATGTAAAGAAAAGGTAAGCTAACAGAAATTGCACTAGTGTAGTCACAACAGACGTACAAACTATAAAGCACATATATTATATGTGCTATGTAGCTTGTAGGTGCAGAATGTATCATATAAAGTTAAGTTGTCAATCAAAGATGTCAGTCAAAAATAGACATACAAACTAGAAAGTGCATATATTATGTACGCTATATAGCTTGTAGGTGTAAAATGTGTTGTATAAAGTTAGATTACCAATCAAAGACGTCAACCAGTCAAATAGACGTACAAGTTAGAAAGCACATTTATTATATGTACTATGTAGCTTGTAGGAGCAAAATGTATTGATTTATCTATCAAAGACATCAGTGAGTCACAACAAATATACAAATTAAGAAGTGTATATATTATGTGCATTTAGAAAAATATATATATATATATTATGTGCATTTAGAAAAATATATTTACAAAGATAATACATTTACAAAGAAGTATTTTAAAATATAATGTTTGGAATAAATTTTTTTAAGGTCTTATCCATTTGTCAACTATCTGGTATACCAGATAGGTAGAATCTCTATATAGTCTCTGATCTTTGAGTAGTTTATAATGCTCCTCTTCATCTACTCTTTAATAGTCAAGATCGTCTAATGCATGAACCAGATCCAATGTTATTTTCATTTTTAATATTTTCTTATTCAGGTATTCAATATATTATGCTTCATCCCTAAACTTACATGCCTGAAAAGTAGTAGAAATTGCCTATGAAACGATCAAATCATGTCATCGACATAACACCTCATAATCACAATATTTAAAATATAGCTGAGATCACTAAAGTATTTCACCCCAAATAATAAAATCTTAAGCTTTATAGGAGTATGCTTCTCTAACAATGATGTGTCCAACAATTTAAATTATGATAAATAGAAATTAATTTTTTTAGTGGACGAATAAAATGATATCATTTTTCTGATAAATCAGTGTAGCACCCAAATACCTTTTTAGCATTCTTTGAAACCCCACCCCCACCCTGAGTTTGTTTTATCTAATATCAAATCAAATTTTGTTGGAGCTTTGTGATTCATTATACTGTAATGAAATATTTTCTTCATATTTTCAATGTATTATTTATAATGTAAAGAAAAGGTAAGTTAAAGAAATTGCACTAATGTAGTCACAACAGATGTACAAACTAGAAAGAACATATATTATGTGCGCTATGTAGCTTGTAGGTGCAGAATATGTCATATAAAGTTGAGTTGTCAGTCAAAAATGGACGTACAAACTAGAAAGTGCATATATTATGTATGTTATATAGCTTGTAGGTGCAGAATGTGTTGTATAAAGTTAGATTGTCTATCAAAGACTTTAATCAGTCAAATAGACGTACAGTTAGAAAGCACATATATTATATGTACTATGTAGCTTGTAGGTGAAAAATGTATTGAGTTCTCTATCAAAGACATCAGTAAGTCACAACAAATATACGAATTAGGAAGTGTATATATTATGTGCATTTAGAAAAAATATATTTACAAAGATAATATATTTACAAAGAAGTATTTAACAATAAATATTAATTTAAAAATTAAACGAATAACATTACTATACTCCATAAGCTCTATGTTTTGTTGATGTATATGGCCTAATCCCCCTATGAGTAGCATCATCCCCATCATCATGGTGCCTCCTCGTAATAGCAGCAATCGAATTACCACAACGCTTTTTTATGAATATTCTTACATGTCGGATCCTTTAAAAATAATTAGAAACAAGTACATGATGTTAAGTAAATTATAATAACAATTTCTATTATTAGTTAGTGCATGAGCTGTTTTAATAATAACTTATGTCTCCTTCTTAACATAAGTTGGAACATAAGATATATCCAGCATAACAGAAGGTGTTGAATAAAAAATCTAAGAAAATACATAAAGAACAAATGTTAGCCAGTTATAAATGCGATAAGTCATTTTATTTATAATGTTGTAATTATTGACCTGCACGTCAATGGAGTGATCCGTAATCGGCTGAGATGTATAAGGCCTCACTGACTCAGATGTGTACTCGGGGATGAAACAAAGACTCGAATGGGGTATCTAAAGAGTAGTAAAATAAGTACCTACATTTAATAAATATCTCCAAAAATATATAACTGTATGTAGTTAATATTTAACTAGCCTCTCATTTTCTCAGCCTCTACATGTGGTGGAAAGTGGATAGTTGCTCAGGGGTCCCAACTGGTAAGGACGAAGATAGGCCTAATAGCTCTTGATACTGATATAATAATATATTATAAGAAATAAAAACTAGCACAAAAAATAAATAAGTAATTTTTAATAATAACCTACATATCTCCAAACTTTGTCAAGTCAAAACACAAATGTAAAGAAGTAGAAAATCTTGATAATGCATGTCATCATATGGTTGCTTAATCTCTTCATCAACCCAAGAGTTTGCAACATATATGAAAAAGTGATGCGACTGTGGCATGGATGAACAAGCTAGTGTAGATGGAAATGGATCAAACAATGACATCTAAGATGTATCTACATCTAGAATTGGCTCAGACTCTTTTGTTGGGTAGGGCTCTAGGTCAGCAATTAGATGTATCTGAGGCTCTGGCTGAACAGGTGAAAATAATGGCACAAGAAGATGACTCTATCATTGTCTACCCTTATGTATTGGTGTATCATCTTTGCGTCCATATCCTCCTCCTCCCCCTCCTCGTCCCTGACCATAGGTTAGTGGAGATGCTCAACGTCAGAAACAATGTGCCCCTCAAGGGACCGATAGGCTGGTCAAAATACCTACAATATACCAGCTAATATAAATACCATACACATGGTGCGTTGGGTCCAACATCCACTTTAACACCCTATGATATAAATTTTAGAGCCCTATAGGCATTGCCAAGTGAGAAGGTACCATCTACACATAGCCAGAATCTCTGTGAGTGGTTGTATAATAGCAATCATCCATGACGCTGGAACCACTCTAGATATGTATCCATGCTTGCATTGACATTTATTTTCAACCCCACGCAATCATTTATTCCAATGGTGAATACTACTATTATAACGCTCCGAGTCTGTACCCTGGATGCTACACAGTGCTCATAATCTCGAAGGACTACAGGCTAACCCATAACTGGTACGTGCTACAATAACTCTGTAATAAATACTGTAATTGTTGCAAAAAACAATGAAAACATATGTCATAAGGTTCAAATATGTAAATAAATCTAAATGTGGTATCAAAATACCAAAATTGAATATAAGTACTGAACAACTATCTAGAAATACTCTAGTCTGAAAGGCCTGTAAACTGTCTGAACTATGGAGTTGATGAGATAAGTCCCCAACTAACTCCGAA
Source organism: Capsicum annuum (assembly GCF_002878395.1). Taxonomy (NCBI): domain Eukaryota; kingdom Viridiplantae; phylum Streptophyta; class Magnoliopsida; order Solanales; family Solanaceae; genus Capsicum; species Capsicum annuum. The sequence goes on along the minus strand of NW_025896076.1, from coordinate 3,204,392 downwards.
TACTAAAAATAATACTGTAATACTAAAAATCACAAGAATATCCTCGAACTATGAGGACTCACCACTACTCTGAAAGCTAAAGATTTGAACTGCTAAGGGCGCTCTGGAGCCAGTGCGTCTGAACCTATGATATAAGATATCATAGATCAAAGAGAAACATGTGTCAGTACTTTGAATGTAATGGTATGCTTAGTGAGGTAGGCTGAAATGCATGGGTTTATATGCATGAATTATACTAGCTGAATAACATAAGTATGACTGAATAAGAGTACATGCATGAATACAAAGACTGTAACTGAGATCATGGTAATACTGAGTACTGAGTATGAATACAGATAACTGATATCAGAGTTTACTGATATTGTATTACTGATTATTTGAATGATTGTATCTGATATTCCTGAATTCTGTGAAACTATACTGAGTTTCGTACCGAGCTTAGTGACTATAGTTGATAGTCCTAAATTTATAAAGTTGAACTTAGTTCTATTCTGAGACTGAGACTGGAACTGAGACACTGGGAGGTAATCATATAAATGACATGGCCCTCTCTAATCTAATTGGGGTCCAAACTGTCACCCCAGTTGGAACGGTGTCAATATCGTTCCACGAGTAAGAACAAGTTGTGAGTTAACCCTCTCTGATAGAAAGCTCTTTCATCAACCCTCGTTGGCAATATAACTTGAATGAGATATATCAACCCTCATAATATCTGGCAGGAAGATATCTTAACCTACTCTGGTTACATAGTTTTGTAACGCAGGGATTGCTACTAAGGGTCAAACCCTCTACTAGCAGGAATGTTCCATCCCTGGGTTCGCTCGGTGCTGAATCCTACTCCCAACTGAATAGACACAGAATTGATTTCTAGTTTGTACTAGGCTAGAATAAACTGCTACTAATATTACATTTTAACTGAACTAAACTGGATTCACTAAGTTTCATTGACTGGCAGAAAACTACTGAATTCTGTTAGCTAACTAAGTTTACTGAGTTCAGAACTGAATACTGAGTTAGACTGGACTAATACTAAACCTACTAAGTTTTCCTTATATCTGTAACTGACTAAGAGTACTACTGATCAAGACGTGACTGATATTGTTCTATGACTGACCATGGCTCTAGGTAAATAGCTAAATTATTGGGTACAAGTACCCCCAGGACTCAATAGCATAAATTATGAAACATGGCACAAACTTGAAACATGTAAACTAAGTACTTGATCATCATTCATTCATTGGGGCATTTTAACAAACACTTGTATAGCATGAACTTCAATACATGCTAATATGATATAAGTCCACTATTCAACTCACATGCATAATTCATCAATCACTTGAAAAGCATAAAATAGGCACACAATACTAATCAACATATGAGCACATAATTCCAGTTATCAAATTCACAATTTGAAGGCTTTAGCATGATCTCAGATGATAACACATTTAAATCATCTAAACCCATATAATATTTATCATGAAACATAGATTTGAAACTCAATTAATCATTATCAACAAGAATATTATCAAAACCAACATGGAATTCATGAAATTCATATACTTGATATTTAAAAATAGTTTCTTGAACTCCAAGGGTGGAAGGGACCTTTGGATGAACACTTCACATACCTTGATAACTACTTTCAAGAAGATCGAAGTGAGTTCTTGAGACTTGAATTCTTGAACTTGATGAGGCTAGGGCTTGCTCTTGAGAGAGTTATATGAGTCAAGAATGATATTTTACCTTATAGGCTGATTAATTTCGCGTTAAGGCTGAATAAGGGTGCAAAAAATGACCCATTTTCCCCCACAACCCATATTAAAATAGTGCTGAATAGGGCTGTCCTCGTGTCACGAGCCCTGCTTGGGTCAAATAGCCATCGCGACGCGACCTCTACTTGGGTCATATAGCCATCATGATGCGACCCCTACTTGGGTCAAGTAACCATCGTAGTGCGACCCTTACTTGGGTTGACTGGCCCTCGCGACGTGGGGATGTCGTGGCCCTTCACTATTTTAGGCATCTAAACTCTCCCTTACGCCAGTCCAAAAAATCCAAAACTCGCCTGTGATGACCTACAAGTGACCATAATCATGAATCAATTTAAAAATTGACAAACTAAGTCTGGAAAGGTCGAAAATAAACCCCTCCAAATTTGGAAGGCTAAAATGATTCTAAGTCTTGATACTTAGCTAATATATTCTAAGTGTGGGACCCCTTAACAAGCTTAAAGGACTAAATTAGGCTAGAATTTTGTAGGGTCTTACAATATCTCCCCCTTGGAAATATTTTTCCTCGAATTAGACTGGTTAAACTGAGAATACTAAGAGACTGGATTTAGACACCGAACACACAAAATTGAAGCATGATTTCATGACTAATGTTCCTGATATACTGAATTATCATACTAAATATGCATGTCTGATGCATGAGTACATGACTGAGTGGATTCATGAATGCATGACTGAGATTACTGATAAGCTGAGTTTCTCATACTAAACATGCACATCTGATGCATGAATACATAACTAAACTGACTTGTGAATATATGACTGAACATGTAATGGTAACTGATACCAAGTTTGTACTAAAAATCTGAGCATGAAATTGAATAAGCTTAAGGAAAATTATTACCTTGAGCTGGGTCTGAATTAGTGGAGAAGAGATGAGGATACTTGGTCCGCACATTTGCTTTTGCTTTCCAAGTAGACCCTTCAATGGACTGATTCCACCCAAGAACTGTGACTAGAGGGGTTTCTTTGTTCCTATAGCTACGAATATGATAGTTAAGGATTTCAACTGGAATCTCTTCATAAGAGAGACTATTCTAATAATCTATGCCCTCTATAGGTACTATGACTACTGGGTCACATATGCAATTCTTTAGCAAAGAGACTTGGAACACTGGATGAACTGAAGATAGATCTGAAGGCAACTCAAGCTCGTAAGCTACCATTCTGAAATGGCTGAGAATTCGGTAAGGGCTGATATATCGGGGACTGAGTTTCCCCTTCTTGGCAAACCTCTTCACTCCTTTTATGGGAGAAATTTTAGATACACAAAATCACTGTTCTCTAACTCGAGATCATTTACTGTACACGTATAAATGGGAACATGAGAACATACTGAGCCTAAAATGTATACATGGACTGAGTATCTTAGGCTAAACTAAGCCCCTGAATATATGGCTTACGGTTGATATTGGACCTTAAGGGTCAACCAATGAGTACCCACTATACTAATTGAATTCATTACGTATGGAAAAGCTAGGAGGTTTAGGGTATGAAAACTTGGGGGTTATAGTGCATCTCACCCTTAGGACATTATGTCCCTCGAAGAATACTGACTTGATTGAGATACTGAGGAAAAGCTAAGATGTGCACCGGGCACCTATGAACTGAGTCGTGATTGAGTATCTGGGATCCAAAACTGAGAGATGATACATGAATTGAGCTGAACATGCAACTACCTAGTTGCCCCATCTTGGAACAGTTACATTCATAAGACTTCGGATAGTGCAACTAGTGGGGAAAGTTGGGAAACCAATCCATACAAATTTGTCCACCCAACTGCTAAACTAAATTTCTGGCTTTACAAACTGACTTATGATGAAAACCCGTGCTCAACTGGAGCACTTCCTTGACACTCTTTCTATAGAGTTTCTAGTCCTTGACACTCTTTCTATAGAGTTTCTAGTGACTTTAGGGAGCAAAGAATCTTTGCCTAGACTGAATGAAGCGTCTGAATAAGAAGTCACATTCTAGATAAATTTATGTAATATGTGGTGAGGCCTATGAAACCTCATCTAAGATAGAGTGACTAAGCCTCATACACTGCAACTAAGATTTTTAAACTTACACATATCTCTTGGATACCCTCTCAACTATACTTTCCACCTTAGCACGGCACTTCACCTGAGACTACTGAAAATATTCACATGGGGTATAAGCACAAATTCATGAACATATTGTCTTATCTGATTAACTAACGGATAATAGCTAAATGCTGGTCATACAAGATCGAACTGCTCTTAGTCTAAAAATAATAACTAGACTAAAACCATAGAGTATTAAGCATATGAGGTAAAGACTGACTGAATAATATCACACAACTGAGCATATAAATTTATGGAGGAATGTATTATTTGAAAGTACAAGACCAAGTGTATAACATGGTTCTAAAATGTCCTACAAACTGGGGTGCTAAAATACTGATATCTGAATAACTGATAACTGTACGCTATTGTCAAGTAAACCTGGAACTGAACTGAGTTACTGATTTGATTACTAGAATAGGACTAGAACCGTGACTAAGATGGTTGCTGAGACTGTAATTGAGAGTATAACTGGGACTTATACTGTAATTGAATACTGAGTTCTGATAACTGGATACTAGTAACAGAGGTTTAGATTAATATTGAAGTATTGTATTTTGTTGGCTAAGCAACTAATTACTGATAGCCATGGTTCTGTAGAACTATCGGAGTTCTTTACTAAATTCTGAGGTTGAATACTAATTATTGAGTACTCAATGCTGAATTGTCACTATAACTGAGGACTTTGGTATTAAATATCAACACCATAGGTTAAGCAAGAGATCTAAATCGAGAATATATGTGAAATAATCTAATTTTGACTGATCATTAGGCCTGGAGCACAAGTTATATAAACTGAACATACTGTAAAGCATGACATGGGTACATAAGTCATGTGCTGCATGATCTGAGTCTTGGAGTTTTGGTATTCGTAGAACATGATTCATGACACTGAGTGAACTGGGACCCTTTATACTAGAAATTGTAATTGTGTATAATTTTCACTGACGTACACGAATATGGGCTATGATCATAGTACTGAGATGTAAGATATGAATAGATATCCTGATAGCTGATGGATTTACTATAGACAAGACTGTCATTGATGAAGACTATAATGAAAATGTTCGAGTACTGCTTGAATATACAGTTCATCAAGTCCATGAAAACTGCTAGGACATTGGTAAGACCAAAGGACATGACTCAGAATTTGAAGTGATCATACCAAGTTCTAAAGGCTATCGTTGGGATGTCACATTCCCTGACTCCAGGCTGATGATAGCTTGATCTGAGGTCTATCTTGGAGAAATAACTGGCACCCAAAATTTGGTCAAACAAGTTACTAATTTTGGGAAGTGGATACTTGTTCTTGACCATGACTTTATTTAACTGATGGTAGTCAATGCAAATTTTGAGAGAACCATCTTTACTATGCACGAATAACAATGGTGCGGCCCATGAGGATATACTGGGTCTAATAAATCCCTTATCTAGGAGATCCTTTAACTACTCCTTCATTTATCTGAGCTCTGCACGTTCCATTCTATATGGCAAGATAGATATGGGTTGAGTATTTAGAAGAAGATCAATTTTAAAATCAACTTCCCTTTTGGGAAGGACTTTGGGAAGATCTTTGGGAAACACATCTGGAATTCACATGCTACTGAAACTGATTCAAGAGTAGGGGTTTCTAAAATAGAGTCCTAGACTCAAACAAGATGGTAGACACATCCTTTAGATATAATTTTTCTAGCCCGAAGGTAAGAAAAAAGTTGACCCCTAAGTGCTGAAGTACTACCCCTCCACTCTAGAATGGGTTCATTCAGAAATTGAAGCTGGACAATTCTTTTTTTGCAGTCGACTGAGGCATAGTAAGAATGAAGATAATCCATGTCAAGAATGACATCAAAATCAATCATCTCTAATTCGACTAAGTCTGCTAAAGTGACTTTCTGAGATATCATAACCGGACAGTTCCTGTATACCCACCTAGTTATAATGGATTTACCCACTAGGGTAGAGACTGAGAAAGGCTCTGCTAGAATTTTGGGACTGACTCCAAAATCAACTGCTATTTATGGAGTAACGAAGGACAAGGAAGCTCCTAGATCTAGCAAAGCATAAACATGCAAATGATAAACTTATAACATACCAGTGACCACATCTAGAGAAATTTCCTAATCCTATCAAGACTAAAGAGCATAGAGTCTATTTGGTTGTTGCCCACTAGTGGCACTATAAGAGGCACCCTGCTAATTCAAGCAGCCGGACTGAGCAGAGGGACGGTTAAACTAACCCTGAGAACCTGACTGAGAAAAATATTTGACCATGTGGCCTGGCTTTTCGTATTCAAAACATACATCACTGCCAGCCTTGGAGATACCCTGGTGGTTTCTACCATATTTCTGGCAAAGAGGATTTGTTCGAGCACTCCTTGGCCTTGCCATTCTGGCCCTCTTGCCCTTTATCCCCTTTTTTCTATGCCTCTACTCCTCACTTTGTGGAGTATAATCTATAAGCCTAGATAGGATAATAGCCAGCTGATTATTTTGAGCATCTATTGAATGAGCTAAGGCGGTGAAACCAGCTATAATTCAACATGAGAAACATGTTCATTCAGGGGATCTTCCTAAATATGTGGAGGGGCTGACTGATTTTCATTCCTTCTTCTGTTAGCTTCTCTGGAAGACAGGTTCTAGAGGCATAAGGAAGAGATTAATTGTACTGAGGGTTTAATTTCATCTTATGCTCACAAGCATGACATAAATACTGAAAGAAGGGAAACTTTTCCTATAACATCTTGTAGCCTCCTGTCCATAAGTGTGGCTCACAATACACCCATGCACAAAACTCTACTAAATGCGGCTTTTAGACTTCCTAAGATAATTTTGAACCTTATACTCCAATACCAAGTTTGTAACGCCCCGATTTTGTACCCCGGATGTTACACGGTGCTCATAATCCAAAAGGACCACAAGCTAACCCATTATTGGTACCTATTGCAATAACTGTATAATAAATACTGTAATTATTGCATAAATAGTTGGAAACATATGCCATAAGGTTTAAATCTGTAAATAAATTTGAATATGAAATCAAAATACCAAAACTAAATATAAGTACTAAAATACTTAACAACTATCTTGAAATACTCTAGTCTGAAAAGCCTTTAAACTGTATGAACTATGGATTTGATGGGACAAGTGCCCAACTAACTCCGACTACTAAAAATAATACTGAAATAATAAAATTCACAAGCTTGTCCTCAAACTATGAGAACTCACCAGTACTCTTTAAGCTGAAGATCTGAACTGCTAAGGGTGCTCTAGAGCCAGTGCGTCTGAACCTGTGATATAAGGCATCATAGCATAAAGAGAAGCATGTGTCAGTACTTTGAATGTACTGGTATGCTTAGTGAGGTAGGATAAAATACATGGGTTCATATGCATGAACAATAATAACTGAATAACATAAGTATGACTGAAGAACAGTATATGTATAAATACATAGATTGTAACTAAGATCGTGGTAATACTGAGTACTGAGTCAGAATACTGATAATTAATATCTGAGTTTACTGATACTATATTAGTGATTATTTGAATGATTGTATCTGACATTCCTAAATTCTGTAGAACTATACTGAGTTTTGTACTGAGCTGAGTGACTATAGCTGATTGTCCTGAATTTGTAGAACTGAACTAAGTTCTATTCCGAGACTAAGACTGAAACTAAGATTGTAGAAGGTAATCATCTAATCGACATGCCCCTCTCTAATATGATTGGGGTCAAATCTATAACACTAGTTGGATGGGTGTCAATATCGTGCCACGGGTAAGGCCAAGCTTGAGTTAACCCTCTCTGACAGGAAGCTCTTTCATCAATCCTCGCTGGCAGGATAACTCGAATGAGATATATCAACCCTCATAATATCTGGAAGGAACATATCTCAACCTACACTGGCTACATAGTTTTGTAATACAGGGATTGCTACTAAGGGTCAGACCTTCTACTGGCAGGAATGCCCCCATCCCTGGGTTTGGTCGGGGCTAAATCCAACTCTCAATTGAATAGACACTGAACCAATTTCTAGTTTGTACTAGGCTGGACTGAACTGCTAGTGATATTACAGTTTAATTAAATTGAACTAGATTTACTGAGTTTTGTTGATTGATGTAATACTACTGAATTCCTTAGATGACTGAGGTTTGAACTGAATACTGAGTTAGACTGGACTAATACTGAATCTGCTAAGTTTTCCTTAGTTCTGTAACTAACTGAGAGTACTACAGATCAAGACGTGACTGATACTGTTCTATGAATGACCATGGCTCTAGGTAAATAGCTAAATTATTGAGTACAAGAACCCCCAGGACTCGATACCATACATTAAGAGACATGGCACAAACTTGAAATATGTAAACTAAGTACTTGATCATCATTCATTCGTTGGGGTATTTTAACAAACACTTGTATGGCATGAACTTGAATAGATACTAATATGATATATTCCACTATTCAACTCACATGCATAATTCATCAATCACTTGAAAAGCATAAAATAGGCACATAATACTAATCAACATGTGAGCACATAATTCCAATTATCAAATTCACAATTTGAAGGCTTTAGTATAATCTCACATTGTAACACATATAAATCAATTAACCCCACATGATATTTATCATGAAACATGGATTTGAAACTCAATTAATCATTATCAACATGAATATTATCAAACCCAACATGAAATTCATATACTTGATGTTTAAAAATAGTTTATTGGACTCCAAGGGTGGAAGGGACCCTTGGATGAACACTTCACATACCTTGATTACTACTTTCGAGAAGATCAAAGTGAATTCTTGAGACTTGAATTCTTGAACTTGATAAGGCTAGGGCTTGCTCTTGAGAGAGTTTTATGAGTAAAGAATGAGATTTTGCCCCCACAACCCGTATTAAAATAGTGCTGAACAGGGCTTCCCTCGCATCGTGAGCCCTACTTGGGTCAAATAGCCATCGCGATGAGATCCCTACTTGGGTCAAGTAGACATTGCGGTGCGACCCTTTCTTTGATTGACCAACCCTCGCGACGCGGGGCTATTGTGACCCTTCACTGATTTGGGCATCCAAACTCGCCCATACGCTAGTCTGAAAAATCTGAAACTTACCTGAGATGACCTACAAGTTATCCTGATCATGAATCAATTTAAAAATTGACAAACTAAGGTCGGGAAGGTCGGAAATAAAATTCTCTAAATTTGAAAGGCTAAAATGATTTTTAGTCTTGATACTTAGCTAATATATTCTAAGTTTAGGACCCCTTAACAAGCTTAAAGGACTGAATTAAGCTAGAAATTTTGTGGAGTCTTACAACTATGTACTATAGCTAGAAAATATTAGTCGACCCTACTTATGTCATCATGCTTATAATGCTATTGATCCTAATTAGGAAACAGTGGAATATGCTATGGATGACTAAACTGTCGCATCACTCGGTCTACTAGGTGACACTCTATAATATTTAAACGTAACATCTTTGATCGTGTCTACCATATCCATCTACCAACCTTACAATAGGGAGGCAAAGTGTCAGAGGATATCGTCATAGGGTGTCCATAGAAACTACAATAAATTACAATGAAGTGTAAAAGAAAGAGTCAAAATATTTATATAGTTAAGTGCTAATTATTAAAGCCTACGCTTTTCATGAAGCATACTTTAGTCTTTTTTTCAAGAATAAAGTGAACTATACTTTAGACTGTTGGATAAAAATTTATTTTATATTACTACATATTTCTTCAAACTTTATTCTACACCTTAGTAGTTAAAAGATCTTAACTGTGGAGGGAAAACAACGTTTAGAATTTGAGGCTTTTAGCCTGATCTGACAGTTATTATTCAACAATATTAGACTCAGTGTGAACATTAGGATAAGATTGGTTTTGTTATCATTATTTATTGTACTTTTTTTTTTTTTACTATTTTAAGGTTTTGGTGTTTCCCATATCTATTGTATGGTGTTTCCTAATTTAGTTTAAGTTCTCCAAATGTTGTACAAATCATAGAGCAAGAATCCACGAGACAACACCTACTTTTAGGTCTTTAATCATGAAAGGAAACATTTTAGATTATATTGGTGGGAAATCTTTTGCTAGGCTATTAATAGATTATATGTAATGTTCCAAGTCGCCACAATATACTATTTCCATAATATTCCCAAGTCCAACTCTTTTTTCCTCCTTCAAAAACATGATGTTCCAGCAAATAAGCAATAGTGCATCAAAAATATATTTCGATCAGAAAAAAAAGGAAATAAGGACCAACCTTATAAGTCTCTCACTTTAAAAGACTAAAATAATTCTACTTAATCATTAAAATGACTTTATTGGTCATGTATAAGTATCCTTTCATTAAAATCTTCTATCTCTTTAAATATACATAAATTTCTCTAGAATTTCCTTTGTTTCTAGTCTTACAAAATTGTCTATGTCAATCAACACCGCACAATATAATACAACATAAATATGGACTCACATGGCACATTCTATTAAAACAAAATCTTCTCATGGGCCTATAAAATAAATAATTTCACTTAACAATAAAAACAAAATAAAATGGTCCCACACAGCATATTTGAATAAAACAAAGGTTGCTCACGAGACATAAGGAACATATAAATATGGCCCCACACGACACACTTTAATACAATATAACATAAACAAAACATACCTACTAGTATGTCATTGATAACACTCAAATTACACTCTTGAATGGGTGTAAGCGATCGTTGTCAATATAAAATCTAACTAGGTTGGGGTCGAATTCCACAGGGAATAGGGTGTGAACTTCGATTAGTTTACAAAATGCTTTACTGATAGTTTACTGTTTTCGAAGGATGGGAGTTTAAGTTTCACAGAAAGTCAAACGTCACTTTCAATGCTTTAGTGTTTGTAATCAAGATAAATAGGAAACCAAAGTTATGTTCACCATGACTTTTGAGAGTTGACAGATACTAGGCAATGATTGGGATTCTTGAAGTACATAGAACAGCAGACTATCCTTGACTATGATACTTTCTGACTTATCTTTCGACCTCACCAGATAATTTATTATCTAATTCTCTCGAACTTAGATATCTTATCTATTTTCAAAAGGATGTTATCTCAGGTAGATTAATCCAGTTACGGCATCAATCATTAAACAGAAGGTTGGTAGCTTTCGAGTCCCTGTTGATAATTCACAACCTCTAGTCTATTTCTCCGTTAGAAGCAAATACAACCTAAGGTATAATCCAATATTTGCAACCACTAGATTTCAGTTAAAACAATAGAATTTTAAGATGTTCTACTACTCTTTTAATCCGTTAAACACCTAGCATCATATCGAACCCTAATCTATGGATCCCAGAACTCTGGCTAATGGAATTAGCCGCTCATGATTTGATGAACGAAATAACAAGTTGAATTCATGATGATAAGGATCAACTTACGAATGGATGAAAAACAATAAGTAGTTCCTTCAATTTAATCACAAGGTGGAAGACTAAAAATAGTTGATAAGAAACAAGAAGAATAATTGATGATAGAGAGCAATGTACGACCCTCTCTTCTCAGAGTTAATGTATCCTAGATAATGACCAATCCCTAAAAACCCTAAAACAAGTCTTTAAATAGTCAATCCTAATTAAGGAAACAAAATTAAAGTTTCAGTTTTCTCTTTGGATTAGACAACAATACTTTTGATGGCGCGTCAGACACCTGACGACGTGTGAGAGATGTCGTCAAAGATTCCAGTAAATTATTATTTTCTAACTCTTCAGACGGTAATCCTAATGGTATGTCAAAGATCTTGACAGCGCTTGCAAAATAGTGTCACCCTTTACTGGAAATCAGCATACTCTGCCCTCTAGTTGACAACAATTTTGACGAGATGTCAAATATTTGACGGCCCTTCTGAATCATCATCATAGTTCATCTAATCTTCTCAGGTTCTTCTAATATTGACGGTGACTTTGACTGCCTGTCCCATGTATGACGGCGGTTCAAAATGATTGCCATGTACATTTTAGCTTATTTCCACCATATTTCAACTTTTTTATTCTTTTTTCCTTTGGTTTCTTCCCTGGTCACTTGTATCTGCATTAACCCACAAAAATGATCAAAAACAACAAAAGCTGCTTAAGACTTTGCAATTATTCAGAGTTAGAAGCTTCAAATGTATTAGCATCTTCTCACACATCAACACCCTCAACTTAAATTATTTTTTTCCTAAAGCAACCAAAACATAACTAGGAGTAAATAAAGTACAATTCAGCAGCTAACTACTCTTATCAGTTCAGAATACGTGCACCATCTCCATGATCAATCCAAATAAAATCAACTGTGTCTAATATTTTAAAACAACCATGTAACTCAAAAGCATCTAGATATGGCAAAAATCTCAGCAATAACAACCTAGCACATACCCAAATTACATTCTCTGAACAAAGTAGTTAATAGCAACATACATGGTGTGCCCTCACCATAAAGAAATCCCTTTTCACTTAGATTTACATGTATTAAAATAGGGATGAACGTAAGACTCAGTCTTAGAATAAAGTTCCAACATTGCGCATCCAATGCCATAGGCTTTCCCTTATAGTCAGTACCGAAGTCTTCAGATAAGTCAATTAGGATCACTATAGGGATTTTCTAAGCTTGTAATGTAGGCTAAGGGCTAGTATGACATTCAAGGGTATTTCATAGTGACTATAACTCCTTGGAACTACATTAACTTGCGAGGTTTTAACTTTTGACCTTCTTTTCTTCCCTCTTTTATTTGTCAAGTATTCTCAAGATGGGTGTTGCCTGTTCACGCATTAGATCAACTTTTTTAGTTTTCTCTTTTCTATTTGCTTTTTTACGACACCCAACTTATTATTCATCTTCCTTATTTTACCTCTCTTCATACTCATAATGCATCATGCACCCCTATAGCAGCTACCCTCAACTTAGGCTATTTACCTAAGTCAAGGTGCACAGTGTCCAAGGAGGACCAGGGATAAAATATGTTCATTGTGATGTAATGAGAAGGTGAAAGGTGTACAAGAAAGAACTAGGATATTTAGGATCAAAAAGGGATCAAGGGATATTGATCACACTTGGATGGTCATTTAAACTATAATGGGTTAACATGCAAAAACGGCCTATGATCTTTTCCTAAATGACATTCCTATGACTATGGCATGACTAACTAGGCAAGCTCTACATTCAACGCACAATGGGAACAAGGTAGGACCTTATACGCACATGGCACACATGTATATAGAACATCACTACTCATCCATTTCATGCATTTGTTTTCTACAGTTTATTTATTTACCACACTAGTGCCACAAATAGATACATAGTGGTCACACTAGATACACTTCACACAGTTCACAGTATATCAGACCAATGGAGAGGTACTCAAAATTTACAAAATGAGCTAACTACCTCAAGTATTTGTACTACTACTAATTATCCACCGAATGTGTTACAACAACAGTTTCCCTATACCCTTAACTTAAAATCAAGAAATAAAAAGCACCAAGGATTAGAATAGACCTAAAAACAGTCAAGCCTGTGGGTTCTAGGTCTCCGACCCTGTCATCGCATCATCAGCTATCTTTTCCCCACTCATAGTATCTGCTTTTACAATAGCTGGAGCCTGGCTCGATTAAGCATCTTCCCATTTCTCTCTGTCGGCCAGAGACTCCAATCTTACCCTTTTCAAGTTCTCCTTCTCTGCCTTCTTCTTTGCTTTCTTTTTAGCCTTTCTCTCTTCTTCACTATTAGGTTCATCTCTTTTGCTTTTGCCTTTCTTTTCCCACTTTTTCTTCTTTTTCTTTAGGGAATCCTCAGTAAGATCAAGAATAGGAATGTCTTCCTCTATACCATGTATGGATGATCCTATTGGCACCATAATTTGGTGTTGCTGCAGCATCCCAACCTCAGCCTTCACCTTGTCCAATGCAGCCCTGAAAGTATCAAGATCAGCATCTAGCATCTCTCTTTCCTAAGCATCAAATCTGTTCTCAAGACCTGCCACCCACCCAGGCAAAGTCATGAAAGGTTTTAATGCAGCATCGAGTGCAGCTTTGACTCTTTTGTCTACAGCAGCAGTAAATTGTTTGGAAAAGGCCTGTAGTTATACCTCGTACCAATTCGCTTGCCTGGCCACCTTCCTAATATCAATTGGTTGAAATGCCGACCTTGTTGCTGTAAGAGGTACTGAAGCAGTTGGCTCACTTTAAGGCACTGAACCTACCTGAGCTGAATATACTGGTGGTGGTGGTGGTACAGTTTTGGGGCTTTGCACCCCCACATTTGGTGCTGAAATAGTCTTAGTGACTGGAGGATCTGCTGCACCAACTGCATCTTGATCAAGTTTCAAACCCGACTGAATTTCATTTTTACCGACAGGGTTATGAGTCTTCTTGGCATGTATCTCATCATCAATACCTGAAATCTCAGTTACATGAGCTTCTTCACACAACCTAGTAATCAGACATGGGAATGGATATGCAACATCAGGTCTTGCGAGTCGAATCTTGATCTTTTTTGCTATAATTTTTGTGAAATCCAAGGGGGTTTTATCTATCAAGATTGCAACCAATATTGCTCGATCATCCCCTAATATGTTGTCTCCCTCGATGGGTATCAGATGAATTCGTATTAAACCTCCCCAAAATATTGCCTCTGAATTTAGAGATGCTTTGGTAATCTTTTCTACTAGTTTATTCAACCACTCCAGTTCCCCATCTGCTGTGAGAGTCACTAGCCACTTGCGTTGATTTTCCTGATGCTTCAATCGGGCATAGAATATAGGTGAGGTGGCTCATAGGATAAAGGTTGGCCCACGAATAAACCTATTTATGGTGGCATCTGATACATCCACCCTCACTCCACGTACTGTAACTTTGGCCAGAAGAGGCTTATCTAAAGTTCTATCCCCTTCTTTGCACATATTTTCCATCGTAGCCTGGTAGTTCTCGTAGAAATCTCAAACCAACGAAGGACAGTAAACATCGCTTCCCCTATTAGTCCACTCCAGACCATACTCCTTGAGTTTATGCATCACCTTAGGGCATCTGATCAACCCTATAGTGATAATCTTCTTCTCCTCTAGAATTGGCCTTCTGGCACTTCGTCGATTTGTTCTGTGAAGTCCATTCAAATAGATCGTTTCAGCCCCAGGGATTTTCCATCTCACATTGTGCCTAACCTCAGGGTTTTTGCATTTCACCAAAGTTCCCCATACTGGAGAATCCTTATCACCTTACTGCTCCAAAGATGGTGATTCAGACTCAGTTTCTTCAGCTGCAAGCCTCTCAAAATCTTTAGTTTTGACTTCTTGTTCAGTGCTCTCAGACCCCTACTCAGTGTGTTCTAATCCTTGTTCCTCCAAAGTTTGCTCAAATGAGGTTTTCACCTCAGTATCATTAGTATCCTCCACCTCAATAGGCTTAGGTGGAGGCGGAGTTTTTGGACTAGTCCTCTTTCTTTTCCATCTGAGCAAAGGCTCCTCATCTTCATAATCAGAGTCCTCATTTACAAGTTGTAGAGGTACATTCTCTTTAGCTGGTTTCTTTGGTGTGGTTGGATTCTTCTTCTTGGGTGCCATGCTCAGTTCTGTACAATGTAGAAATCCTCAATTAGTACTCGTAATAAAACAAGAAAAGAATAAGGATCACCTCAGTTAAACATCAACACTGTTTTAAGTTCCCAGGTTTGACGGCCTTTTTAATTTGCCATCACAGGTGTGACGGCGCTTCAAAAGTATTGTCAACCTTATCAAGAATCCACAAAATTTCTCATCTTTTGACGGCATTTTTGAATGGCCGTCACATAGGTGCAAGGCCATGAAAATTGCCATCAGACAACATTATAATTTCTAACTTCTTATTACTTGATTTTTCTTCTACCATTATTCTTAATTTCAACTTAGATCATGTTCTTTACTGAGATTTTCATGAAATTATACCGCATACCCCTACAAACCCTTATTTTTGAAGGGGTTTGAAGCATGTTAATGGGTTCAAATCACTCCTTTGAAACCAAGGTTTCTTGTAGTTTACAATTGATCCAAAGAAAGATGAAGTTGAACTTTTTCTCATACCTGGATGTCGACACTTAGCTAATGTACTATGAGTACCTAGACTTGTGAGTGAGAGAAAAATGAGATAAGAGAGGGAAAAGATTTCTTGGCTTAACTCTCAGGCTTCAAAAAGGAAAGTCTTAAAATTTTGCCTTATAAAGGATTAAATTTGGAAAAGGAAGGGAAATCACTCTCTAAGGAAAGAAAATTAAAACTAATAGGAAAAGACCTATGGTATGCGGGAATGTGAACATCTGTGACTGGGCTGGGTTAGCCTAAAATTTTTAAGATGGGCTCAACTCATTTGACGATATTTTTGTCGAAGCGTTAGATACCTGACGGGCTTCAAAATTATCGTCAGCCTTAACAAAATAGGGCTTTGAGTTGAGTATTTATATGCTATTTCTAACGGCTTGTCATACTTGTGAAAGCCTGTCAAAATTGACGTCAATCCACCTCAAGTTGACTGAAACCAGCTCACCTCCTTTATACGACTCTTAGCTACAAATATAAAAACATAAATTCAATAAAATTAAAACCTTGGGTTGCCTCCCAAATAGCACCTAATTTGATGTCACGGCATAATTGGGTTATCTCGACTACTCAGACTTGGTCAAGATGCTAGATCACTACCTCATTACCATATTCTTGGAATATATCGACTACCAAAAAGATATTCATCTCCTCCAACTGCTTTATAGGAGGATGCATTTTAAATCTAGCCTCTCTTTTTCCATACCTGAACTTTAGCTCATTGAGTTCCATATCAACCAACACTCTTCTCGTGGCTAATAATGGTCTACCCAAGATGATGGGTACCTCAAAATCAACATCACAATCCAATATCACGAAGTTTGCAAGAAGAATAAAGCCATCCACCTTCACCGGCACATCTTGGAATATACCAACTGGTCGTTTCACCGACCTATCTGCCATCACAAGACGCATCGTTATGGGGGTAGGTTCTCCCAGTCCAAACTTCTTATAGATATCAAGGGGAATTAGATTAATACTTGCTCCTAAGTCACATAAAGCTTTGGTAAACTTCATGGACCCAACTGTGCACTCTATGGTAAATGCTCCAGGGTCAGGCTTTTTCTGCACTAAGGATTGTGAAGAAACAGCGCTACAATGGTGGATGTTGTCCACCAGCTCATAGCTTACCTTCTGCTTCTTTGTTAGCAATTTCTTCATAAATTAAGCATAGTTTGGCATTTACTCAAGTGCCTCCATCAATGGCACATTCACTGTCAGTTGTTTCATTATTGCCATGAACTTGCTAAATTTTTTGTTGTCTTCTTTATTCTTCGATCTCTGAGGAAAGGGAGGTGGTGATCTTGGGATTTCTTTCAATACCACTTCCCCTTTCTTTTCATCTTCTTTCTCTGAAATATCAACAAAACCATCCATCTTCTCAGACTCTACTGGATTGCTTCCTTCTGATTCATCAACAATTACCTCCTTCTCTACGGCTTTGCCCATAAAAGGGCCAGATAATATCTTTCCACTCCGAGTAGTAATAACTAAACAAGAGCCATCAGTCCGTGAGTTTTGAACCGTATCACTAGGTAAAGTACCAGCTTTTCTCTGGTTCAGAGTAACCGACAGTTGGCTTATCTATTGCTCCAACTGATTAATAAAAGTAGAGTATGAGCTAACCAACTGATTGAGGGTAGAAAATTCACTTTTCATAGTAGCTACCCCTGAGTTGGTAGCTTCAACTCCCTTCAACAGCTTTTTCATCATCTCCTCCATGGACATTTTGCTAGAACTAGTCATCGCAGAATCCTGACTTCCAAGAGGAATATACAAACCACTCCTGTCATTATTATTTTTCAAATATCCCTGATCCCTATCTTTATAATCAGGTTTATCATAGAAAGTCCGACCTTGGTTCCCTTGGCTATTGCCTCGGAAACCCCCCCGATTACTCACATAGTTTGCCTTAGAATCAACACTTGTAGACATAGTACCCTGAGATTCCATAGCTTTAACAATTTTAGTTTTTCCAGATAGCAAGTACTTGGCCAGCAAGTCCATCTGTGTCTTCAAGTGGGTCATATCTTGATCTCACTCCTCATCCCTTCTACGCTGCTCCACAATAATACCACTAGCAATAGTCGGGCTATCCACTACAGAATCCCTAGAGTTCCAAGCCCGACTCTGCTTGGTTATTCTATTAAGCATGTCAAAAGCATCTAGAAAAGAGAGGTCAATAAACGAACCACCTGTAGCATTGTCAACAATAGGCTTTGTCACAGAGTTAAAAGATCTATACAAGGTATCCATCAAGTGAAATTCCATTATATTATGGTTCGGACATTGTTCAAGTTTCTTCTTAAATATTTCCCAAGTTTTGTGCAGTGCTTCAATCGGGAGCTGTCTGAAGTTGCTAATTTCATCCCTCAACTGTACTCTTCTAGAGGGTGGAAAGAACTATTCTAGGAACACATCTTTTAACTGTCTCCAGTTGGTTATAAAATCAGGCTTTAACTCATTCAACCACATTATTGCCTCCCCAAATAGAGACAAAGGAAATAATCTCAACCTAATCGTATTTTGGCTCACTCCCAGATTGTCAAAGGATTTGCAAATGATGATGAAGTTCACCAAATACATGTCCAGATCATCACCAGACAAGCCTCTAAATAATCTTTTCAGATGCAGGAGTTGGATCATGGTACTTGTTATGCTGAATTTTGCACCTGGTGCCAACAGTGGAGGACTGATAGCACCCGTTGCACCAGCTCTATCTATTCCTTCATCATCTTCATCAACCTCATATTGCATAGGTTGTTGCCCATATCTTCCTTGGACTGGATGATTTCTGTTGATGTTTTGTTGTACTGGTGCAGCAACTTATTTAGGTCCCCTTAGGTTTTGAGGATTCAGCAATTCCTTATCACCCAAGTCTTTATCATCAGGGTTCTGGTGATGTGCTTCCTATTGTTTAGTCATTCTTCCTATCAGTTGAGGTTTTGGATTGATTGGTAATAGTGGTTCTCCAGAACTTCTTGTGTTTGACATAAACAACATAGTACCTATAATAAAAGAAAACAATAGATAAAAATAAATCAAGGAAACTTAACTATCAACAAATTTTTTCATACAAACTTCTAGTCTACAATCGTATTCCCCTGCAACGGCGCCATTTTTTGATAACGCTCAAATTACACTTTTGAATGGGTGTAAGAGATCATTGTCAATATAAAACCCAACTAGGTTAGGGTCGAATCCCACAGGTAATAGGGTTTGAACTTCGATTTGTTTACGAAATGCTTTACTGATAGTTTACTATTTTCGAAGGATGGGGGTTTAAGTTTCACAGAAAGTCAAATGTCACTTTCAATACTTCAGTGTTTGTAATCAAGATAAATAGGAAACTAGAGTTATGTTCACCCTGGATTTTGGGAGTTGACAGATACTAGGCAATGATTGGGATTCTTGAAGTATGTAGAACAACAGACTATCCTTGACTATGATACTTTCTGACTTATCTTTCGACCTTACCAGACAATTTATTATCTAATTCTCTCAAACTTAGATAACTTATCAATTTCCAAAAGGATGTTATCTCAAGTAGATTAATCCAGTTATGGTATCAATCATTAAACAAAAGGTCTGTAGCTTCTGAGTCCCTGTTGATAATTCATGACCTCTAGTCTATTTCTCCGTTAGAAGCAAATAAAACCTAAGGCATAATCCAATATTTGCAACCACTAGATTTCAGTTAAAACAACAGAATTACAAGATGTTCTACTACTCTTGGAATCCATTACACACCTAGCATCATATTAAACCCTAATTCATGGATCCCAGAACTCTGGCTAATAGAATTAGCCACTCATTATTTAATGAACGAAATAACAAGTTGAATTCATGATGATAAGGATCAACTTACGAATGGATGAAAAACAACAAGTAGTATCTTCAATTTAATCACAAGGTGGAAGACTAAAAATTGTTGATAAGAAACAAGAAGAATAATTAATGAAAGAGAGCAATATACGTCCCTCTCTTCTCAGAGTTAATGTCTCCTAGATAATGACTAATTCCTAAAAACCCTAAAACAAGTCTTTAAATAGTCAAACCTAATAAATGAAACAAAATTAAAGTTTTAGTTTTCTCTTTGAATTAGACGACGATGCTTTTGACATTGCGTCAGACACCTGACGACATATGCCAGATGTCGTCAAAGATTCCAATGAATTGTTATCATCTGACTCTTCAGATGGTAATCCTGATGGAGTTTCAAAGATCTTGATGGAGCTTGCAAACTAGCATCACATTTCACTAAAAATTAGCATACTCTGCCCTCTGGTTGACGGTGATTTAACGAGATCACAAATATTTGACGGCCCTTCCGAATCATTGTCACATTTCATCTAATCTTCTCAAATTCTGTCTAATCTTGAAGGTGACTTTGATAGCCTGTCCCATGTATGATGGTACTTCAAAATGATCGTCAGATATATTTCAGCTTATTTCCACCAGCTTTAAACTGTTTTATTCTTCTTTCCTTTGGTTTCTTCCCCGATACTTATATCTGCATTAACATACAAAAAATGATCAAAAAGTACAAAATTTGCTTAAGACTTCACAATTATTCAGAGTTAAAAGCATCAAATATGTTAGCATTGACTCACACATCAACACCCTAAACTTAAATAATTGTTTGTCCTCAAGCAACCAAAACATAACTAGGAATAAACAAAGTACAATTCGGCAGCTAACTACTCTTATCAGTTCAGAATACATGCACCATCTCCATGATTAATCAAAATAAAATAAACTGTGTCTAATATTTGAAAACAACTATGTAACTCACAAGCATCTATATATGGCAAAAATCTCAGCAATAATAACCTATCACATACCTAAATTACATTCTCCGAACAAAGTAGTTAATAACAACATACCTGGTGTGCCCTCACCATAAAGAAATCTCTTTTTCACTTAGATTTACATGTATTAACATAGGGATGAACGTAAGACTCACTCTCAGAACAAAGTTCTAACATTGCGCATCTAATGCCATAGGCTTGCCCTTATAGTCAGTACTGAAGTCTTCAGATAAGTCAGTTAGCATCACTATAGGTATTTTCTAAGTTTGTAACGTAGGCTAGGGGCTAGTATGACATTCAAGGGTATTTCATAGTGACTATACCTCCTTGGTACTACATTAACTCACGGGGTTTAAACTTTTGACCTTCTTTTCTTCCCTCTTCTATTTGTCAAGTAGTCTCAAGATGGGTGTTCTCTGTTCACGCATTAGATCAACTTATTCATTTTTCTCTTTTCTATATACTTTTTCACTATACCTAACTTGTTATTCATTTTCTTTATTTTCCCTCTCTTCATACTCATAATGCATCAAGCACCCCTATAGTAGCCACCCTCAACTTAGGCTATTTGCCAAAGTCAAGGTGCACAATGTCCAAGGAGAACCAGGGCCAAAACATGTTCATTGTGATATAATAGGAATATGAAAGGTGTACAAGAAAGAATTAGGCTATTTAGGCTCAAAAAAAAGAATCAAGGGATATTGTTCACACTTGGATGGTCATTTAAGCTAATATGGGTTAACATGAAAAAATGGCCTATGATCCGTTGCTAAATGCCTATCCTATGACTATGACACGACGAACTGAGCAAGTTTTAGATTTAACGCACAATGGGAACTGAGTAAGACCTTACATGCATATGGCACACAAGTATATAGCATATCACTACTCCTCTGTTTCATGCATTTGTTCTCTACAGGTTATCTATTTACCACACTAGTACCATAAATAGATACATAGTGGTCACACTAGAAGCACTTCACACAGTTCACAACATATCAGACCACTGGAGACGTACTCAAAATTCACTAAACGAGCTAACTACCTCAAGTATTTGCACTACTCCTAATTATCCACCGAATGTGTTACAACAACAGTTTCCCTATACCCTTAACTTAAAATCAAGAAATAAAAAGCACCAAGGGTTAGAATATACCTAAAATCAGTCAAGCCTGTGGATTCTAGGTCTCCGACCCTGCCATCACATCATCAGCTATCTTTTCCCCACTCATAACATCTGCCTTTGTAGTAGCTGGAGCCTGGCTCGATAAAGCACCTGCAGCTCTAGCTCTGATGGTTGCTTCCCATTTCTCTATTTCAGCCATAAACTCCAGTATTGCCCTTTTCAAGTTCTCCTTCTCTGCCTTCTTATTTGCTTTCTTTTTAGTCTTTCTCTCTTCTTCACTATCAGGCTCATCTCTTTTGTTTTTGCCTTTCATTTCCCCCTTTTTCTTCTTTTTCTTTGAGGAGTTCGTAGTAAGATCATTTATAGGAATGTCTTCCTCAACATCATGTATAGTTGATCCTGTTGGCACCATAATTTGGTGTTACTGCAATATCCCAACCTCAGCCTTCACCTTGTACAATGCATCCCTAAAAGTAGCAATATCAGTATCTATCATCTCTCTTGCCCGAGTATTGAATCTGTTCTCAAGATCTGCTACCCGCACTGGCAAAGTCATGAAAGGTTCTAGTGTAGGATCGAGTACAGCTTTAAATCTTTTGTCTACAGCAGCAGCAAATTATTTGGTGAAGGCCAGTAGTTGTATCTCGCACCAATTTGCTAGCCTGGCCACCTTCATAATATCAATTGGCTAAAATTCCAACCTTCTTACTGTTAGAGAAACTGAAGCAGTCAGCTCACTTTGAGGCACTGAACCTTCCTGAGCTGAATGTGCTGGTGGTGGTGGTGATACAGTTTCGGGGCTTTGCACCCCAACATCTGGTGCTGAAACAGTCTCAGTGACTGGAGGATCTGTTGCACACCCTACATTTTAATAAAGTCGCAAGCCTGGCCGAATTTCATTTTTGCTGACAGGGTTGTGAGTCTTCTTGGCATGCATCTCATCATTAATACCTAAAATCTCAGAAATATGAGCTGCTTCACACAACCTAGTAATCAGGCATGAGAATAGATATGTAGCATCAGCTCTTGCGAGTCAAATCTTGATCTATTCTGCTATAATTTCTCCAAAATCCAAGGGGGTTTTATCTGTCAAGCTTGCAACCAATATTGCTCGATCATCCCCTAATATGTTGTCGCCCTTGGTGAGTATCAGATGAATCCGTATTAAACCCCCCCCCCCCCAAAATACTTGCCTCTGAATTTAGAGATGCTTTGGAAATCTTTTCTGCTGGATTATCAACCATTCCAGTTCCCCATCTGCTATGAGTGTCGCTAGCCACTTGTGCTGATTTTCTCGATGCTTCAATCGGGCATAGAATATAGGTGAGGTAGCTCATGGGACGAAGGCTGGCCCATGAAGAAACCTATTTATGGTGGCAACTGATACATCCACCCCACTCCACGTACTACAACTTTGGTCAGGAGAGGCTTATACTAAAGTTTTATCCCCTTCTTTGCATATATTTTCCATCGTAGCCTGTTACTTCACGCAGAAATGCTGGACAAACGAAGGACAGTAAATATTGCTTCCCCTAGTAGTCCACTCCAGACCATACTCCTAGAGTTTATGCATAACCTCAGGGCATCTGATCAACCCTGTAGTGATAATCTTCTTCTCCTCTAGAATTGGCCTTCTGGCATTTCATCGATCTGTTCTACAAAGTCTATCCAAATAAATCATTTTAGCCCCATGGATTCGCCATCTCACATTGTTACTAACCTCGGGGTTTTCTTATTTCACCGAATTTCCCTGTACTAAATAATCCTTATCACCTTGGTGATCCGAAGATGGTGATTCAGACTCAGTTTCTTCAGTTGCAAGCCTCTCAAAATCTTTAGTTTTGACTGCTGGTTTAGTACTCTCAGACCTCTGCTCAGTGTGTTCTGATCCTTGTTCCTCCGAAGCTTTCTCAGATGAGGTTGTCACCTCATTATCATCAGTATCCTCCACCTCAGTAGGCTTAGGTGGAGGTGGAGTCTTTGGACTAGTCCTCTTTCTTTTCCATCTGAGCAAAGGCTCCTCATCTTTATAATCAGAGCCCTCATTGACAAGTTATAAAGGCACATTATCTATAGCTGCTTTCTTTGGTGTGGTTGGATTCTTCCTCTTGGATGTCATGCTCAGTTCTGTACAACGTAGAAATCCTTAATTGGTACTTATAATCAAACAAGAAAAGAAGAAGGATGACCTCAATTAAACATCAACACTATTTTTAGTTCCAAGGTTTGACGGCCTTTCTGATTTGTCGTCAAAGGTGTGACAGTGCTTAAAAGCATTGTCAACCTTATTCAGAATCTAAAAAATTTCTCAGCTTTTGATTGCATTTTTGAATGGCTGTCACACAGGTGCAAGGCCATAAAAATTGTCGTCAGACAACATTACAATTTCTAACTTCTTTTACTTGATTTTTCTTCTATCATTATTCTCAATTTCAACTTAGGTCATGTTCTTTAGTGAGATTTCCACGAAATTATACTGCATACCCCTACAAACCCTCATTTTTGAAGGGGCTTGAAGCATGTTAATGGGTTTAGCTCACTCTTTTGAAACCAAGGTTTCTTGTAGTTCACAATTGATCCAAAGAAAGATAAAGTTGAAGTTTTTCTTATACTTGGATGTTGAAACTTTAGCTGATGTACTCTAAGCACTTAGACTTATGAGTGAGAGAAGAATGAGATAAGAGAGGTAGAAGATTTCTTGGCTTAACTCTCAGGCTTCAACAAGGAAAGTCTTAAAATTTTGACTCAGAAGGGATTAAACTTGACAAAGCAAGGGAAATAACTCTCTAAGGAAAGAAAATTAAAACTAATAGGAAAAGACCTATGGTACGTGGGAATGTGAACAGCTGTGACTGGGCTGGGTTAGCCCAAAATTTTTAAGCTAGGCTTTACGACATTTTTAACGGCGCGTCAAATACCTGACAGCACTTCAAAATTGTTGTCAGCCTTAATAGAATAGGGCTTTGACTTGAGTATTTTGACGCTATTTCTCATGGTTTGTCATACTTGTGACAACCTGTCAAAATTGATGTCAATCCTCCTCAAGTTGACTGAAACTAGTTCACCTCCTTTGTACGACTCTTAGCTACAAATATTAAAAACACAAGTGCAATAAAATTAAAATATTGGGTTGCCTCCCAAATAGCGCCTGATTTAATTTCATGGCATGACTGGGTTATCTCGACTACTCAGACTTGGTCAAGATTCTGAATCACCACCTCATTACCATCTTCCTGGAATACATCAACGATCGAGAAGTATTCATCTCCTTCAACTACTTCATAGGAGGATGCATTTTAAATCTGGCCTCTCTTTTTCCATACCTGAACTTTAGCTCATTGAGCTCATATCAACCAACACTCTTCCCGTGGCTAATAATGGTCTACCCAAGATGATGTCTACCTTAAAATCAACATCACAATCCAATATCACGAAGTCTACAGGCAGAATAAAGTCTTCCACTTTCACCGGCACATTGTGTAATATACCAATTGGTCGTTTCACTGACCTATCTACCATGACAAGACACATCATTTTGGAGGTAGGTTCCCCCAGTCCAAGCTTCTGGTAGATATCAAGGGGCATTAGATTAATACTTGCTCCTAAGTCACATAAAGCTTTGGTAAACTTCATGGACCCAACTATGTACGGTATGGTAAATGCTCTAGGGTCAGGCTTTTTCTGCACTAAGGATTGTGAAGAAACAGCGCTACTGTGGTAGATGTTGTCCACCAACTGACAGCTTACCTTCTGCTTCTTTGTTAGCAATTCCTTTATAAATTTAGCATGGTTTGGCATTTTCTTAAGTGCCTCACCTATAAATAGAGGTGGTCTTGCATGTTATTGCATGGACTAGGAAATATGATAAGTGTGAAAAAGATTATAGTGTGTAGTAGTGAAAGAGAGAGTTAAGACAAAGAAAATATACTAAGTCTACAACTATATTCACTTTACAAATGAGAGTTATTATATTAGTGAAAGAAAGAGTTGAGATAGAGAAAATATTCTAAGTCTTTAACTATATTCACTATACAAAGCAGTAAATATATGTTTAAGGAAGGTGTTCTTATGGTGCGGCTTTGGACTCTTCAACTAATCCAGAGTTGTTTGAGTTATACATCGTTTATCAGTTGTTGTATCCTGGAGGGGACAAGTCACGAGATATATTGCTGAATCGGTGTAGATTATGCCCCAGTGGGCTTGTATCTCCTTAAAGAAAGTGAGATATCCGTGCCTCAGTCAAGAAGAAGATTATTTTATTTTATTCACTTTTGTTCCTTTTATTTTCAACTGTAATTATTTATTGTAATTTATGGTATATTACACCAACACCTAGCATATAGTAGCACTAACTAGTCTATCTTCTCAATCGACTCTATCCAGAAGGACCGAATCCTCTCTCAAATCCATATCTAATGATTACATCAAAATTATTTTTAATAAAAAGAATAACTAATCGAATTGAATTTAGATAATAAGAAAGGTTACCTGAAGAAGAGGAAAAAATCCTTCTAGCTCCTTCGTTCACATGAATATCCGACAAAGAGACCTATAAAGTATGCTAGAACAGTGTTCCCCAGCTATAGTCTCCTTTTTTGTTGAGGTCCTTATGTAAATATAAGTACCTCAAACTCAAAATACTGTCAGATGTATTTATGCATAGCATCCCTCCCAAAAGAAACACATATACAGTCGAGCGGTGCTATAAACCCTACTCTCTAAAGTCTTGACTATATGGAATGAAGAAAAAGATATTGTTGAAGATAATCCAGAACTGTTATAGTAGAAATACAATCATTCCCATTAATGGTGTCTAGTTCAACCTCCAAGCCAGTGTAATATCATAACATCATATGCCAATCTAAATTATGATCCCTTTCATCGGTACATATAATTGGATCTCCGACTATGTATAGTGCAACCAACACATCCATATCCTGTAGCGTGAAAGTTACCTCTTAAGGGTAGGTCGAATGTGTGAGTATCTGGCCTCCACCTCAAGTCCATAACAATTACTGGTTTTTGGTCAAATAGGATCTTACGTATTTTGATAATGTCATATAACCCTACTTATATAGTGTATGATATGGTCATGGGGGTGGTCATACAAAATGTCCCATGTCTACTCAACCTTCTTCGGATACACTAATGCAGTAGGATGAATAGATCCCTCGCATAATTTTTTCGACCTACTGTAATGTAAGTAATGAAGAATCAGCGAGGTCTTGGTGCAAGATGTGCGACATAATATAGTTGTACACATAATACTAAATAGTATTTAATAAATGATCAGAACAAGACATCTATGATAATTTAATTAATATTGATAATATTACATAATTTCAATCTACTTTTATAAGTGATATTTTTATCCAAACTACTTAACGATATGATACAATCCGGATTGGCTCCACGCCATTCACTAGAAGTTAAGCCTGGGAGATTCAAAGGATTCAAGGATAGTTCATGAAGTGGGAGGTACTTGAAGAAGCATCCTTACCATCAAGAGGGTGTTATTTTTTTATGAACGCACTCACATTGGTACAAGGTTCATTGGAGGAGGCAAGTGAAGGAAAAACGGGGCTAGAAAACCCCCTGAAAAGGACTTGCACCCAAGGCGCATTGGATACTCTTTTGATCCACTCTTGCATTTCAAGAGCAAATAAAAACAGCCCCTAGTGGAACTTATCTTGTAATTGGCTAACTTTTGGGCCCTAAAATTATAATAATTAGCATAAGCTATAAATACTTTTGAGGCTAGCTCATTCTCTTAGTTTTGCTTGATTATTGAGGAATTGAGGAATTCTTCTCCATTGAGTGAGACTATTGGAAAACATTTATTGAACTTTGGTTTAGAAACATTGGTTTACAGGGCGTTCATCTCCCTCTTGGTCACCGTAGGTATTAGGTGTTCGATTAGATTGTAACTGAGGGTATTAGAGTTTGACATACTCTTTTATTCTTGGTTACTTCTTTTCTTGTGTCTAATTGTCTGTTTTATCGATTATCTTTACTTTTTTTTCGTCTTTAGTTTTCATAATTTGATTCCGTATTATTTGGTATCAGAGCTGAGTTTGATTTTGTTCCTACAAAGTCAATCTTAGATCTAGTCATCTCAAAAAATTGAAAATCACAAAAACAAGTTACTATTCACGTTTTAGATCTTAGGTCATATATTAATTTTTTGATTTTTGTGTTTTCTGGTGTTTCTAGTGTTACATTTGCATTCCCTAATACTATACGAGTTTATAAACCAAATTTGAGTTAAATCGGAGCTTATTTGAGAGTTCTATCCTTGTTGGGAGCTTGGGTTGAAGACATTTGAGGTGAATTGAAAAGATGAAGATTTTGATGAATAATTTGGATAAATTGATGTTTGGAATGATTTTAGAAGGATAAAAAGTACCTACGTTCAAATTTTGAACTCATTCCAAGCTCCGGAGATAAAGTTAGAAAGATTGATGTTCTTAGTGTTCTTGGTATGTTCTTGAGGAGATTGTTATATTCATATTGAAATTCATCCAAAAGAAGGTGTTTGATCCAAAAAGTAGGAATAAAAAGATTTAAAGTGTGTTTTTGTTTGAGCATCTAAAAATATTTCAAGAATATTCAAAGAGAAAATTACACAAAGGGCATCAAGAAGGGCATTTTTGGCCTTGGAACAAGCAAGTGGCGGCCAACTTTCCCTTGACCTGCGTCTAAGGTGGATACAGCTGCTCCCAGCCTGGTTCCGCACCTCAAGGAAGTGTCTAGGGTCTCTCCTGCATCCAACCTGCACTGGAGGTGCGTTGGAACTGCTTTCATAGCTCAAAACAATGTGCAGCCTTCCCCACCTGCGCTGAAAGTGCTATATAGGTGCGCTCAAGGTGTGTGACACCTCCCAAACGTATGTCAAGACTTCCCAACGTCCAATTCAAGTTCCAAATGCATTCTAACACTTCTAAACTCCAATTTACTCAAGTTTTATTCCTTAGTTTCATTATTTGATTCATAAATTCAACTCTTGATTATTAAAACTATCAACAACTAGTAATCCACCTACTAAGTTGGATGATTAGTTCTTGAGTCCCATTTCATTCATCGTCTCATTTATTTCAAGCTTTTCTCTTTTTAATAGAATTTATAATTATTGATCCAAGTGCTCATATATTTATTTGAGTCCATCAAACTAGAATCCAATCCGATCAAGAGTAGAACTTGACACCTCAACTACCACACGAAGTATAAACCATCTTTCAACATTTGTGATCCAAGTGTGAGTTAAACAAAGGAGTGAAGAGTTTGTAAGGTTAATTTCTCTAATGATAACATGTTTGTTGTTTTTTAGTGTCTTTCTTCATAAGAAAATGGCTACGGAAGGCAAAACTTTGAAAATAATGGATAACCACTCAACAAATGCTATCTTAATGGCCATTGAAACTCTCAATCGTAAAATTGATTCTACGGGTGCTAAGATAAACTCACTAGATCTTAAAGTGTATTCTCTTGAAGGGAGTGAATCCTTCATTAGTAGAACAGTGGATATCGTAGAAGGTCGATAAAACATATCCTTATCCATACCTCAACACTTCAATGCTTCAACTAGTGGGCATGCTCTAAATTCGTCGGTTCATATTTCCTCGGAAAACTGCCTCCAAATGATCAATCCACCAATACAAGCACATGATTCCATTCCTCAAGCCACTACGTATCCACAAAACCAAAATACCTTTAGACCACTCCAATATTAATTCAACCAAATACAATATTATGAATCTAGAACCTAAATACACCAACCACCACTTAACAGAATGCCCTCATTCCAAGCACCCCTTAACAAAAATCAACCCATACAAATAGACGAGAAAGAAAGAAAAGAAAAATAAGCATAGTTTAGAGCATTCGATGTAGCTGACATGTTGGTAGAGGAAATGAGATGTAGACCAATAGATCAACGAGGTTATGGAGGTCGGAGAAAAAGATTTGGTCCAGCACTTAATGGTAGAGGAAACTTGGTAAACCGACCTCAAGGTTATGATCAATGGAACAAACAAGGTAATAGGGATCTAGATGTGGGTATCTATTCAATCAAGTTTAGTCTTACAAATTTCAAAGGAGAAAGTGATCCTAAAGCTTATCTCTCATGGAAGTCCTCTTGTGAAAGGATCTTCCAAGTTAATGATATCACCGAAGAGAAGAAAAGTTGTTATGCCATAGCCCATTTTGAAGGGTATATCAATACATGATGGGATTATGTCAAGAGATTTATAAATGTGTTGAATAAAGGAAAACCCCCTCCATGGAATGCGTTGAAGGTAGTCATGAGGCAAAGGTATGTTCCGAAGTGGTATAGACATGAGCTGCTTGCAAAGTTGTACAACTTGAGGCAAGTTAGCAAGAGTGTTATGGCCTATTATGATGATTCCAATAATTGATCTTAAAGCTCGACCATTGAGAGAACGTGAATCATGACATCATATGCTTTAAGGTTGTATTGAACAAAGATATCTCCTCATGCATGACTATCCACAAGTTTTATACCATAGAAGAAATCTTCCAAGCAGCCTTGGAGATTGAAGGGGATATCAGAGAAAGGGCAACTTACAAACCAAAAGGGTACTCATCTACCAATACTTGGAGTAAAAGTAAAGAGATAGAGAAATTATCATCAAGGTGGAACAAGATCAATGACTACAAGTCCAATGACAAAAAACCCATAGAGAATACCAATCCAAACTACCCTCTAAGGAATGAAGGTAACAAATATCCTACTCTCAATCCTAAAGGTTTTTAATGTTTTAAATGCCAAGGGTGGGGACATAAGGCAGGTGAATGTACCAACCCGAGAAATGCGATTATTAAGGAAGGAAAATTGTATTATCTTAGAGAAGAAGTGGGATTAGAAGATGAGAATGATGAAAAATCCTAAAATGGAGAGGGATCCCAAGAAGATGAGCAAGTAGAGGAGGATAATGAATATACTTGTCCTCAAGATGGAGAGTAAGAGGTTCCAAATTTTGTTATGAGGTGTGCAATGATTATTAAGGAGATAGATGAGTCTAGTCAAAGGGAGAATCTATTCCATACTAATTGTCTTATAAAGAAAAATATATATTTTTTGATCATTGATAGCGAAAGTTGTTCTAATGTGGCTAGTGCAACTTTGGTTGATTTTTCGAAGTTACCCATGACCAAACATACCACACCATACAAGCTTCAATGGTTAAATGATTGTGGTGAGTTTAAGGTGAATAGGCAAGTGGTGATTCAGTTGGGAATTATCATGAATAGGTGAATTGTGATGTGATACCTATGCAAGGTTGTCATCTCTTTCTTAGAAGACCATGGCAATCTGATCGTTTAAGCAAGCATGATAGGAGGACTAATCAGTACTCTTTTGCATTTAATGGTCAGAAATTCACTCACCATCTTCTTTCTTCATCTCAAGTGAATGAGGGTTACCAAAAATTAAGAGAATTGAAAGAGAAGGGTAAGAAACAAGGTGAGAAGGAGGACCAAATTGAGGAGTGTGATGAAGAAGAGGAGAAGGGAAGGTTAAAAGAGAAGAGTCCCTTGGTGATGTTGTCTAGGAACAAAGATCTTTTCAAAGAGCATGATGAGAAGACACCCATGCTCCTCCTAGCCCATGATTTTTATGCTAACCACTCTACTTCTTCTATCCCCCATTCTATTTCCCTTGTTTTGAAGGATTATGGAGATGTGTTCCCAAAGGAGTTTCCCCAAGGATTACCCCCACTTCAGGCAATTGAGCATCAAATTAATTTTATGTCGGGTTCTCAATTACCCAACAAACCGGCCTACCAAAGTAATCCAAAGGACACAAAAGAGCTCTAAAGGTAAGTTGAGGAACTCCTCAACAATGGATACATCAAAGAAAGCATTAGTCCATGTGCAGTTTTGGTGTTTCTAGGGCCAAAGAAAGATGGAACATGGCGCATGCGTGTTGATTATCGAGCCATCAATAAAATAATGGTAAAGTATCGCCACTCAATTTCCCATTTAGATGATATACTTGATGAGCTGAATGGTTCTTGTATGTTTTCTAAGATAGATCTCAAGAGAGGGTACTACTAAATCTAAATGCAATTAGGTGATGAGTGAAAGAACGCATTCAAGACCAAGTTTGGTCTATATGAATGGTTGTTTATGCCTTTTGTCCTCACAAATTCTCCTAGTACCTTTATGCGGTTGATGAACCATGTGATGAAATTGTTCCTAGGGATGTTTGTTGTGGTATACTTTGATAATGTTCTAGTTTATAGCAAATCCCGTAAAGAACATGTCTTACATTTGCGTGATGTGTTTGAAGTTCTTAGAAAAGAGAAGTTGTATGCTAATCTTGAAAATGTTCTTTTGGTATGAACGAAGTTGTTTTCCTGGTATTTGTTGTGATCTCAAGAGGAATCGAGGTAGATGAATATAAGATAGATGCCATCAAGAATTGGCCAACTCCAAAATCTATTGGTGAAGCAAGAAGCTTCTATGGGGTGGCTAGTTTTTATAGGCGATTTTTCAAAGGATTTAGTACCATTGTCATTCCCTTGACCGAGGTGATCCGTAAGGATAAAACTTTTAAATGGGATGATAAGCAAGCCAATATATTTGAAGCTTTGAAGGTTATGCTTAGCTCCACCCCCTTATTACAATTACCCAATTTTGATAAGATGTTTGAGATTGAATGTGATGCAAGTAAGGTAGGAATAGTTGTCGTCTTAATGCAAAATGATAAACATATTGCCTATTTTAGTAAAAAGCTCAAGGGCGCAACTCTAAATTATTCCACCTCTGATCTAGATTATACGTCTTGATTAGAGCCTTGTATAATTGGCAACATTATTTGTGGCACACGAAATTTGTGATTCGAACCGATCATGAATCCTTGAAATATATCTGGGCCTAAGATAAACTCAATAAAAGACATGCCAAGTGGATTGCTTTCCTAAAGACTTTTTCTTATGTAATTCATTACAAAAAGGGAAAGGAAAATGTGGTATCAAATGCATTGTCTAGAAATCATGTACTTATCTCTACATTGTCTTCTAAATTGATGTGATTTGACAGTCTAAAGACAATGTACCCCGAGGACCCCAAATTTGTTTAAATCTATCAAGATTGTGATACATGTGGTAGGGAAAGGTGGGAGAAGGATAGTGCTTCTATGCCCTACTCCAAGATTGATGGTTTCTTATTCAAAGAAAGAAGGTTGTGCATACACTCTAGCTCATAGAGAGAAATATTTGTAAGAGAGGCATACGATGGGGGCATGATGGGTCACTTTGGAATTGACAAGACCCTTGGAATCCTAGAGGAACAATTCTATTTGCCCAAGATGCGTCAAGATGCTGCTAGAATTTATGGCCAATGCATGGATTGTAGAAGTGAAAAATCTCGCCTTCTCCTTAAGGGATTATATACCCCTATACCCACTCCTCAACGCCCATGGCTTGACATCTCTATGGATTTCATTTTGGGATTGACTAGGAAAAAAAGGGGTAAGATTGCATTTTTTTTGTGGTTGACAGGTTCTCAAAAATGGCCCATTTCACTCCATGTCATAAAATTGATGATGCTTCTAATATGGATTCTTTTTTTGTTGAGCATGTTGTCAAAATACATAGAATTTCTTGGACTATTGTTAGTGATAGGGACTCTAAGTTCCTTAGTCACTTTTAGAGGTCGTTGTGGGGTAGGCTTGGCACAAAATTGCTTTTCTCAACATCTTGCCACCCACAAACGGATGGGTAAACAGAGGTAGTAAATATAACCTTGGGTTCTATGTTGCTAACCTTAGTTAAAGGAAAAATGGCCACTTGGGAGGACCACTTACCTCTAGTCAAATTTGCTTATAATTGTGTTATCCATTCGGCTATTGGTATGACTCCCCTTGAATGTGTTTATAGTTTTAACCCCCTTACCCATTTAGATCTCACTCATTTGCCTAGTAATGTTGTGATAAGCTTAGATGGAGATAGGAGAGCAGAAACTATGAAGAAGTTGCATGATAAAGTGAGAATTCGCCTTGAGAAGAAAAATCAAGAGGTGGTCAAAAGAGTAAACAAGGGAAGGAAGTGGCTTGTACTTGAATCGGGTGATTGGGTGTGGGTGCACCTTCAAAATGATAGGTTTCCAACCCAAAGAAAATCCAAATTGATGCCCCGATATGATGGTCCATTTCAAGTGCTTGAAAGGATAAACGACAATGCCTATTAGATTGACCTTCCTTCAGAATATCAAGTACACAATACCTTTAATCTGTGTGATCATTCACTCTTTGATATGATAGAAGATAATCACCCTTTGAATTTGAGGTCAAATTCTTCTCAGGATAGAGAGGATGATACAATTCCGATTGGCTCCAAGCCATTCACTAGAAGTCAAGTCTGGAAACTTCAAAGGATCTAAGAGAGGAACTTGAAAAAGCCTCCTTACCATAAGAGGGTGTTATTTGTTGATGATCGCACTCACATTGGTCCAAGGATCGTTGGAGGAGGCAAACGAAGGCAAAATGGGGCTAGAAAATCCCTTTGAAAGGACTTGCACCCAAGGCACTTTAGATCCGTTTTTGATCTGCTCTAGCATTTCAAGAGTGGATCAAAACAGCCCTTAGTGGGACTTATCTTGAAATTGGGTAACTTTTGAGCCCTAAAATTATAATAATTAGCCTAAACTATAAATACTTTTGAGGCTAGCTCATTCTCTTAGTTTTTACTTGATTATTGAGGAATTGAGGAATACTTCTCCATTGAGTGAGAGTATTGGACAACTTTTGTTGAACTTTTGTTTAGAAACATTGGTTTAGAGAGTGTGCATCTCCTTCTTGGTCACTGTAGGAATTAGGTGCTCGATTAGATTACAATTGAGGGTATTAAGTTTGAAATTCTCTTTTGTTCTTGGTTAATTCTTTTCTTGTGTCTAATTGTCTATCTTATCAATTATCTTTACTTGTCGTCTTTAGTTTTCGTAGTTCGATTCCGTATCATAATACTAAAAGGGTGGATAGGGACCCTTCAGTGTGTTGTGCCACGTATGTTCCACAAGGCACTAAGGTTGTCAAAATGTGGCTTTAATTAGTCCAGGTGGGTAATAAGACCCTCCTAAAGTTTGGGTGTGTCTGAACCTTTTCGCGTATAATTCAAGGTGGAAATAAAGCATTTTCTCATACTAAAATTTCCTCTTTGTTTCCTTTTTATGTGTCTGAAAATGCACCATGAATTGGATTTCTTGGTATTCTCTTTAAACCTACTTATTTTGTTTTTCTTGTTATTTTTTGTTGGTTTTGTAAATCAACTTGGCATGCTCATAGTGGTTTCTCCATACTTTCTTGCATTTTTCAAAAAAGTATGTTGTATTCACAAGTATTTATAATTTAATAAAGGATTTAAAATTTGTATTACGAATAAAAAAGTGGGAAGTAAGAATTACATATATGTTGATGATTGATAAAATACCAAACAACGTGCCTACTGCAAGCCGTTTGAGGAAGGTTGAGTGTACACACACCTTATCTTTACATTAGAAGTTAGAAATACCTTTTCATAATGATTGATGAAGTAAGCTTGAGATTTTATATATCAAAGTTATTATGTGCAGATTATAGATGGTCAAATATAGGATTTGTTTGAATTTCATTGTACACCAAAGAAATCAAAGAAAATTTCATTGTAAAGATTAACAAAACAAAAAAGCCTCAGAGGAATCCAATATGATCATGTGTAATGTATGCCACACCCCTTTTTTAACCAAAAGAATTAATTTTAAGTTCGAAAGGGTTTTATTATTAAGTGATAAAAGATGAGAATTGTTTCGAAAAGGATTCATTTTATAATCAACGCAGAGTCGCCACTTGACATAAAGTGGGTTTTCCAAGTCACCTTTGGAAATTCTTTTTCAAAACGGTTTGACTCTTTTAAACTGGTTTGCAAACAGAGATTCCCGCTAAGAAATTTTTTTGACAGAGGGGAAGGTGTTAGGCACCCCTTGATCCCGTGGTTCGAACACGGTCGCTAGGTGGAGCATATCATCTAATTTAACACTATCAATGTATAAATCACATAAAACACATAAAAACAAGCAACAAACAAATCAAACAAAGTTCAAAAATCAAAAAATTGTCCAGTCCAAGTTATATAGTCCCAAAAATAAAAATACGGAAATATAAATCTTATTCTAAACTAATCCTAGACTAAGCTCCAATTCTTTACCCAGTGCCTCGGGCCTTCATCACGAACCTCCTTTGCGTACATGATACGTCAGGGCATTCCCCGGTGAATAAGTACATAAGATCTCGGGGCATTCCCCGATAAAATGAATACATGTTCTCAATTTTTGAGCGTAAAAATAGAAAGAACCATTCACAGAAATTCACACATTCAACAAATCACCATTCCTAAATTTGCCTATCAAACCTATGTTTGCCTACCCAAGCTCGATCTATCATGACATTATGACATTAATGATATCAATGAATCAAAATAAATTAACGCTTGCTTTTTGTTAATTTTCAATTTCTGACCCTCAAATAACTGATTTTACTTCTCAAATGAGATATCATTTCATCACACAGTTCATGATCAAGGGAACTAACAATGAATCAAAACAAGAAAATATTCACCAATCCAACACTCAAACTTCACCAATAATTCACATATCAAATCACGTTCCCAATCACATAAATATTAAAAGGAAGAGAAGAAAGAATTGGAGCTCAAT
Source organism: Capsicum annuum (assembly GCF_002878395.1). Classification (NCBI taxonomy): domain Eukaryota; kingdom Viridiplantae; phylum Streptophyta; class Magnoliopsida; order Solanales; family Solanaceae; genus Capsicum; species Capsicum annuum. The sequence goes on along the minus strand of NW_025896076.1, from coordinate 3,167,778 downwards.
GCCGCTTTCAAGTATTATTCGATTAAACAAGATGAAATCCACATCGGGAACCTCAAACCTCAACACAAATTCCAAATCAAATTTTGACCTCGAATCAATCTCAACTATGAATGAACCCCGATTCTTGTCTACCTGTTTGCGTCTCCAACACTAAAATTATGAAGTAAAGACAAAAACACCCTTCATTTCAGACGCACCGATCTATCCCGTTCCTTCTTCGGTGAGTTTGGGATGGGATCGGAAGATTTTTTGTTAGAGATATTGTTATCATCTTTCCGGAGTTCCGGTCATCTCAAATAGTGATGGAAAGACAGAGAACATTTTATATCTCAGGCGATAATGGTGCTTCCATGAGAGACTTCGCCAGAACAATCACTCCATCGTCGTTTCTCTCCTCTCTAGCTCAAATTCCTTCTTTTTTTTGTTTTCTCTATCTTTCTCAATTCTCTCTATCACAGTCTTATAGTGTGTCTCGATAGGTGCGTGTATTGGTGTGTGGCATCGATTAGTTTGTGTGCGTATTTTCTGGTGACAGTGAGGTGCACGTGTATGTGTTGCGATGTCGTCTGTGTATTTTTGGGGTGGGTCAGTATGTACGTATTTGCTAACGGTGAAGATTAGAAAAATAGAGTCGGCTCTCCATCTATTGTCGTATGGAAGATGAATTGAGAATAAGTGAAGTGTGTATCTAAATTATTCTATGGGGCCTGTAGGAGTGTGTGTATATAAAAATGGAAAAAGAAAATTCCCCCCAAAAAAAGGAGTATGTAGCTGTGTGTATATCTGATGGGCCCCCCTTTGTCGTGCCTTTTTCGTGTATCTATATTTCTTTTTTTAATTCTATTAAAGACTGAATGGGGAAAATGTGGGGTGTCGGAGTAGGGGTGGGGGCATGGGGTGGGAAAGGTTGTTAGGATGAGGTGTAAAAATTAGTTAGGATAAGAGAATTTTAGGGATTAGGAATTTAATTTGTTAGGATTTATTGTATTTGTTTCCTTGTGGGAAAAGTGTAAAATGGGTGAGAGTACGTGGTAAAACAAGATAAAAATGAATAAAATTCAACTTCGGGTGGGACAAAATTAGGTGTCTACGGCTTGCCCCCTTTGAATGTAAACATGAAGTGTTTACAGACAAAGAAGTAGACAACGAGACAGAATTTCTTTCCGACCATTATTCAAAAATAATGAAACAGAAGGAAGAAGGGCAACCGAGTTTTGACTTAGGACAACCTACCTACCCAAGTTATGAGGGAATCAAGTCTCAAGTATCTCAAAGAGTTGAAAATAGAGGGACTATACCGAGTTGTAGAGTCGAGTGAGGCCCTGTCAAGGTTCCAGTCCGACGCTCTGTCATTACATCAAAAATAAAAATTACAAGTTAAAACAAAAATGAAAATTAGAAAAATCCTATCTATGCAGCTTCTTGTGGACTCTTGACTTGAGTTTCATCTCTCTATTCTTTAGGCGGGCTCCTGACTTGTAATTTCTTCAACTTGTTGCTTGACTTTCAATTTCTTCATCCTATTCTCCAGTCGGGTTCCTGATTCGCTATTTTTCAATCTACTTTCTTTCAATTTATTCACCTTTTTGCTTGACTTTCAACTTTGTCACCATTTTGCTTGACTTCCATTTATTCGCCCTGTTCTTCAGGCGAACTCCTGAAATCACATCAAAACTAAAAAGAAAATTATTCCAAACAAAGATTATTATAAAGAGATTTTATTTGCCAGAAAAGTAAAGTTTCAAACAACAAGAATTAAATTCTTCCCGAGTTTATCATCAAAGGACTTTTGAGAAAGTCACATCGTAACTACTTGAAAACCCCAAACAAAGAAATGCATCTTCTATGGATTAACTGGAATGATTCGACTAGAAAGTGCATTTTCTAAGAGTCAAAAGGGATGACTAGAATAGAAAGTACATTTTCTAGGAATCAAGAGGAATGAATCAACTAAGAAGTACATCTACTAGAAATCAATGGGAATCACTCGACTAAGAGGTACGTCTTATAGGAATCAATGGGAATGACTCGACTAGGAATTACGTCTTCTAGGAATCAAAGAGAATGACTCGACTAAGAGGTACGTCGTATCGGAATCAAGGGAAATGACTCGACTAAAGGTACGTCTTATAGGAATAAAAGGGAATGACTCGAATAAAAGGTACATCTTATAGGAATCAAAGGGAATGACTCAACAAAAGGTACGTCTTATAGGAATTAAAGTGAATGACTCGACTAAAAGGTACGTCTTATAGAAATCAAGGGAAATGACTCGACTAAAAGGTACGTCTTATAGGAATTAAGAGGAATGACTCGACTAAAGGGTACGTCTTATAGGAATCAAGGTGAATGACTCGACTAAAGGGTACGTCTTATAGGAATCAACGGGAATAACTCGACTAAAAGGTATGTCTTATAGGAATCAAGGGGAATGACTCGACTAAAAGGTACGTCTTATAGTAATCAAGGGGAATGACATGACTTGACTAAAAGGTACGTCTTATAGGAATCAAGGGGAATAATTCGACTAAAAGGTACGTCTTATAGGAATCAAGGAGAATGACTCGACTAAAGGGTACGTCTTATAGGAATCAAGGGAAAGACTCGACTAAAAGGTACGTCTTATAGGAATTAAGGGGAATGACCTGAGTAAAAGGTACGTCTTATAGGAATCAAGGGGAATGACTCGAGTAAAAGGTACATCTTATAGGAATCAAGAGGAATGACTCGACTAAAAGGTATGTCTTATAGGAATCAAGGGGAATGACTCGACTAAAGGGTACGTCTTATAGAAATCAAGGGGAATGACTCGACTAAAAGGTACGTCTTATAGGAATCAAGTGGAATAACTCGACTAAAACGTTCATCTTATAGGAATCAAGGGGAGTGACTCGACTAAAGGGTACGTCTTATAGGAATCAAGGGGAATGACTCCACTAAAAAGTACATCTTATAGGAATCAAGGGGAATGACTCGACTAAAGGATACGTCTTATAGGAATCAAGGGTAATGACTCGACTAAAAGGTACATCTTATAGGAATCAAGGGGAATGTTCAATTTAAGAAGCGTATCACCTAGCAAATGAAAACTGAAATCCCTGGACAAGAAAGTGTGTCTCCAAGGGATACCGGATGATGAATTTTACCATGATTTGATTATCAAACCTATGCAGCAATATTGCTCCCTGTATTTGTAGAAGTGAGGCATTGCAGCCCTTGATATTTATGCTCTGAAGTTCTTACTTTGAAGGTAATATGTTTCCTGTTTCATCAAAGAAAATTTGTGAGTTTAAAACATAGTGGCTAGTTTGTGGCTTTATCTTTTGCCGCGATCACTCTTGCCCTCGTCACATTTAACCTTGCTTCCAACCATTAGCATATATCGTTGACTTGCTGCATCAATAACCCAAACTCAGGTTACTAAGAGTCACTCTGAAACAAACACAATATCGCTGCTTTGCCAGGCTTCTTAGATAAACCCTTTGAACCTTGGTATTTTCATGAGTTCCTAGACTTGTCTATTGACAAAATTTTTGCATGCCTTATTTAGCCTCACAATTATGTCTTTTTTATGTGCTGAACTTTTGTCTTGCTTTGTGAAATTGAAGAAGTTGGTAGCCAGTTTTAAAATCTTTTCTCACTTGTTTTGACATATACTTGACTCAAAGACACAAGGAAAAAAATGATAACAATTGAATAACTGACTCAAGAAAATAGAAATATAGAAAAAAGAAAGGACAATGAATGTCCCCACTGAAATAGAGAGAAGAAGAATTATCTAAAAAGCACAGAAGAAAAATTTATCTGAAAATAATTGTAAACCCTAATGATTATGACACCCCTTTTGGATTAAGTTGTCTAATCTTTCAACCGAACTTTCTACCAATTGTTCTTGAGTTAATGACCCTGAAACTGAGTTACTTCCTTGTGCCAATTGCATTTAAGACCTCATTCGGCTAGTGACGCCTTGAAGGGTTTTTGCCAACAAGCCTCTCTCATTTTTCTCTCAACTCTCCATCGCCTTATGGTGCCCATAAGGGTTTTCACCAATAAAACTCTCATTTTTATTTCTCTCAACTTACCATCGCCTTACAGTGCCCATGTGGGTTTTCACTGATAAGACTCTCTCATTTTATTTCTCTCCTGATTCCTTATGCTGAGGAAGACAATAGTTCCCAAAATGCATTATCATATGGACTGCATGCTTAGCCTTAACATTATCAAAGATTGATCTGAAGGTTTTTCTTTGGTTGTAACTTAGCTTTTGGATAAGATTACAAAGAAAGGATGGCATGAGGCCCAAACGATAGTTGAAGTGGGGTAGGACTTAAAACTTTTGAAATTAACTCAAACAATGAGGATTAACCCATGCCCCAGTTTCTTTTGGCTAGGTGACTCTAAATTGTTTATTTGGTTGGACTGAGCCCATAGTAGGGCAACCTAAGTATCTCACCCTCGAAAGAGGAGAATCAGGTCACACATAGTTTCGACAGCTTGTTGTTTTGCTTGATTCTAATTTCTTTTTTCTTTTGTTGACTCTTTTTCTCTTTGGGGCTTTTCTAAATTTATTTATCTTTACACTCTCTTCTTTTTTCTTTTTGACAACTTTTTTCTTCTTCTTCTTTTTGTAACTTTTTTGACTCTATTCTTTTTCTCGACACTTTTCTTTTGAACTTTGTTAACTCTATCTTGATTCCAAAAAAAGGGTATGAAAGAAAATAGAATTGAAGCTAAAATGGGGTAAACAAAGAATGACACAATGTTTGAATAGCAGAATGAAATACCTTCATCATATCAATTCTTAAAAATGCAAGTACATAGCATACAATATGAAAGTGGGAGTTGAAGATCATGTGTGACATTTTTACAACACTAACTTTGACTGAGCATGTTTGTCATATCCTCTTCTACAATTGTCAAGCATACAACTCCATCTTTGTTGTACATCCCTCAAATTGAATGACTCATGCCTTCGTGGAATTGATTTTTTATTTGTTCCTTTTGGTATAGGATCACACATTTTTTACCTAATTGAGACATGTCTTTCAATTGATGACCAAGTTACTCTTGTAATTCTCAAAAATATTTGCCTTATTTTGAAAGAAGGCTTCAACTTGATTGCGAAATGTATCAACATTCTATCAATTTCTCGAATGCCTTTTTCTAATTCTAGCCCCCTTATTCAGAGTTCATGCTTAAATTTGATTTTAAGATCTGACTGAAAATTCTGCAGGCATGTCATATCACTAGAGTCAACATAAAATGTACTATATAAAGAAAACAAACAAACAATACATATTTAAAACACAAAGGAAAAAAGAGACATTCTATTTAGTTAAAATAAAAGATAGAAGGATTTAAACATAAATGACAGGGGGACAAAACAAGATTGATCCCAAACTACAGCCCTAAAATAATTTGAATAACAGAAAACAAAACAAAACAGACTACCAAACATCCATCCTAGCAGGGAGAAAAGTGACTTCCCAATTGTTGAGCTTTACATATTAGCCACTGGTTTGCATATCAGCATAACTAGAGTTTTCCTCACTGTTAAGGTTTTGCACCATAATTGATCCATCTTGAATCATCTTTTCAATTTCTCTTTTCAAATATTGACAATCTTCAATACTATAACCCTGAGCATCAGAATGATACGCACATCGTATATTAGGATTAAAATTTCTTGAACGTCAATTAAGAGTGTACCCAAGGAGAGGAGAGATCTTGCCCTACTGTACCAATCTCTTAAATAAACTGGCATACAACTCTCTAATTGGTGTGAAGCAATCTCTCGTCTTCTAATTAATAAATTTTGGTAGTCCAATTAACATTGATGTGGGCTCAAGGCTATAGCAATGATCATCAAAAGTATTGAACATGTATTCACTAGCGGCCTGGGGAAGCATAATAGTTGGATTGATGACCAAAGTGGAAGCCTCAATAGAAGGTTAAGCAACAAAAGCACAGGCAGTATTTGGTGTTATCAATGTGGTAGATTTATACTGAAGGGCTAGAGAATGAGTGATGGAAGCATTGGGACACTTTTAGCTTGGAATGGATTCTGAGGCATGCTGTGGTACATCAACAACAATAGGAAACTGGATTTGTAATTGTGATAGAAAACTCAAGGTATTTGCAAGGTCAATAGTGGGGAATGGAGGAGGAGGCAACCGACTAGTCCCGGCTCGATACATTTCCATCATTTGTTTCCTCAACCTTATAATTTCTTGCGTTAAACTCTCATTTTCCTACCTCTTTGTCTGATCCATGATGTCACTCTCTATATCCTTGTTGGACACAACTAACCTTCTTCAAATTTGGTGTGATGTGGAGGACCAGCAAAAATGCCACAAACCAACAACCTTAAACTAACTAAACAAGAGATGACAAAGGCGTTAGAATGCAACACTTTCTCAAAATATTTTTTTGGTTTTTCCTTTTCTTTGAAAAAGATCACCGAATCCAAGAAGGGCGTCTATACATCTCACTCCCAAAAGAGAAGCATGAGGTGTGCGTAATTCATGAAGTCTTGACAAAATAATCAATTAAACTCTTTTTCTCTCTTTTTCTTTGAAACTTTGAGAAGAAAAAAGAAAATATTAAATTGTCAAAAGAATTGACAAAAATCTTTTTTAAAATTTTTTTTTCTAGTTTTAAAATCCTACACAAAATGAAACCTATTATTACCAAAGAAAATCTTTTGGAGTTTTCAAATTTGAATTTCATACGAAAATGAAACTTAAACCTATTAAAGAAAAAATATTTTGTAGTTTTCGTTTGAAGATGTATATGAAACACTTGCTCTAAATGAAAAGTGAAGAAAATCTTTATTGAATTTTTTAAATAAGATCCCAGAACCATAAAAGGTTGTCTACGTATCTCACTCCCGAGAGAGGGAAATCAAATGTGTGTGGTTCGTCCAGATTGGATAATTAAGGATTAAATGAAAAACTGAATCCTGACTTAAGAGACACGACTAAAGACAGACGATAAACAATGTCAATAAAATCTTTTTTGGGTTTTTAATTAGAAACTAACACCAACAACTATAAAAGAATTTTTATTTTTTTGAAATTTTTGTTATATAAAAATGTACAAACCTCCTATTGAAAGAGAAAAAAAAATATTTTTGGAGTTTTTGAATTGTGAATTCTTACTTAAAAAATAAAAGGAAAATCTTTTTTACGTTTTTGTTTTTTGAGAAAATGAGTGCAAAATGTAAAACTCATTTTTTATTTTTTGAATTATGAAAAATAAAATCCATAAAAACTCTGAACAACTGCGAAACTCTTTTTTCTTCATTCGCCTTTTCTTTCTCTCATTTTTTCTTTTTTTTTCAACAATTTCTTGCCCACACACGTTACTTCTAACACCTACTTTCCCCAAATAAATTCATCAAATGACCACGTTAGCCTTAAGGATGCAACATTTAGCAGTAGGGATGCTTTATAGGAGAGTCTCCTATAAAGGACCAAGTGGGCCCCACTAGGTCTCAATATGATGCACATAAGCATGACCTAAAGGTTGACCTACGCTGAGATTCACTAACAAAGTTGTTCGGGGGAGTGTATGGTTGATAGTGGCTGCGATAGCTTTCCACCTACTCCATACAACCCAACGGCTCCCCCTCCTAAAATAAAGGTGACTCAACTAGAAGTCGTGTACACACGTGTACTACGAACTTGTTGCAGAATGAATGACTCAGGTTATGCACATGATGTCAGATATAAAGTGGTAACACATAAGAGAAAAATTGTAAACAAAGAGCACATAAACACTCAACAATGATAAAATAATAACAGAAAACAACACAAACAAAATGTCTATACACCTATAGTGTCAAACTAAGCCGATACAACTCCAAACAAATAAGTTTGAATTCTAAAAATCCCCAGCAGAGTCACCAGAGTTGTCACACCTCTTTTTTAACCGAAAGAATTGATTTTAAGTTCGAAAGGGTTTTATTATTAAGCGACAAAAGATGAGAATTGTTTTGAAAAGGATTCATTTTATAATCAACTTGGAGTCACCACTTGACATAAATCGGGTGTGCCAAGTCACCTTTGGAAATCCGTTTTTAAAATGGTTTGACTCTTTTAAATTGATTTGTAAACAGAGATTCTGGCTAAGAAATTCTGTTGACCGAGGGAAAGGTGTTAGGCACCCCTCGATCCCGTGGTTCGACCACGGTCGCTCGGTGGAGCATATCGGCTAATTTAACACTATAAATGTATAAACCACATAAAACACATAAAATAAGCAAAAAACAAATCAAACAAAGTTCAAAATTCAAAATAATGTCCAGTTCGAGTTATACAATCCCAAAAGTAGAAAATACGGAAATATAAATCTTATTATAAACTAATCCTAGACTAAGCTCCAATGCTTTACCCAATGCCTCGGGCCTTCATCACGAACATCCTTTGCGTACATGATACATCGGGACATTCCCCGATGAATAAGTACATAAGATCTCGGAGCATTTCCTGATAAAATGAATACATTTTCTCAATATTTGTGTGTAAAAATAGAAGGAACCATTCACAGACATTCACACATTCAAAAAATCGCTATTCCTGAATTTGTCTATCCAACCTATGTTTGCCTACCCGAGATCGATCTATCATGGCATTATAACATCAATAATATCAATGAATCAAAATAAATTAACGCTTGTTTTTTATTAATTTTCAACCTTCAAATAACTGATCTTACTTCTAGAATGAGATATCATTTCATCACACAGTTCATGATCAAGGGAACTAACAACGAATTAGAACAAGCAAATATTCACCAATCCAACACTCAAACGTCACTAATAATTCACATATCAAATCACATTCACAATCACATAAGAATTAAAAGGAAGAGAAGAAAGAATTGGACCTCAACGCTTCTTTCAAGTATTATTCAATTAAACAAGATGAAATCCGCACTGGGAACCTCGGACCGAACCTCAACACGAATTTCAAATCAAATTTCAACCTCGGTTCAGATCTCAGGCGATAATGGCGCTTCCAAGCGAGACTTCTCCATAACAATCACCCCACCATCATTTTTCGATGACAGTGAGGTGCACGTGTATGTATTTGTGATGTCGTCTGTGTGTTTTTTAAGTGGGTCAGTATGTGGGTAATTTGGTGATGGTGAAGATTGGAAAAATGGAGTCGGCTCTCTATGTATTGTCGTGTGGAAGATGAATTGAGAATGAGTGAAGCATGTATCTGAATTATTCTATAGGTCCTTGTAGGAGTGTGTATATAAAAATAGAAATAGAAAATCCCCCCAAAACAGAGGAGTATGTAGCTGTGTATATATCTGATGGGCCCCTCTTTGTTGTGCCTATTTTTGTGTGTATCTATATTCCTTTTTTTTTTCAATTCTACTCCCTCCATTTCATAATAAATAAATTGTTGGATTTTAATAGAACAACAACAACAACAGACCCAGTGTATTCCCACAAAGTGAAGTCTGGGGAGGGTAAGATATACGCAATCCATACCACTACCTCCGAAGAAGTAGAGAGGTTGTTTCCAAGGATTTTAACACATAAATTAAGAAAAAAACATTAAAGACATAAATTTAACACAACTTTTCATTTTTACCCCTAAAAAATAAAAAGCTGACCTTGTAATACCTTTTCAAAAGTTAATTAGTTGTCAAATCATAAGGATAAATTTGAAAATAAATTCAATGTTTTACTTATTTTGAAACACCAATAAATACCCCAACAATTCACTTATTCTAAAACGGAGGGAGTATTAAAGACTGAATGGGAAAAACGTGGGGGGTTGGGGTAGAGGGTAGGGGGTATGGAGTAGGGTAGGTTATTAGAATGAGGTGTAAAAATTAGTTAGGATAAGGAAATTTTAGGAATTATGGATTTAATTTGTTAGGATTTTTTGTATTTGTTTTCTTGTGGGAAAAGTGTAAAATGGGTGAGGATACGTGATAAAACGAGATAAAAATGTATAAAATTCAACTTCGAGAGGGATAAAATTAAGTGTCTATAATGTATCTTCACCAAAAGGTTCCCCTTGCAAAAGCAAGGGCTTGAATCTGCTACACCTCATTTTATATGGATTATATCATCATCAGCAAACTATGTAAACAAAATCCAAAAAATTAAAGCTACCCAAAAAAATAAAAATATTCACAAGTGAGAAACATAGCATGGAAAATAATTTTGAACATCTTAAAATGTAGTTGTGTGCTCCAATGTTACTCTCAACAACCGACAAGAAATAACTCCCTCCCTGATCTCTCAATCAACAATCAAATCAGTCTTCTTTCTCCTCACAATACATCAAAATAGGGGTGACAAAATTAGCCCAAAAACAAATGATCCGCCCAACTCGTCTAAGGTTAAATGGTTTTGGGTAAACTACATAAGTGACTCTTATAATAGTGGTTTTGTTTTTTTTGTCCCTCATAAGAAAAGTGTTATATAAATAGCCTCCTTTTTTTTATATAGCACAATTATCTATTTGCCCCTCAATATCTCAAAAAGGGGTCAAAAATACTCCTGAACTGTTTGAAATAGATTAAAAATACCCTTCATTTATTTTTTGGCTCAAAAATACCCTCCTGTTTGTTTTTTTGGCTAAAAAATATGCCTTCACTAATTTTTTGGCTAAAAAACACCCTTCCATCTAACGGAATGCCACCAAACACGCCACGTGAATAAAAAAAAAGTCACTTGATCAGTCCACATCAATAGACAAAAATGAAAAATCATGCCATTTAATTCATCTAACCATCAATCCATTTTTTTTAATTTTAAAGACCCAACCCCACCCATATTAAAAAAAAATCGACCCAAGAGAAAAAAAATTGAAGAATTTGATTGATTATTTTTCATGTGATGGATTTAGATATTTCAAATTGGTCAAGGCGAAAGATGAGGAAAAAATTAAGTACTTAAATTGTTGATCCGAAAAAATCTAATTTTAATGGGATCGACCCTAAACAATTGGATCCTCAAATAGTTGATCCAATTTCCAAGAGCTCGGATTGTTATTGGATGTCCTATCTGAATTTGTCTTATGAGGAACCTAATTGTAGTGAGAGGAATAGTAATTCAGAGATGACATTGGAATTTGGAGAGTGAAAGTTTAGTGGCAATGTAGAATAACCACAAGTTGATGAGGTCAAGAATTGCTCGAGTGAATCTCGTAACTTTGAAAATGTAAAATAATGAAATATAAGGCGGTGAAAGGGATGATATGAGGAAAAAATTGAAGAATTGAATTTTGCCTCTTGGTTCGGATTTTTTGAATATGGATCGGATCGGATTTTAAATAGAATAAAATAGGTTGATTATTAGGTTGATTAAATGGAGTGATTTTCCACGTGTACGTTGACGTGGATTGATTAAGTGACTTTGTTTTAACCTACGTGGTGTGCTTGGTGGCATTTCGTTAGAGAGGAGTATTTTTGAGCCAAAAAATATATTAAGGAGTATTTTTGAGTCAAAAAATTAACGGAGGGGTATTTTTGAGCCAAAAAATAAATAAAAGGGTATTTTTGAGCTAAAAACCAAACGAAGGATATTTTTGATCCATTTTAAATAGTTCAGGGGTATTTTTGACCCTTTTTCGATATTTTTAAACAACTCCATACTTATTTATCTTTCAACTATTATTTTTTTTCACTTTTTTATTTTACTTTAATTTTTATCTTTTCTTTTCTCTCTGTCTCTTTTTTTTTTTTTCTCAATCCTTAATTTTTGTCCCTTTTCTCCTCTCAACTTTAAATTTTTTTTAAAAAAAAAAATCTAATTTTTTATTTTACTTTGATTTTTATTTTTTTTATTTTTAGTTTTTCTCAACCCTTATTTTTTCTTTTCTCCTCTCAACTCCTATTTATTTAAAAAAAAAAATCTTTTTATTTTTTCTTTGATATTTATTTTTTTTCTCTTTCTTTGTTTTTAAATTTTTCTCAATCATTATTTTTGTCTTGTCTTTTTTTTTTCTCAACCTCTATTTTTTTCGTTTTCTCCCCTTAACTTCTATATTTTCTTTATTTTTCTATTTTATTTTCTTTGATTTATTTTTTTAATATTTTTTTTTTCATTTTCTTCTTTTTTTCTTCCAATCAAGTAAATTATACCCCCATGAGCAAGTGTTGACACTACCATATTGTACATGTAACACTTATGACTTTCAAAACAAGAAGTTATGTTTTATGGGCAAGATTTGACACTATCACATTGTGTTTTGATTTATGAAATGTCCTATAACTCTTACCAGAGGCACTCAAGGACTTTCAAACAATAAATTATACCACAGGAACAAGAGTTGACTCTACCACGTTATGTTTTCCATCATGAAATGTTCTACAATTCTTACCTTAGAGGCAAGACTTAGCTCAAGGACTTTCAAATAATAAATTATGTCTCACGGGCAAGAGTTGAAACTACCACATTATGTCTTCATTTATGATATGCTCTACAACTCTTGTCTTAGAGGCAAAACTTAAGTACTTTAAACAATAAATTATGCCCCACGGGCAAGAGTTGATACTTTCACATCATGTCTTCATTTATGAGATGTTCTACAACTCTTGCCTTAGAGTCAAGACTTAGCTCAAGGACTTTCAAACAATAAATTATGCCCCGCGGAAAAAGGTTGACCCTACCACCTTATGTCTTCATCTATGAAATATTCTACAACTCTTGCTTTAGGGGCACAACTTATTCCAAGAATTTTCAAACAAGTTACGTATATTGGACAAGAGTCAACAATAACACATTGTGTTTTTTACTTACGAAGTTCTCTATAATTCTTGTCTTAGAGGTATGACTTAGTCCAAGGACCATCAAACAACAAGTTATGCACCATGGGGTAGAGTTGACACCATCACATTGTGTATTGATTTATGAGATGCTTTATGACTCTTCCCTTAGAGGCAAGACTTAGACCAAGGAATTTTAAGCAATAAGTTGTGCCCTATGGTCAAGATTGACATTACCACATTGTGTTTTAATTTATGAGACAGTCTATTACTCTTACTTTAGAGGCAAGACTTAACCAAAGGCAGGGCCAGCTGGTAATTAAAAAAATTTAGGCAGTTTCCTAAGGCCTCCATTTATGGAGGGCCTCATTTTATACCACTTATTATATTAGTAGTGTAAAAAAAATTATAAAAAATTCTTTTTAAGTAGGTGGACAGCTAAAAAATAGGATTAAATTAAAAAAATAAAAAACTTAAAAATAAGAGATTTTTGTTACAGTCAACAGATAAGTAATTTATTATTTAGTTGACATCTCTTTTTACTTTTCCCATAAAAATGTTTCTTTTCCTTTTGACCTTTTAAGGGAGAATACTTACAAAAATATCTGAAGTTTGACCAGATTACCAGTTGAGAATACTGAACTTTGCGGGGGTCCTATTACCCCCTCAGACTTTTTTTTTTTTCATATTTTAATGGCATATATCTGTCACTTGGCCCATTGTGTGTTAGTCACACGCATTGAGCGCGTGAAACTGTTAAAAATGTTAAAAACTCCTATTTTTTGCCAAATAGCCCCTAAATTTTTTAATTTTTTATATTTTTTATTTATTTTTTCATTCTTCTCTCTTCTCTTCTATCTTCTTTCTTTATTCTCTCCAACAATGGAGTCTTCAATAATGGTTGCTCCATTGTTGAATTGAAATTGAACATAATTTCATATATATATATATGAATGGGTCATATTCAACACATCCAATTCAATTACATCAATTTGATTCAATTTCAACACACACACCCCAAATGGGTCATCTTTAATTCCATCAAAATGACAAAATTTAACCCACTATTACCACCATCAACCAACCACCATTGATCAGCCATTAACTAAGGAGGAAAATCAAAAAAGAAAATTCACCAAGAGAGGGGAAAAAATTATTCGTCAAAACTAGAAACAAATTTGAATATTTCTTGACAAAAGTTTTCAATAATAATTTCAAATTCAAATTCAATTTCATTCTTGAATTCAAATTCAATTTCCGCTTTTCAATTTCCAGTTTCGTTGCGTTCAATGTGCCATAGGTTGTGTTCAATAGTCGAAAATTGAAATTTGAATTTGAATTTCCAGTCTTTTGGACTTGAAATTTGTAATTGACTCAATGAAATCATTTAAAATTTGATTTGTAGAATGCATTTGAGTTGTGGAATCTTTAATATGGTTATAATGGTGAAAAAATGTTGAAAAGTGATAAAATGGAGAAGACAAAGCACGCGTACTACACTACCAACGTCAAAACTGGGTATAACTTTACGGGGAGCAATTAATTCCACTTTTAAAAAGTTCGGAGGAAAATTAATTTCACTTAAAAAGTATAGGTGTGTAATAGGACCCCCACAAAGTTCAATATGCTCAACTGGTAATCCAGTCAAACTTCAAGTATTTTTGTGAGTATTCTCCCATCTTATAATTACCTTTTTTTATCGATTTTTCTCACCTTTTCTCTCTTACTCACGTTCACTCCTCTCTCTTTCTTCTATTCTTCTTTATTCTCTTTTTTCAAATTTAAAGACTCAAAAAGTTAACATCAAAATCTAAATATTGTTGATAATATTTTTACTTTATTGATAATTTCACTTCGAAGAGAACATAGTTCATGTTTTAAATTTGGAAAACACATTTTGAAGCGGCTAAAATATATTTGGAATCATCGATCAAGCCTTTATATTTCTTGAATCGGATAATATCATTTAATTTTTTATATTATTTTTATATTTTATATTTGATTTTTTTTTATAGTGCACATTTTGTTTAAACTATTTGTTATAATTTAATATATCAAAAGGGTAGAAAAATAAATTTTAGATAAAAGCGTATATAACTTTTGTTGTTGTTGAAGTTAAGGCCTCCCAATCAACTTTCGCCTTAGGCCACCATTGTGCTTGAGCCGCCCCTGATCGAAGGACTTTCAAACAACAAGTTATGCTCCATGCGTAAGAGTTAACACTATCACATTATATTTTTATTTATGAGATGTTTTATAACTCTTGGCTTAGAGGCAAGACTTAGCCCAAGGACTTTTAAACACCAAGTTACGTTCCATCGAAAAAATTTGACACTATCACATTGTGTCTTGATTTATGAGATATTATATAAATCAAGAACTTTCAAACAACAAGTTATGCCCCATGGGTAAGAGTTGACACTACCACATTATGTCTTGATTTATGAGATATTTTATAACTCTTGCCTTAGAGGAATGAATTAGTCCAAGGACTTCCTAACAGCAAGTTGCGCCCCATGGGTAAGAGTTGACACTATAATATTATGTCTTGATTTGTGATGCACTATTAGTCTTGCTTTTAAGACAAGACTTTGCTCAAGAACCTCCCAAAAGAGCAAGTTACGCCCAATGAACAAGTGTTGACACTACCACATCGTTTCTTGATTTATAATATGCTCTATAACTCTTACTTTAGAAGCAAGACTTAACTCAAGGATTTTCAAACAACAAGTTATGCTTCACAAGCAAGACTTGACACTACCACATTGTGTCTTGATTTATTAGTTGTTCTATAATTATTGCCTTTGAGGCAAGACTTATTCCAAAGGACTTCCCAACAACAAGCCATGCCCTTCAATTTACTTTAATGTCAAAAAAGAAAAGATTTCTTTGCGAATTATCTAATTTTTTATTTATTAACAAAATATAATAGAATTTAAGAAAAAGAAAAAAGGAAAGAGAACAAATAAAATAAAGAAATGAAAAAAAAGTTGAGAAAAAAAAAGAAAAAAAAAGACAATAAAAAAAAGGTTAAGAAAAAGAAAAGAATAAATAACAAAAAAAAATATGAGAAGACAAAAATAAAAATAAAGTTTGAGAAAAATGAAAAAGAAAAAAAAATGAGAAATGATAAAAAAAAAATGAAGATTGAGACCATGAATTAAGAAAAAAGAGAGAGAAATGAACAAATAAATAATTTTTGAGGAAAAAAATGAGAAAAAAGAAGTAAAAGAAAAATAAAGTTGAGACAAATGAATTAAAATAAGAAAAAAAATAAAAGTTAAGGTTAAAAAAAATTAAAATAGAAGTTGAGAGTCAAATGCGAATAAAAAGTTGAAAAATACTTGAGGTGTAGAGGGGCAAAAATGTACTTGTACTATACATAAAAAAAAAAAGGAGGATTAGTCTTTAAAAACTTTTCTTATGGAGATCAAAAATTCAAAGTCATCCACTGTTAGAGTTATCTCATGTAATTTCCTGGGTTTGGACAAGAGCGATTTTGATGATTGACTAATTTGGGCTAGCCCAAGTTAACTCATTACAAATCACCAGCCCAAATAGACCCATGATGATGCCCAAAGTTGACCCATCGAATTTATAGCTTTTACCAAAACCTTATTTTATTAATCTAGACACAATTATGCAATGAAAATTTAAGCAAATCGAGGGGAGAATATATACTATGTACATCTGGACAATTCATTTCGAATTTTTCTAATTAGAGTAGTAGTTTTATTATAAAAGAAAAATTTGTACGACCAATTTATTTTAACTGAAGAACAACTATTATTTTTCCTAGCTAAAATAGTAGAGGCACACTACAAAAGAACTTTAAAGATATCATTATCTGTAGTATGATCCTTTATTTTGTTGGAAAGGTAAAATTATTTTAGACAAATATTTTAAAAAAAAAAAAAAACTATGCTTGGACTTTATTGGCAGGGAGTTAAATAAATATACAATAAAATATTTTTTTCATATAGCTATTTCAAAAATCATAAAATCTTTTCTTTGAAAATATTTGGTTGCTAATATTTGTTAGTATTTGTTAAAAGTAAAGAAGAAAATGTGGGTCAAGTTGGACAAATTGGGCAAATATCCATTCGTTAGCCCATCTTGACCCAATCCATATTAGTCCAAGTTATTATGGTTTGAATTGGGTAATGACCCATTTATTGATTTAGCTCATTTTGATTTGCCCACATTCAGCCCACCCAGTCCATTTGCCACCTTACATGAAATCAATCTTCTTTCTCCTTACACCGCTTCTGAAGAAATTGGAAGAAGGTATGATTTCATCACCCCAATTCAATTCTTTCCAATTCTTATTTTCATACTTTTTGTATTGCTCTTTTATATTTCATCGTTTAAAGCTTCTGCTGCGAACTTGGCTTCTAGATATACTACTGTGTTTGCTGCTATAGGGATTACATTATACCTACAAATCTATTGCCCTCTATTCATTATTCACTTTCACAATCTTCCGTTATTATTCTGAAAAATAACAACTTCACTCTTTTAGCGTATTCATAGTTGTAATTCAGAGATGACTCCCTTGTTCAGGAAACACTACATTAATTCCTCCTCCATCATGACTTAAAGGAAATTTAGCTATATTATTGGAATGCTAATTTTCTTTATATTTTTGACAATTATAATACATGTTTTCCAGTTTTAAGTTCTTATCTTTTCAAAGTTTAACTGAATATGTTTTTAGAATAAACTAGTTTAGTTGCACGTGTAACGTTTGATTATTTAAAATTAAATAATTTTATTTGTTGCGGAAATTTTTAATAAAGTGTAAAAGTTTAAATCATTTTTCAAAGATTCTTCACACTTTAATATAATAATGTAACATAAACATATTTTTTAGTATAAGCACTATATATTTTACGTCATCATTTTTGCTTTTGTTATGCCGTACCACTTTCCCTTGTTGTCGGTTATTTTTCTTTTTTTGTTTCTATATTTAATTTTTTTTCTTGTTTTTAAAATCAAATCTTTACAAAATTATTGATTATATTCTTATTACGCACAAATTGATCTATAGAATTTCACGCAACTAAAAAGATGAATAACCCATAGATGAAAGAAAATTTTAATTTTTATGTACAAATTAAACTCTTAGAATACCCTTATAATGTGATTTTTGTAACTTAGAACTCTATTTAGTTATCATTAGAAACAAAAATTAGTCACTAAAAATAGAAAAAAAAAAAACTTAAAGCCAGTTATACACAGCAAAAACACATAAAGTGTTATAATCGAATAACCTTTCAGAGAAAAAAAATAGCAATAACTATGACAATAGTACTATATAGTACTGCCTTTAAAATTTGCATAAAAACTATCAAATACCTTTTAATAGACTAAAACTTGCAGCAATAAAAAGAGAATCACCACACATGTAATATAAACCTTATTTTTTTTTTGGCGAGATAAACCTTTAATTTTTTTGGCTACTTTATTTGGCGATAACAAGCTTGTTTCGTCCAATTTTTCTATCAAAAATTTGCAACTGAAAGAGAAACACAAGAAATTGTTAAAAGAGGACAATACATGAGAAAATGGAAGAAAAGTTGTCATTTAAGTCTTGAATGAAAAATTGATGACATTGACCAAGTTAAAGGGTCAAACATAATTAGGAAACTTGATTAAGTTAATTGTGGACGTGATTAATATTTGCAAAACTTTCTAATCTTTTTAAAAATAGAAATCAACCCACACCCCTCTCCTCTCCAAATGAATCGTCTCTCTCCTCTCTCTCTCTCAACCAACAGTTCTGCAAAATTTCTCTCTTCAATCCTCGACGACTTCAACCTTCGACAAAAAAAGTTGAGCGAGTTCCTTTTTGACTTTCAACCACCAATCGACGAGACTGCAGTGTTCTCCGGCGACAAATACCTTCGAGTTTTTCGTCGTCTCATTTCTTTTTTCATTGGTAAAAAAATTATGTTTTTTAAGTTATGAAGAAAAAAAAGAACTTGAGCCAACTTCTTTTTTAGTATTGGTTAACAATTTTCAATATTTCTTGCTTAAATTTGAAATGTGGAATGAAGAAAACTCTAATTTCTAAAATTTCTTCTCTGCTCTTTTCGTTGTGAAATATAATTTTTTTGTTGTTATTGTAGTTCTTGTTGTCGAATTGTTGATTCGATTTATTGGTGTCTGTTAAGTTTTTTGAAATTTAATTTTTGTTGTTTATGTTTGTACAAATGCAAAACAACAATGTTGGTAATTTTTGGTCACCATTGATGTTCTTAGTGTATGTGTTGTGTTGGTATTGCTGGGTTAATTTGTTATTTTTCTTGTTAAAAATGGTGTATTGATATTAAATGGTGATAGTGTTGTTGCTTTATTGAACAAAATCCTTGTACTATTTTTTCTGCAACAAATGAATTATCTGATGCAACAGATAAACTATCTGATGCTACAGATGAACCATCTAATGCAACAGGTGAACCATCTGATGCAATAGATGAAACTCTGATGCAACAGATTTAAATCTGTTGCAACAATGAAAATCTGGTGCAACAAATCATTCATCTATTGCGACAGTCGACTCTTCTATTTGGAAAAAACCTAAATCATATTGATAGTTGATAACAGTTCCAATAGATAACTTATATGGGAACAGATGAGTGATATATTTTTATTATGTCCAACGAATTTCTCATCTATTGCAATAGGTTGATTATATATTGCAACAGATAACCAACTTGGTGCAACAGATGAGTGATCTATTTTTACTATTTTCAATAAATTACTCATTCATTATAATAGGTTGGTTACATGTTGCAATAGATAGCCTACCTGGTGCAACAGAGGAGTGGTCTGTTTCAACAAATAAGTGAGCTTTTTTTTTTTAATTATTTCTAACGGATTACTCATCTATTGCAACAGGTTAGTTATATGGTGCAACAGGTAATATACCTAATGCAACAGCCCAGTTATCTGTTTCAACAGACGAGTGATCTATTTTTATTGTTGCAACAAATTACTCATCCATTCCAACATATAACCTAATTGGTGCAACAGATGTGTGATCTGTTGGTACTATTATTTTACTGTTGTATATGTCAGATATACTATTATCTTTTTTTAATGATACATTAATCAATTATAATCTATTTTATGTTTCTGTTAAATTATATGACTCCCAAAAGAAAAGAAATCGAATTAAGTCCAAGTAAAAGAACAAGTGAAGCAGCTAGGCTACATCCACCACTTTATGAGCTTGCTTTACAAGCGTTATCTCAATAAAAAACAGAAGATAATGAACATGGGGAGGAGGAATATTTCAAAAGAGATGATCCAAATGCAAATAGTGATACCAAACTCCCCAAGAACACAACAACACAAACACCAAAATCAATCCACTAGTTTAAGAACTATGGACCTTTTTAATGACCTCTCTCGAATTCGCAAGAAGAACAAGAAGGGAAGTGATATCAAGAATAAAACACACTAAAACAACAACAACACTTGATGAACAAGATGCAATAACAACAACACACGGTTACAAGACAAGAACACAAATGGATTACACTAGCTATAGACAAACGATTACAAGAAAGTAAAGATAGATAGATAGACAAAGGGATGGTATAATATTAACAGCCCAAAATCTTATACTACTTTTGGACCTGTAATATCACACACCACCTAAACCTATCTCTCACGTGATCTCAAGGAAACCGAAATTCCCAAGTAATCTCTGTTTCTAAGAAAATGATCAACACAAGGATTCCACCTTGCTAAAGAATCTTAAAGAGGCTACAAAATATATTCTCCAAAAATCTCCCAAAAATGACCTAATGAGGTTCTATTTATACCTAGGTTAACTTATTACAAATGACTAAAAAACCCTTGCAAAGGGCGGATGAACAGTGAACGGGGATGAACAGTGAACAGTTTTAGAGCTTATGGGACTTGTTCTCT
The DNA here is from genome assembly GCF_002878395.1 of Capsicum annuum. NCBI lineage: Eukaryota > Viridiplantae > Streptophyta > Magnoliopsida > Solanales > Solanaceae > Capsicum > Capsicum annuum. The sequence continues at coordinate 3,147,099 of NW_025896076.1, read as the reverse complement.
ACACTTCAAAGCTTGTTCCTTGGATGGCCAGCCCCTGAGCTCGAGTCTTGACGTATTGAACCCTGATCATGATTGAACCCGTATTACCTCTCCTTCTTAGAAAGGATTCGTCCTCGAATCCGAACCTTGCAAAGCAATAGGAAGGACAAGCAAATAAAAGTTCCTCAAGGTATGAGGGTTAGGATTAGTGTAATTAATCATAGCATCTTGCCAAGGTGGCTCAAACTTCACATATATGCAAACATCCCTATTACCCGAATACTCTACCAAGGGAGAATCAACTAGTTTATCCACATAAGTGTGACAAGAAACAAGGAACAAGCGTCGCTTATCAAGTGGAAAACATAGAATCTTCTTGGAACAACAATTAGACTTAAAAGTTGAGAGAGGAATGCCATACATTCCATGCACATTCGAGTCATTCCAAAAGACGTCCTTATCACCACACTTCAAATGATCACCAAAATCAAATGGGTAAAGTGTCCATGGGCATGGGTTGGGAATACACTTTCTTACCCCAATACTACTACAATAATGATCAAATGTCCCCTCTATACTATCATGGTCAATAACAAAAACAACTAGAGGGTCATCCATAGTCATTCGGCCAACATATTCAACATCATTATTTTCACATACAAGTTGGTCTTCATGACTTCCATAAGATTATGTACTATCACTTTCCACAATGGCTTTAACACTAGGTGAATCAACTAGTGTATCCACAATCTCAAGTTATACATTATCATCACAAAATGAAGGTACATTCGGCTCACTTAAAGACAAACTATCATTCAAACTTAGTTGGCTATTATCCTTATTCACTAGAGTGCAAAAGTTAGTTTGATTACCTTGTAGCTCATGTGGAGCATGGCCACTCACAAAGACTTGATTAGGAAGGCTTGGATGCTCTATCAAGTTATCCAACTTATTGCACAAAGAGCCTTCCATCCCTTCCAATCTCTCTTCCATTCTGTCCATTATTCACCTATTTATGGCATCAAACCTTGCCATGATGGATTTAACCCAACTAGGTATTTCAGTTTCATTCACCATTGTACCCATCAAGAGCTACTAAGCAAACAACACGAAAACAACAAACACATTAAAGATTAGCAAAAATCAGTCCACAATTCATCACATAATAGTCCATAATGCATCTCAAAATAGTCCACAATCCCTCACTTTCATCACTCTATTGGCCTTACAAGTGTTGATAACTCGCTTATACTCCAATGAGGTTACTTGGGCCTAATTGTGGCTCGAGGTCGGAGTAGATTCTTGTTTGAAATGACTCAAATAAGTAATGTACGAACTTAAACCAAAAAAGATACTACGACTCAAAAACGAGAAAAGTACACAACAAACATAACACGAAGAACGTACACAAAACTAACTTACCAGCTAGTAGGGTATTACTAGGTTGTCAATTAGTGTCATCCAAACAAATGAAACTAGGAAACAATAAAATGAAATTAAGAAATATAAAATTTGAACTCAAAAATGTTGCGTGAACAGTACTTTAGTGATGTGGCAGTCCACTATTGGCCTCAAGTTTTATCCAAATTTTATTTTCCAATTTCAAGTCTTGATCAATATACAATTTGGAATTGGTGGATTTGGTTAATGAAGGGAAAATTGGTCTTTGAGCCTTTTTGTTCAAATTTCAAAAGTAAAACTTGACTTCTTTGACTTTCTACTTGAAACAAGGTCCTTAAATCAATAAAAAGTAGATGAAAAGTCTTTGAAGTGATAGGGACAAGTCTTTATCTAACAACTACTACAAGTTTGTCTTTCACCTTTTTAGATCTAGTTTGCACTTTAAGGATTAACAAGATGATGAAAGGGTGAAGAACCTTAAGAACACAACAAGTCCAAGAACAACAACAATTTTAGTTTCCAACTCCACTGCAACAAGACCATCAAATCGGCCAAGGTTTAGGTAACAACAACAACCAACTCAGCCACACCTTGTTCACATCATCAACTTCAACAAGTTCAAGTTCAATCTTAGATTTGGATACTTTTTAGTGCTGATGAGAAAGAAACCAACACTAGAAACACTCTAAACAAAACGAAAGACTACAAGTTCTAGACACATAACAAACAAATCTTGGCCAAGATAACAACAACACAATTCTCGGCCAAGAACACAAAATGGACAGATTTGCACTTATCTGGAATTTTTTTTCAGTTTTCAGCTTCTTTTTTTTTTTGAATTTTTGTCCAAGAGAACCCAAGATTGGTAGTGTAGGAACACAACTAGCCTTGCTCTGATACCCAATGATACCAAACTTCCCAAGAACACAACAACACAAACCAAAATCAGTCCACTAGTTCAAGAACTATAGACCCTTTCGATGACCTCTCTCGAATTCACAAGAAGAACAAGAAGGGTAGTGATATCAAGAGTAAAACATACTAAAATAGCAACAACACTTTATGAACAAGATGCAATAACAACAACACATGGTTACAAGATAAGAACAAAAATAGATTACACTAGATATAGACAAACGATTACAAGAAAGTAAAGATAGATAGATAGACAAAGGGATGGTATAATATTAACTACCCAAAAGATTATTCCACTTTTGGACCTTTAATATCACACACAATCTAAACCTATCTCTTATGTGACCTCAAGGGAATCGGAATTCCCAAGTAATCTCCGTTTCTAAGTAAATTATCAACACAAGGATTCCACCTTGTCCAAGGATTACACCTTGCTAAAGACTCTCAAAGAGGCTACAAAATATATTCTCCAAAAATCTCCCAAAAATGACCTAATGAGGTTCTATTTATACCTAGATTAACTTATTATAAATGACTAAAAAGCCCTTGCAAAGGGAGGATAAATAGTGAACGCGGATGAACAGTTAACAGTTTTGGAGCTTATGGGACTTGTTCTCTACACTTCAAAGCTTGTTCCTTGGATGGGCAGCCACTGAGATCGAGTCTTGACGTATTGAACCCCTATCATGATCGTACCCGTATCATCCTTCTCTCCTTAAAAAGGATTCGTCCTCGAATCCAAACCTTGCAAAGCAATAGGAAGGACAACCAAACAAAAGTTTCTCAAGGAATGAGGGTTAGGATTAGTGTAATCAATCATAGCATCTTGCCAAGGTGGATCAAATTTCACATATACCCAAACATCCCTATTACCCAAATACCCTACCAAGAGAGAATCAACTAGTTTATCCACATAAGTGTGATAAGAAGCAAGGAACAAGCGTCACTTATCAAGTGGAAAACATAGACTCTTCTTAGAACAACAATTAGACTTGAAAGCCAAGAGAGGAAAGCAATACATTCTATGTACATTCAAGTCATTTCAAAAGACATCCTTATCACCACACTTCAAATGATCACCGGAATCAAATGGGTAGAGTGTCCATGGGCACGGGTTGGGAATACACTTCCTTAACCCAATACTACTACAATAATGATCAAATGTCCCCACTATACTATCATGGTCAATAACAAAAACAACTAGAGGGTCATCCTTAGTCATTTGGCCAATATGTTCAACATCATCATTTTCACATATAAGTTGGTCTTCATGACTTCCATAATACAATGTACTACCACTTTCCACAATGGCTTCAACACTAGGTGAATCAACTAGTGTATCCACAATCTCAAGTTGTATATTATCATCATAAAATGAATGCACATTCGGCTCACTTAAAGACAAACTATCATTCACACTTAATTGACTATTATCCTCATTCACTAGAGTGCAAAAGTTAGATTGATTACCTTGTAGCTCATGTGGAGCATGGCCACTCACGGGAATTTGATTAGGAAGGCTTGGATGCTTCATCAAGTTATCCAACTTTTTACACTGAGTGCCTTCCGTCCCTTCCAATTTCCCTTCAATTTTATTCATTATTGTCCTATCTATGGCATCAAGCCTTGCCATGATGGATTTAACCCAACTAGGCATTTTAGCTTCATTCACCATTGTACCCATTAAGAACTAATAAGAAAACAACACAAAAACAACAAACACATTACAGATTAGCAAAAATCAGTCCACAATTCATCACATAACAGTCCACAATGCGTCTCAAAATAGTCCACAATCTCTCACTTTCACACTTTGGATTTTTCACTCTATTGGCCTTACAAGTGTTGATAACTCGCTTATACTCCAATGAGGTTACTTGGTCCCAATTGTGGCTCGAGGTCAGAGTATATTCTTTTTTGAAATGACTCAAATAAGTAATGTTCGAACTTGATCCAAAAAAGATACTACAACTCAAAAACGATAAAAGCACACAACAAACATAACACGAAGAACGTACACAAAACTAACTTACAAGCTAGTAGGGTATTATTAGGTTGTCAATTAGTGTCGAGCAAACAAACGAAACTAGAAAACAATAAAATGAAACTAAGAAATCTAAAATTTGAACTCAAAATTATTGCATGAATAGTACTTTAGTGATGTGGAAGTCCACTATTGGCCTTGAGTTTTATCAAAAAAATTTTCCCAATTTCAAGTCTTGATCAATATACAATTTGGAATTGGTGGATTTGGTTAATGAAGGGAAAAGTGGTATTTGAGCCTTTTTGTTCAAATTTCAAAAGCAAAACTTGACTTCTTTGAACTTTCTCCTTGAAACAAGGTCCTTAAATCAAGAAAAAGTAGATGAAAAGTCTTTGAAGTGATAGGAAGAAGTCTTTCACTAACAACTACTACAAGCTTGTCTTTCATCTTTTTAGATCTAGTTTGCAGTTTAAGGATTAACAAGATGATGAAAGGGTGAAGAACCTTAAGAACAAAACAAGTTCAAGAACAACAACAATTTCATTTTCCAGCTCCATTGCAACAAGACCATCAAATCGGCCAAATTTTAGGTAACAACAACATCCAACTCAGCCACACCTTGCTCACATCAACAACTTCAAGTTCAATCTTAGATTTGGACACTTTTTAGTGTTCATGAGAACGAAATCAACACTAGAAGCACTCTAAATAAACAAAAGACTACAATTTCAAGACACACAATAAATAAATCTTGGCCAATATAACAACAACACAATTTTCGGCAAGAACACAAAATGGAGAGATTTGCACTTATCTGGAATTTTTTTCAATTTTCAGCTTTTTTTTTTGAATTTTCGTCCAAGAGAACCCAAGATTGGTAGTGTAGGAACACAAACAACCTTTCTCTGATACCAAATGATACCAAGCTGCCTAAGAATACAACAACACAAACACCAAAATCAGTCCACTAGTTCAAGAACTATGGACCTTTTTGATGACCTCTCTCGGATTCGCAAGAAGAGCAAGAAGGGAAGTGATATCAAGAGTAAAACACACTAAAATAGCAACAACACTTGATGAACAAGATGCAATAATAACAAATCACGGTTACAAGACGAACACCAACGAATTACGCTAGATATAGACAAACGATTACAAAAAAGTAAAGATGGATAGATAGACAAAGGGATGGTATAATATTAACAACCCAAAAGCTTATTCCACTCTTGAACCTTTAATATCACACATAACCTAAACCTATCTCTTATGTGATCTCAAGGGAACCAAAATTCCCAAGTAATCTCCATTTCTAAGCAAATGATCAACACAAGGATTCCACCTTGTCCAAGGATTCCACCTTGATAAAGACTCTCAAAGAGGCTACAAAATATATTCTCCAAAAATCTCCCAAAAATAACCTAATGAGGTTCTATTTATATCCAGGTTAACTAATTATAAATGACTAAAAAACCCTTGCAAAGAGCGGATAAACAGTGAACGCGGATGAACAGTGAATAGTTTTGGAGCTTGTGGGACTTGTTATATACATTTCAAAGCTTGTTCCTTGGATGGGCATCCCCCGAACTCAAGTGTTGATGCATTGAACCTCGATCATGGTCATACCCGTATTAAATGATACGTGCACGATCATGAAGATTGACGTTTTTGAGTGTGTTGAATGCAACCTACAGAGTGTACAAGTTGAAGTATGAAAAGGGCTCCAAAGCCGCCCCTATATTGCACTCCATGGGCGTCATTTCGTCCATTAAACACTAAGGGGCACTTTTGTCATTTTATCTATTATTTGTATTATCCTATATTTAGAACATGTTATGTTTTTAGCTCATTAGTTATTGAATATTGATGTAAGAACACAAATAACATCTATCTTGAGAGAGAGAGAGCCTCCCTAGGCCGAAACTAGGACATGAACAAGTGTGGAATCACTTGTGAATGTGTATTGCTTGGAAACGTTGGTGCTTGAGAGGTGGATTCCGATCTTGTGTCTTCGTAAGGGTGTGGCGTTGATATTTTAAGTCTTAGGGGTCCTTATATTTAATATAATTTAGGCTCCTAATCTTGTAATTGTGTATGTCTCACTTTCTATCTTTACATTTCATATCTTAGTTTGTGTTGTCTAGTGAACCCATTGGTTCTTGTTGTGTCTTGTAATCTTATAATGTTGGATTGTTGTTATCCTAGTGTTGTTCTTTTTATTATAATATTATTTATTCCTTGTTGTTGTTAGTCATTTACACCTTATTTCTTATTGTTGTTGGAGCCGAGAATTATGTTTGTGTTGCTCTCGGGTTTTTCTTTATTTGTGGACTATTTTGTCTTGTTTTTGATACGATCCAGGTTTATATCGTATCATTTGGTATCAAATCATGGCTTGATCTTGTTCTAACAAGATCAATCTTAGGCTTGAAAGTTGAAAAAAAAAGTGTTCTTGAGCTTGGATCTTGGCCGAGAAGAGTGTTCTTGTTGTTGTGTTCTTGGACAAGAGTTCTTGTTGTTATTGTTGTTCTTCACTGAGGAAAATTGTTGTTGTTCATCTTGTCCTAAAATGTTGAGTCTTAGATCTAAGAATCCCTTTGTTTTTGTTTAGTTGTTTCTTGTGTTAGTTCTTATTCACTAACACCTTTGAGTCGATCTTGATTTGAGCTTATATTTGTTGGTGTTGTTGACGTGAACTTGAGCCTTGACCAAATTATTTTTGAAATTGTTGAAGCCTTAGCCGTATGGTTAACTTTGTTGTTGTGGAATTTGGAGTTGGATGTTGGTTGTGTTGTTGGTGTTCCTGGAAGTTGTTGTGTTCTTGTTGATTCTTCACCCATTAATATTTTGTTAAAACAAGAAAAGCTAACTTTAAATCTACAAAAGGCGAAAGACAAGTTGTAGTAGTAGTTGGTGGAAGGACTAGTTCACATCACTCATAGACTTGATATCAACTTTTTCAACCACTTTTCCATATTTCAAGGAGGCTTGTTTTGTGGAGTTAGTACAAGTCAAATCTCACCTTTTGAGTTGAATTGAAAATAGTTACTGTAGTACCCCGTAAGTTTTTCCAAGTCATTAAAACCTTTTAATCTTGCCAAGAGAAGCTTAGCACTCAAAAAAAAATTTGGCTAAGTGTTGAAACATTCTCATTTAGACCTTCGATCTTTGGGTATTTATTTAACAACCTTTTTGACATCTATTTTTTGATTTTCAAGTTGCGTTGTGATGGAGAAAGCTGTTAGTACATCCCGAGTGAGTTTCGGAATTTTTGGAGTAGCGTAAGGGCACGTTTTGTGTGCCAAACCAGTAGCAAAAGGTGCTGGTGAGGCGCCCAGTTTCCAGTATTTTAGGGTCAACTTGTAATGATCATAACTTTTGGTATATATTAAACTGGTAAATATGCTATATATGAAATGAAAGCTCTGTTAGTCTTATTTCCAATGCAATTGGTTTCATCCAATTTGAACATTGGAGTAAAAAGTTATGATCAATTTACTTCATCCTGTCAAACCAGTAACAGGGGGACAGCTGCGTCTTTCTCTCTTTTCTTAAGGGCATTTTGGTCATCTTTCACCCCTATATATACCCACAAACACGGGATTTGAGTCATTTATTAGTAAAATATACTCCCTTTTGGAAAAGTCTCTCAAGAACAAACATCCTCAATTCCAAAATAAAAATCAAGATCCCTCTAAATTCAACCGTAGGAACTTGAAAATAATTTGAGATTTGGAATCCCCATTGTGAGAGATACAAGGAGCACCTATGAATCTTACGTATAGAGTTCCGGAATCAAGAGTTCATCCGGATTCATAAACTTGAGGTATGCAAGTGTTGATTTTTGGGTTCCTTCCACCCAAGAAGCTCAAGAATCCTTTTTCCTAAATTTAAAGATTTTATTTTTATGAGTTTTATGATTTATGTGGTATGAAATTTGTGTTCTTGATGTTGTTGAAGTTACATTTATGTTGTGATGATAAAGACTCAAGTTTAGACCCTAGTATGTGTTGATTTTACTGTGTTCATGATAAAGTCTTTTTTTAGAAGCATGTAAAATTATGTAATTATGTTAATTGGTGTGATAAATTGTTGTAAGGCTAAGATGAGTAAAGCGTGTTGTTGCTATATGCTAAATGACGTTGGAAATAATTATATTTTTCATGTATGTTGAAATCTTTGGGTGATGGAATCATAATATTTATAAGTAATAATTGTTGAATAACTAAAGCATGCTCCCTACATGTTTGATAAAATGCCTATATGAAGAAAATAGTACCATTGTAGTATGTTAAGTATAAAATCCATGATGTTTATGATAAATCCTTCAAGATTAGTTGATTTCATAGATTTTATATTGGATCTAAGTTAGACATTAATTATGATGTAAGATTGATTTTAATTCCATGATTTACCTCAAGATTCATGAAAATTAATTAGTTGTAGTATGATTTATGTAACTACAAGTTGGATAAAGAATCCATGAGTGGATTTAAGTGTATTCATGATTATATTGTTGATTTGATTTATAACCCATGACTAAGTGTATGATTTATGTGAAATTAATAATTATTATATATGTAGTACTATGTGAACTCATATTAGAGCTTTGAGATGGTGAACTTGGTGTTGGAATTGTGATATTAAGTATTGATTAGTATTATGATTAAATACTATGCCTTCCAAGTATTTGATGAATGGTTGTGTGAATTAAAAAAGATAAATTATATCATGTAAACATGTGTACTAGTTCATGCCATTCAAGTGTTTCATAAAGTGCTCATGTGAAGAAAATAGAGTCATTATAATATGTTGACAAGAAATTCCCAAGCTATGTATAAGCTATGCATGCCAAGTGTTTGTTAAAAAACTTTAGTGAATGGATGGTAACATGTTAGCATGAAATCCTTAATTGTATATACTTGAAAGCATGATATATACCTGCTAGTTGAGGGTAGATGAGGAGGCTTGACCTGTTAGATGAGGGCTTCACCATTCTCGTTTGAGTACTTGATAGATGAGGGTCATATAAAGTAGTCTTTACCAGTGGCGCGGTACTGACACCCTTCCAACTGGGGCAGAGGTTGGACCCCGACTTAGCTAGGCAGGGCATGTTAGTTAGATGACTACTTCCCACAGTCTCAGTTTCAGAATCAGTCTCAAACTTCAATAAAGAGCTCAGTTCAGTGTATAAAATTCAAGGCTGTTAGATACAGACCACCAAGTATGATTATTTACAAATTCGAAGATCCGCTGGTAGATAGGCCGATCTCGAAATCAGTTATCAAGTAGTATTATTATCCATAGATTTAGAGACTACCTGCTAGATAGGGTTGATCTCAGATTCAGTCAATCATTCTTATTATTAGTAGATTCAGAGACAACCTGTTAGATAGGGTTGCTATCAGTTCTAGAAGCTTCAGATACTCGTAATCTCAGTATGTTCAGAAATTTCAAAATTTTAGTATAATCAGTATTAGTTACCAGAGTTAGTCCGAGTATGCTTAGTGACAGTATGGGCAGTATGTTCAGTAATTACATATTCTTTATGTATGCTAATCTATCTCTTGCATATTATTCAATTAAGTTATGTTCATGCATAAGCCCTTGCATTTAGCCTTACCTCATTTGCACACTTAGTACATTCCAACGTACTGACGCATTTGCACTATGGTGTTGTAATTTTATTCGACACCATAGATTTAGAGACATGAGTTCCAGATCAGTAGCAGCAGACCAGTACCTAGCAGTGAGTCCTCATATTCCGAGGATGGATTATTATTTCACCACATTATTATATTTAGTTTATTTTATTAGACAAAGTTAGTTGGGGACATGTCCCATCAACTCCACAGTTCAGACAGTTAGAGGCTTTTTGGACAGTTGTATAAGTATTCAGTTTGCAAATTTATGTATTTTAGATATTTTGAACCTTATGGCAAATTTTCGCCAGTTTTTTGCATGTATTTTATAATATTATGTAGTGAACAGGTACAGATATCAGAAGATGGTAAGCTTGTGGTCCTTCGGGATCATAAGCACCGTGTGATGTTTTGGTTATAGAAAATCGGGGCATTACAGTTACAAGACTTGTGCTTTCTCTCCAAATACTAATTGTCTTCCAAAACGATTAGTCCATCAGGAAACTAAAACAAAACGACTCTATAATTGAAATTAGTTGAGGAGGTTTTCTGAACTACTATAAATGAGTAATTTCTTTATACTTGTCTGGTTGGAACGGATTTATCTACTGAGGTAAGCACTAAGAAAGGTCCTATCAAGATTTTTCTAGTCTAACTTAAAGTTGACTGCCATGCAAGAAGTTATAAAAGATAGAGAAGCTCCTAAATCTAATAAGGCATGAATATATAAATGGAAGATCTGTAACATACCAATAGCCATATCAGGAGAATTTTCTTGATCTTGTTTGGATTGAAGTGCATAAAGCCTGTTTGGGCATTGCCCACTGGTGGCGCTAGAAGCGGCACCCTGCTGATTCAGGTGACCTGACCGAGCTGAAGAATGAGTATGCTGACCTTGAGAACCTGACTGAGCAAAATCTCTGACTCTATGGCCTAACTTGCCACACCTAAAACAAACATCACTGTCAGCTCTGCAGATACCCTTGTGGTTTCTGCGACATGTCTTACAAAGAGGATTTATTCGAGCACTGCTGACACTACCCTGAGATTTAGAGCTTGGCGCCCTATCATTGTTACCATTTCTGAACTTAGGTACTGGAGAACTGGAGATTTTAGATGAAACTGGGAATGGTTATCGCCTTCTCACTTAGGCTGAGTGAAATTGAAACTACCTGTTCTAGTTCTTTTGTTCTACCTCTCTCTCTCTCTAATCTTAGCCTTTTCTATTTGTTGAGAATGGACCATGAGCCTAGATATGTCCATCTCCTTAATCAACATCGCTATTATGCACTCCTTAACTGCACTATCTAACACCCCAGATATGAACTTGCTCATTCTAGACCTACTATCTGCTACTACATGGGGAGCATACCTGGTTAACTGAGTCAACTTAAGGGAATACTCTTTCACACTCATACTGCCTTATCTAAGGTTGATAAACTCTAACACCATGGCTTCTCTCAGCTCTAAGGGAAAGAATATTTATAGGAAAGCAGTAGCAAACTCTTCCCACTTTATGAGCTCTATATCAGTGCCCCTGTCTACCTTCCACTACTTAAACCAAGTATGAGCTATTTTTGTAGCTGATAGGTAGCTAACTCAGCACTCTCACTGTAAGTCACTCCCATAATATCTGTGACTTTCTGGACCTAATCGAGGAACTCCTATAGATCCTCTTCTGGTTTAGATCCTAAGAATAGGGGAGGATTCATTCGGGTGAAGTCCTGAATCTTGGATGTAGCAGTATTGGCCACTGGATTGGCTAAAATAGCAGATGGTCGTTCATTTTGAGATGCTATGGAGTTGGTAGAGTAGTGAATGCAACTCTGAATTCTGCATGAGAGACATGCTCATCTAGGGGATCTGACAGAATGGGTTGAGATGCTGATTGATTTCCAATTCTCCTTTTGTTAGTCCTTTTGGAAGGCATGTTCTGTAAACAAAAAGGAGGAAATATATTAGACTGAGAGTTTAACTAGAGCTTATACTCACTCGCACGACATAAATACTGAAAGAAGGTAAACTATTTCCTAAAACATCTCATATCCTCCTGTCTATAAGTGTGGCGCGCTACAAAACTATTCACAAGACTCTACTAGATGCGACTTTTAGACTTTCTTGGACATTGTTCAATCTTAGGCTCTGATACCAAGTTTGTAATGCCTCGAGTCTGTACTCCGGATGCTACATGATGCTTATGACCCTGAAGGACCATAAGCTAACCCATGACTTATATCTGCTGTGAGTACTGAAATATGATACTGTAATAAATGTGGAATAATAGAATGAAATTCCATAAGGTTAAAAATATCTGAAATACTAATAATTTATATTGTCTATCATAATATCCATAAAACTAAACACTATCTTAAAACTAGTCAGAAAAGCCTCTAAACTGAACTATCTGAATGTGAAGTTGATGGGACAATTCCCCAACTAACTCTATCTGTAGAAATATTGAATCTACCGTGATAATGTAATGAAAGAATATCATCGAATGATGAGGACTCACTGCTAATCTACTACTGCTGGCTGAATCTGATTCTATCTATGCACGATCGAGAACCTAAACATCTGAACCTATGATATGAGACATCATAGCATTAAAAAGAGTATGCGTTAGTACGTGGAATATACTGTATGCTAGATGAGGTAAGGTTAAATGCAAGGGTTCATATGCATGAATAATAACTGATTGTACGATATAGAGTAACTGAACATGACAGTACATGGATAAATGATACTACTGTAAATACTAGTATGCACTAATGTGCATATAAATAAATACTATGACTAAGCTTATCTGAAGCTAAGTCCTGAGTTCTAATACCAAGTAACTGATATCTGAAGTTACTAATAACTGAGTTACTGATACTAATTGGCTGCATCTGACAGTCCTGATTTTGTAGGACTGAACTGAGTTCTATTCTGAAGACTGAGACTAAGAATGTGGGAGGTAATCATCTAACAAGATATCCCAAATAAGATAACTGAGTTAGGGTCCAACCTATGACCCCAGTTAGATGGGTGCCAGTACCGTGCCATGGGTAAAGACACTGAAGAGTTACCCTCATCTGATAGGTACTCTAATGAGAATGGTGGAACCCTCATCTGGCAGGTTAAAACACCCTATCAACCCTCTACTGGTAGGTTTGATATCTCAACCTACGGTGGCTACGTAGTTTTGGAATGCAAGGATTGTTTCTAGAGATCACACCCTCTACTGGCAGGTGAGCCCCCATTCTTAAGTTCACTCAGTGCTGAATTCTACTCCCAACTAAAAGACACTGAACTGAGTATACTGAACTAGACTGGACTGAATACTGAGTTTACTGAGTTTTCCTGAATTTAGTAACTGATCGAGTTCTACTTAGTTTTGTAACTAACTGAGAGTACTACTAATCATGACATGATTGAGATTCTACAACTGACACTGGCTCTAGGCACACAGCTCAATTGTCGGGTATTAAATACCCCCAGGACTCGATAGCATAAAGAATAAAGCATAATATACTCTTGAAAATCATAACAACGTATACTTGTCCATAGTTCACTCATAGAGGCATTTAACCAAACACTTGTAATGTATCTACTTATACATGAATGGGGAATACATGTTATCACGTTATAATGACACTATTTCATTCACATAGGTATTCTATCAAAAACATGGAGAGCATGCTTAGGTTATACAATAATCAAAACATATAGTTATCGTGGCTATATCAATCAACTTGAAAATTGAAGGGTTTACCATGAAGATCATATAATTCAACACATACAATGATTAATTTCATAAAAACATGTAATTTAATCATGGACTAAAACCCAACAATAACATGAACATGAATTCAATTCAATGAAGTTCATAATTCAACAATCTTGTATTTTGAAAATGGATTCGTGGACTCTATGGGTGAAAGGAACCCACAGATGAACATCTAACATACCTTAATTTGTTAATTCTTGAAAGTTTTTGGAGAGACTACTGATTTTTGATCTTGTTTCTTGAAAGTAGTGTTTAGCCTCTTTTTGAGAGAGAATGACTAAATCTTTGAATAAAGTGAATAAATGTTGAGATAATGGGTTATTTAGTGGTAAATTTTGTGTTTAAACTGATTAGGGCAATGGAAAAATACTCATTTATCCCTAAGAATGACTTAAAAATTCATACTGAAAAACCCAATTTTGGGCCTTGGCACGATGCACTGCTATCGTGCCAAGCCATTGAAAAATGACAACTAGTAATGTGGCTGGTGGCGCAACTCAGTGGAATCGTGTTGCAATACTCGATGGGACCTGGAAGCACAGAACGATGCGGTACAATCGTGTTGACTCACTGAAAATTGACAATTGTGAAAATAAGCTTTGGCGGGATGCGTCCGTATCGCGGTACCTCACTGGAAACTGACAATTTCCATTTTGGCTTACTCTGCGACGTGCTACTGGCCAAAATGATGATGTTTAACGACTAAAACTTAAAATAGCCAGAACTTCTTACCTGGTTATCAGATTTAGGCAAATTTTATATCGTTGGAAAGCTGATTCAATTTCCTACTCAATGGTAGGCTCTAAACTGAAAAATACTAAACGTTTCAAAATTTTTATATTGGATAATTCATGAACTGAGAGTTAAGTTAAGCTTGAGAAATACAGGGTATTACTTCTTTCAAAGAAGCACAAGCAATCATTGTCCTTAGTTTGGTTTGTAGATAATATTCTTTGGGCGAGAGATGTTAGCAAAAACATACCACTTAATTTGATAAAGCTCTCCGAGGATCTTGAGGCATTTAACATCTATCCTTGGGTTATGAAAGTTTTAAAATGACTATCAAATATTTGTTGACTCCATTAACGCCAAAGACAGTCAACTTATATGACTTTTCATGGGCTTTCATGGTAAATATTTCTTTTATTATGACATGATTAATTTTTTTATTCAATAATGCTTTTGATTTATTGGCGTTATTTTATAGGCTTGGGCATTTGAAGTCATTCCTAATTTGAGACAACAAGTGAACTACTAGAAATAAGTTTCCTGTCCAAGAATCCTGAGATGGTTGTCGGCTAAAAAAAATAAAAA
Organism: Capsicum annuum; assembly: GCF_002878395.1. Taxonomy (NCBI): domain Eukaryota; kingdom Viridiplantae; phylum Streptophyta; class Magnoliopsida; order Solanales; family Solanaceae; genus Capsicum; species Capsicum annuum. Next base: position 3,132,098 of record NW_025896076.1, on the reverse strand, counting down.
TGCAAAAAAACAATTATCTGTTCAACCCCCTGAAGGAAGCAGTAAGTCTAATTGTAACTAAATTTTTGTTTTAATTAATGACTTTTAAAAAACTCTCATCATCATTCTAATATATGTACTTATTTATTTTAGACTGTCCATCCATGGCTTGTTCTGACCAATCGGGAGTTGAAGATGTCATTTTTTTCTTACTTTATGGTCTGTTCAAACTTTATTGGACCCTAAGGTGATTAATAGAATAAATAAAGAATTACTAAGAGTAATAACCATCACACGAAAAATAATTTTGGAGGGTGGGCTTATTGTTGTTGATTATGGTAGTGGTAGTGGTGCTTCTATTGGGGCTAAAGATGCTCCTCTTATAGTTTTTTAAACAACAAACCATTATGATTATGATCATACTGGTTATACAGATTTTATCACTTCTAGCGAATGTTCAGCAAGAAAATGTCAAGACTGCAAACAAAATATGATGGAGTGATTAATACTATTAATGCGTTAACTACTTCTGTAAAGGAAATGATATATAAGAGGAGTGTCATTCTATCAAATAGGATTTCATATCCATACACTCCACTAGAGATCAAGGTGGCTAAGAGGAGAAGGAAAGAAATTTCCAAGGCATCATCAAGCATTGATAAAAGCAAGATTGCAACTCCTTTGTCTTTGTCTTGCACCTTTGATCAATGTACAAGGGACAAAAGAGAGCATCACGAGCTAAAGAGGGTGAATGTAAATCATATGTTCCAACAAACAAATAGACATATGTTTGTTTCAATAGATAATATATCTGCTAAAAATTATCAAACAGATATATACATCTGTTGTAATTGTCATCTAACTTATTGCATCAGATGTGTTATATGTTGCAACATATGTTTGTCTGTTTCAGCAAACCAAAAAGGTCTTCGTACTATTTTAATTTGTACCAACTGATGGGTCATCTATTTAAAATTATCGTACAACTTTGTTTTACCTATTCGAAGTTGTCCCAACAGATGATCCATCTGATGCAACAGATAGATAATCTATTGTATACCTGTGATTGGCGTTGATAATTCTAGCTATTCATATGGATTTCATAGTAGAATCACCACTGAACAGTATAATATCACAGTCGATAATCTATCAACTGCTTACATGGAAGAAGAAGAAATGGAGCCTGTCAGTTCGGGAGAACGAAAGAATTACCGATTTGAAGAGTTCAACATCTCGGACGAGGCTCCAAAAAACTAATAAATTTGATCAACGATTGTTCAGAAGGGATTGCCGATGGGCTATTAAAGCATCATGCCAGTAGGTACATAAGTTGTTTTTAAAGATATTGATTTATACAACTCTTATTGTAAAAATATGACATTAACACAAATAAATCATATAGAAAACAAAATAATGAACACTATAAAGGTAACGAATTGAGCCTTAGTTTTGATATGTTTGACTTTGTTGTTGCACATGCCGAAATGAAGGATTGGTTCTATTTGATATCACAGCCCCAAACTTATTGGAATGATGAAGTTTAAATGTCATACATATTACTATTAATTAATACTTCATTTTATTGCATCTGTGTATTGATTTTATTGTCATGTAAACTGAAATATTGGATAATATATGAAGCACATCGATGTCATTTTTTACTACCTTCAAAAGAAGGTCAGGTTACAAACATAAGAACAATACAGATACATGACAAACAATTATTTGTTCAAAGTTTACATCAATAATGCCTACGATAGGTTTTGTCAACAACAACCGGAAGTTTCCCAAAATGAGGAATACTTAATCAACATCATCAAAGGTTTTAACATTCCAGCTAGCTTACCTTGGCATTTGATCAACGAAGTGCATATCCCAATCAATTATGGTGATGAATTCCATTAGGTGTTGGTTGTCATCATTCTAAAAAAGAGGTGCATCCGAGTTTATGACTCAATTTCACGGAGGAGACATTTTGGGCCATGGTCTAAGATGCAAAAGATAGCCAAATATTTTCTACTTATCTAGATATGAGTGGCTTTTTGGACCAAAAGGTTCGTACTAATTGGTCGACAATTGAAGCATACCAGGATAAAATGGGTAATTCATTTGATATAGAATATGTTGAAGGAATTTCTCAACAACCCATTGGTAGACTGTAAGTATCATGATTAAGTTTCATAAATTTCACAATGCTTACATGAATTTCAAGTTATGGATTATCCATTTTTTAAAATGCAGGAATTATGGTCTTTTTGTTGCCGCTTATGCCAAGTATTTGAGAGATGAATTACAAGTACCAAATGATGGACTTGATGCCGGATTATTCCTCAAAATATATGCTAATCTTTTATCGAAATACAAAGAAGCAAAAGTGCAAAAATCGTATGCAAGCGACATTAAAGATCCACAACAACCAGAGCCGAATTTCATAGCACTGGATGAAGAATAACTTGTCCATATTGAGTAGATATTTTTAGCTTGAGTCTGTCAATGCAATAACCTCTCCTTGGGAATTGTTGGAACCAAAGTTTAAATTGTTGATTTATCTGTAGAGTAGATCATTTGTACCTATAATCATTTTTTTACATTTTATTTATTTGTTGAGTTATTTCATGTAATTTCAGATGGCTTCAATTTATTTTATGTTGTCTATGAATATAATTTAATCCTTAGTTTTGAACTTATTAATTGAAATGAAATACTATATTCAAATATCATAATAGATAATATATCTATTGCAACAGACGACATTTCTATTGGAAACAATCAAGCAGATTTATACCTATGTTACAACATATAGGTCATCTATTAGAAATTATCAAACAGGTCTTCTAACTATTTTGATTTGTTCCAATAAATTACCTATCAGTTGCAACAGATAGACTATATGTTGCAATAAATTATATATTTATTGCGACAGATAGGCTGAGAAACATCTGCATAATGCAACAGATGACCAACCCACTACAACAGATAATCAATCTATCACAACAGATATACTATCTATTACAACAGGTAGACAATCTGTTGCATTATAAAAAATTTAACTTACATCAAACATAAAAAATTATCACTACATGTAAAGTGAAGTGGCTTGAAATAAAAAATTGTTATGGTGTTTGTCTTTGTACATCTTTATAACACTCCGAATCTGTAACCCAGATGCTACATGGTGCTTACGACCCCGAAGGACCATAAGCTAACCCATGACTGATATCTGCTATGACCACTGAATAATATACTGAAATAAATGCAAAATAATAGGCTTAAATGCCATTAGGTTCAAAATCTATAAATACTGATAAAATTTATCAACTGAAATAAAAATGTGTAAAACTAAATATATCTAAAGACATGTCTAAAAAGCCTCTATCTAAAACTATCGGAATGTGAAGTTGATGGGACAAGCCCCCAACTAACCCAAATACTGAAATACTAAAACTACTGAAAATCTGAAATAAAATAATATCCTCGAATGATGAGGACTCATTGCTAAATCTACTACTAGCTAAATTTGAATCTGTCTATGTGCGATCAGAAACTTGAGCGTTTGAACCTATGATATGAAAAATCATAGCGCAAGAAAGAGTATGCATCAGTACGTGTGTAACACCCTACATTTTGAACTAGAATGAAAATTCATCATTCATATGCATAGATGTTCCAAAAGACTCGAATCCTATGTAAATTTAGTGTGTTAATCAATTATGTAGTGTGGGAATCTATTTGAGCATGAATTTAGATCATATAGGTCTCGTAACTCAAGGACAAGTTGAAAGTTTTCCTATCGTTCAAGTTTTAGTGAGCATCAAAACTTAGGTCAACTTCAATCGACCATAACTCGTTATATATATCTAATTAGAGGACGTACTATATATCAAATGAAACATCTTTGAATTATATTTCCAACGATACCATTTTCACCCAATTCTGATATCAAAGCAAAGAGTTATGCCTATTGTACTCCAGTATGTCAGCCTAAAAAACTGACTGACGACATTTTGTGATAAGTTATCACAAGTGTGACGACTTCTCACAAATGTCATCAGCCTTAGGTGGAAATCCACCCCAATGATGATATTTTGTGATAAGTTATCACAAGTGTGATGACTTATCACAAATGTCCTCAGCCTTAGGCAGAAATCCACCCCTAGTGACGATATTTTGTGATAAGTTATCACAAGTGTGACGACTTATCATAAATGCCATTAGCCTTAAGCAGAAATCCATTAATTCCATCCCCCCAGTGATGACATTTGTGAAAACTTATCACAAGCTTGACGGCTTATCACAAATGTCATCAGCCTTAGATTTTCAGCAATTAGGAAGCGATTTAGTAAGGGTATTTTGGTCCTTTTTCTCCATTTCCCACGACTTAAAACCATCAAGGGACATAAATTTCTCCTATTTTTCTTCAATTAAACATTTCAAAAATTCTCTCATACACTCTCAACCAAAAGATTAGGGTTTCATCTCAAGATCATCTTCTCAAGAATAAGAACATTCTCTCCTAAAGGAATTAAACCCTAGTCAAGAAAAAAATCAAAAGCAAGCCAAAGGATTTATTCAAGATCCTTCAAGAAACATTAGATCTCTTTCAAGATTCAATCGCTAAGATATACGTTGTGTTCATCCATGGATCACTTTCATCCATGGAGCTGAAGAATCATGTTTTAAATTATAAATTGTGATTTCCTTATTATGTTATGACTATATTCATGTTGATGATTGTTGTTTGGATTCAAGGTTGTATCTTGATTTGTTTTTAATGAAGCATGTGAGTAGGTTAGTTTAAACCCATAAATTTTGGATGGATTAAGATTGTCAAATTGATAAGTACACCTATGCCCAAAGTTGTGCATGTAAGGTGTTTTATAAAATGCCAAGAATGATAGAATCCATGTTTTTATGACTTAATAGTGCTTAAATGACAAGTCCATGTTCTATTACTTATGTTTACACATAAATTCCATGTTATGATATGTGTTGTTGTTTTGACTTATTGTTGTGATATGGAATGTCCATGATATTAAGGTATACAAATATACCCATGTTATATGTATTCCCTTTCAGATATAAGGTGTTGAGAATCATGTGTAGTATGAAATCCCCTACTTATGGTATTATGAATTATGGATGTTATTCCTATGATCAAGAAGTATCATGTGTGTCAGTTTCCTTTCATAGAGTCCTGGGGGGTACTTGTACCCAAAAAATATAACTATATGCCTAGAGCCGAGTCAGTCTCAAGATATTCTCAGTCAGTAACAGAATTCAAAACTCTCAGACAATTATAGAACTTAAAAAATCTCAGTAATCTAAGTATCGTTTCACTCTAGCTTTAGTTCAGTACTCAGCTTAGATCTCAGTAGCATTCAAGAAATCAATTTAGAACTTAGTTTCATTCAATCAAATAATAGATTCAGTAGTAATCCGTCAGATAACGAAACCAAGTGAACTCAGCCATCTCAGTCAAGTAAGAAACTTATTAACAACTTTAGTTCAGTTCAAGTACAAGTTCTAAGAATTAGTTTAGAGTCTTTCAGTTAGGAGTAGGAGCTAGCACCAAGCAAGTGCAGGGATGACGGCTCCCCGTCTGAAAGGCAGAGTCGTTAGGGGAAATCTCTGAATTCCAGAACTGTGTAGCCAGCACAGGATGTAGGAGTCACCCATCATAAAAAGGCTTGTCATCCATCAGAGAGGCTTGACTATTATATTGCCTTAGGCTTGACTTCCTACGAGGGTCACTGTAATACCCCGAAAAAATCCAAACCAATATTAGAGCCATGTACCAAGCTCATGCATAGTACACCATGGTTCTTGTATAGTTTTATGATTAGGTTAGATGTATATTAAGGCTTCAAATAAATTCCATCTATCAGACGAATCAAAACATTCCTTACCGATTGAATTCTTGAGAAGGATATTGGTATAGTCAATTTCAAATGACCATATCTCTCATTATACTTGGAATTTTTGAGCTCATGACCTATCAACAGATAGATAATTGAATTATATTTCCAACTATACCAATTTTGACTAAATCTGATATCGTAACAAAGAGTTATTCCTATTTTACTCCAGCATGACAGGTTGAAAATAGTATGACGATATTCATGGTAGCTTACCACATTTGTGACGCCCTATCACGAAAGTCGTAATCTTTAGGAAGAAACTAGCTCCTAAGTGATGACATTCGTGGTAGCTTACCACACTTGTGACGCCCTATCACGAAGGTCATCAGCCTTAGGCAAAAACTAGCTCCTAAGTGACGATATTCGTGGTAGCTTACCACACTTGTGAAGCCCTATCACGAAGGTTGTTAGCCTTAGGTAGAAACCAGCTCCTAAGTGATGACATTCTTGGTAGATTACCACACTTGTAATGCCTTATCATGAAGGTTGTTAGCCTTAGGCAGAAACCAGCTCCTAAGTGATGACATTCGTTGTAGCTTACCACACTTGTGACGCCCTATCACGAAGGTTGTCAGCCTTAGGTAGAATCCAGCTTCTGTGTGATGACATTTTTGATGGCCTATCATATTTTTGACACCTTGTCACAAATGTCGTCAGCTATGATTTTCAGTAACTGGGAATTTATTTCATAAGGGTATTTTGGTCATTTCCTTCACCTTCCATGACTTATAATCCTAAAAAGGCATAATTTTTTCCATTTTTCTTCAGTTAAGCATCTCAAAAACCCTCTCTTATGCTCTTAACCACAAGATTAGGGTTTTTATCAAACTCATCTCTCAAAAGCAAGATTCAAGCCTTTTTCTAAGATAATTGAGAATTAAGTTTCTCAATCCAAGAACTCTCTAGCAAATCATCAAGGTTTACTTTCTAAGGTATGCGTAGTGTTCATCTATGGATCCAATCTGTTCATAGAGCTCAAGAACCACATTTTAAATATTATTTTGTAAACTTTTTGTGGTGATATGAGTATATACATGTTGACGATTGTTATTTAAGTTTCAATGTGATGTCTAAAGGCGTTTTCATAGAATATATATGTTTGTTAATTGAAAAGCAAGAACTTTAGGTGGTTTAATATGGTGCAAGTATGAAACCCACCTATGCCTTAAAGAATGCATGCAAGGTGTTTGATAAAATGCTTAGGATACTAGAAATTCATGTTTTTATGGTTCTATGATGTCTAAATGACAAGTCCATGTTAGCTATATACTTCAATATGAATTCCATGCTTTTCATGTATTGCTATTGTGGTGGTATGAAGCATGTAAGATAATGGAGATATACAATATGTACACAAAATATATCTATGCATTCCCTACAATGTTTAAGATGTTGAATAACTATATGAAATATGATATCCCCTACTTATGATAGTATGAATTGTGGACTCAAATCTTGTGATCAAGTCATGTCATGTGTGTTAGTTTCCTTCTATCGAGTCCTAGGGGTATTCATACCCAAAAAACATAGCTATGTTCCTAGAGTCATGTTATGTTGTCACGATAATCTCAGTCAAGCTATAATCTATAAAACTCAGTCAGTCATCTGACTCAGGAAACCTAAGAAATCTCATATCTCAGTTAACTCTCAGATAATAGTACTACTCCGTCAGTCAACGGAAGACAGTTAATCTGTCTATGTATAGTCAGTTGAATCATGTTTAGTCTCTTCGAATGGGAGTAGAAATTAGCACCGAGTGAACCCAAGGATGTGAACTCACCTACCAGTTTAGGGTGTGATTCTTAGCAGTCATCCTTGTGTTCCAGAGCTACGCAGCCAACATAGGTTGAGACATCTTAGCCTGACAGATTAGGGTTGATGAGGTGGCTTAACCTGTCAGTTTAGGGTTCCCACTATTCTCCTTTCGAATATCTGCCAGCTAAGGGTCACCCACAACTGTTCTTACCGGTGGTGCGGTATTGACACCCCTCCAATCGGGGAAGAGATTGAACCCCAACTTAGCTATATGCGTTATTGAGGCATGTCGATTAGACAACTACCTCCCACAGTTTCAAAATCAGTCTCAGTAAAATAACTCAGATAGGTCTTCAGATTTCAGTATATCAGGCTATCAAATACAATCAAACTCAGTTACAGTATGGAACTTAGATAGTTCCATCAGATTCAGGATTGTTAGATACAGTCACCCATGTTATCAAAATTTCAGTATCAGTCATGTTAGCCGTTGACACCCAATTTTTTACTCTCCCTTTCATAAAATTAATTTCTCGATTGCTTAGAATTTATGAACATTTAAATATATATATATATATATATAGAGAGAGAGAGAGAGAGAGAGAGAGAGAGACATTAACAGTATGAAAATTATGTTTTTCTTATTAATATCACATCTTACAAATTTAATCAAAAATAAATAAATAAATATATGTTAAATCATCATTCCACTATTTTTCTAAAATGAGTAAATAAATATATGTTAGTGTATTAACATAATACTTACTACATTATTATACTTTTGCAAAATTCACTCTATTTTTTGTTAATTCAATTATATATATATGTGTGTGTGTGTGTGTGTGTATACTTGTGAGAAAATTAATTAAAGCATCGTTAAATTAGTTAAGTGAAACCAATTAGGGATGAATTAAATTAATTCATTTTTGGGCCTTTTTTTTGTTTCAGTTAAATTGTAATCCAAACAACCAAATGGCCCAACTTCAAGACCCTTCACCCCAGGCCCAATTTTGATTAATCCAGATGGCCCAACAACAATTAAAATCCTCATCTATTCTAATTCAACTCCAACATATTAGCCCAATCTTTTTTACCCAACAGAGCAATCCGGCCCAAGACCCTTTAATCTTTTTCCCTTTATCTAGTTGTTATCCACAAGCTCTACAATATCAACGAAAACAGCAACAACTTCAACAAACAACAGCTTCCTCACCCCAAAAATCCACCGAACAGCGATATAAGTCATCCAAGTCAAAGACAGATCTTATCCCTACTAAATCCCCTCGAATCTGCTGAGATACAATCTTCAAAATCTTTTCACATTTGATATCTTAAGCCTTCATTGTTGACTTCAGGCTTATTGTTGCCCAAAATTCAATCTTATGGCAGAATCATCAATCAAATTCGGATTATGGGGATATGTTTTATCTCATCTCAGTTCAGCCTGTGTCAAATCTAAAAAGGGGTTAAATTTGAAATTCAAATTGATTGTTTTTGGCTATAAATAGCCGAACTTCCACCCCTCTGAGGGGGACAGCTTTTTGAAGGTCGAAAATTGAAAGAAAAGAGTGAAAACTAGTGAAAAAAGAGAGATCATCTAGTTCACATTACTGTTTCCTTCTTGTATTTTCTCATTTTCTTTTCTGAAATTGAAGTTCGACTTTGATCTTGGATCGCTGAATAAAAGCCTCTAGTTCGCTATCCCACACAAGGTAATTCAATCCCGTTTAATTATATTATGTTCAGCTTCTAGTGGTTCACTAATCTTTTGATTTTATCTATTAATGTTGGCTTGATTATTAACATAAGCATGAGGTAAAAATGGTATTTGTTTATCTGATTCTCTTCATCATGTAATGTGTTATGATATATTTTAGGTGGTGATTTAGCTTGAATATCTGTAATCTGAAGATTTGGTTGGAGTGGTCTATTTTATTTTGCTTGGCTTTGAATGCAATTTTAAAGCAAATTGTTTGTAGTATAATTAATTGGGATGTTAACTACTGCTGACTTTGAACATGAAAATATGAAGTAAAGTTTGTTTTTGGCTTTCTAGTTCAGTCAAGCTGGTCACTGCATGGGACTGTTTCATCTTTAAATATGTGATAACCTATGGTTTAGAGTTAAACAATTTGGCTTGGAGAGGTTGCATCTTAGTCAAAAGATGTAGAGTTAGTTTGATCTATTATATAGACTCCGTTTTCTTATCTCGTCTTTGTCTCTTTCCATCCTGTCTACTTTTCCTGCGAATATATGATTCGTTTGGCTTCGATCTACTGATCTTTCCATCTGGTTTTGTCAAATTGAATAAGAACATAGTTTTGCCTTGATTGTCCTTTGATTCAATACAAAGTTGCTTCACGTCTAAATGTACGAATATGTAAAACTCTCCCTTTCTCCATCATTTCTGTTTCCCATCTTCTCTAATACTACTGGTTTGAGGACCGAAGCCATGTCACTTGTCAAATCTCTGGTTTTGTACGTTTGGCGTCTTTTCTTACTTCCCTTGGTTGGATCGAAAACGTGGAAGTACTCAACTCATTACGAATTCATTATCATGTGGGGCTGTTTTGTGTAATACGTGTGATTGTATATGAGTTCAAGATGCCGATAGAGTATGTTTGAATATATAAAAAAAGAAAAACTAATCTTTGATATATATTTCCGTTTTTTTGCAAGTTTTAAATTTACAAGTGTCATTGTCATATTGTCTTTCTGGATATGGTATTTTGCATTGATAAATAGGCGGTATGTGCCGTTGCCTAACAGGTTCTTTAAATAATAAATGGTTGACATTATCTGTAACCATCAAATGTAGACTAGGGCCAAATTGAAGTTTTATTTGTCCAGTATTTTGTTGATGTTAGTACTTTGTGAATCTATTAACCTGTTAGCCATATGAACTAGTGTTTGATCCCATCCATGTACATATTTGCTTAAGTTCCCTTTAAATGGTTAAGGTTTAGCACACGTCGTTTGGAATGTAGACGATCCCATGTTTTGCTTTGACAGTTCTTGGAACGCCACTCTAAATTTTGGGGCGATAGCCCTTTCGTAAACGTGCATAACTTATTAGTTTGCTGTGTAGATGGTTTATGTTAATGAATAATGTACATCTCAAGGAGCACTTTGCTTTTACATTATTCCAGTAACCAATTGTTATGGAGTAAGATTTTTTTTTGTTGTTGGCTAGTCAAAAAACTTGAAACAAGGAATAGTTCCCAGGTAGTTTATTTAGATAGAGCCAAGGCACATTTGCGGAGTAACTGAATGTTAAAACTCATCGTGACATTGGTTTGAGTACTTTGAACATGGTAATAGCTTCTTAATCTCTCCTATGCTCGTCCACACGGTTACAAAACCTCGGCAGCCATTAATTAGACATGAAAAGATCTTTCTTTAAAAAAAAAAAATAATAACACATGTCAGCATATTTTCAAGCAACGCTTATGTGTTTTAAGTTTGAGCATAAAATTTTCTTATGTGCTATGTACAGATTCATTTTGGCGGCCAAAAGCTCTAGCATTTTTCTGTTATTTAGAAAATCTGTTAAGGTGACGCTGAAAGTAAAATCTATTTCTTTTAATCATTTTTTTTTTGAAAGGCCATTGAGCTCATAGAACGTGTGAGATTTCATATTTTCCTTTGCTCTCAGTTTTGTATTCCATTTAAGCTTGATATAAATAAGGACATTAGCCTAGTCATGAATGATTTTGTTGTTAAATCAAACCAACTGATTTCATTTCCCTTTTTATTTGCATTTTCTGTTCCCTCAATGTCCTTCCTTACTTCTTGTGTTTAAGATGTACAACTCATTCATCATGTTTTGACACTTGGGATATTAGATTTCACTGTTAAAATAAGTTTAAACTAGATGAATATGCTAGGGTCAAGTTACTGTACCATTGAAAGTGACAAAAGGAATTTTTGTTTCTTGTATATTTGGATTAGTGATTTAGTTCAAAAAATACAATTTTGATGAGCGTGCTACTTGGTTGACGATCTGTTTGGGATATGCTTCGATTAGCTAGTTTAGTGTTATTTTTTTAGAAAGGGATTCAAAAAATAATGAGCATTTTGGGTCTATTCCCAATGATTGCATTAGCCGTAAAGTCACTAAGTAATTATCTATTTACCCAGAACAGCTAGATGTGATGCTTGGTACAGTTGGTAGCTTTTCTTCGCGCATCAAGTGCGCATAGGTCCTTCATGTGTCCTACCATCTCCTACTATCTTATTTTAGTCATAAATTTTAGCATAGGGGAACTTCTTTTTTACTAATGCTTTTTCTTTTCACTAAGCTGACTTTATCATTCTATTTTTTTTAGCTACTTAATTGGATACTAATTTTTATCCTTTTATTGTCTCGTGTGAACTCGGGAGCACGTTTGGAGTTCCGCTGCTTGACTCCATCTTTGTCCAAATCAGAGAAGTGAACAAATATTGCACCATATATCTCCATCTAGCAGTCTAGTGTTTCTTTCCCTCTCTTCTAGATTTATTCGTTTTAGACACTCGTTATTATTTTCATTTTATATTTTGCATATTTTTATTCGAAATTTTTATAGTTCGTATGTCTTATTTGAATGTGAATCTTTGAATATGATAGCAAATTAATTGCTCACTTCTCGTCTCTTGGGTTTTAAATTTATCATAATCACTAGGCTTATGTAAGTTAATTCAATGTCCCTAAGTTAAATTTAATAGGTAAAAAATGGCCTTTAGAATAATGAACAAGTTTGTTAAAATCCTTTTAATGCTTCTTTAGTACGAAATAGCAGCTTACCTTTGGAATCAAGTTAGTTTCTTTTTTTAGATAATAATTTTGAAATCCTTTAAATATAAATTTGCGGTAGATAATTGCTAACTCAGAAAATCGGCTTTACTAATTTTGGATATGGCAAATCAAAGTTTATTTTTAATTGTAAATAAAAAATGACATTTCGCAATTTCCTTTTAAGTACTTCTAATAACAAGAAAAAAAATTTTATCGTAATAAATAATAAATTCACAAGCTATTGTATATTTATCTATTCACTTAGTATAGGATAATTAAATTTTTAAAAGAATGCAAAAGAGTCATTTTTCTTAGAATAAAAAATGAGGAGTTTCTTTATAAAATTAACTTTTTAATTATTAATGAAAAGATTTTATAAAGAATTAATTTCAAATAAATTTCTCTTAACCACAATAAGTTTGAATTATTTTTAGGAGTCATCTCTGATAATTTTCGATAACTGGGTAAGTTTTTTCAAAAGTTATCTAATCTTTCGTTATAAATAATTAGCATGCCTTAATAGGATCTATATACTTCTTAATACCTTATTTATATCCTTCTTAATTTAATATTTGATTTCATTATCTAATCTAAGTTTGGCCGGTTAATCGTAGTTAATGGATCCTTTAGGGTACCTAATCCCTTCCCTTTAGGATAATTTAGAATCCTTACCTAGAATTTAGGTTTTTGCAGACCTTAAACATGAAGTCTTTATTTATTTAAATCACATAGTTTATAATAGGTGTCCTAATTCACCGTAGAATTAATTAGGTGACGACTTCTTTATATAACTCAGAAAGTTTTCAATATGTTGTACGTTATTTTGACCTCGAGTTAAAATGGGGTATGACAACTTGGCGACTTCACCGGGGAATTAGATTCTTAACCATAACAAATTTAGGTTAATAATTATGTTTTAATTTTGTTATTTGTTTTGCCTTATTTGTTTTGGATTTATCATGTTGAAATAAATTGTTTATTTGCTATAAGTTGCTTTTTTGTTTATTACTTTACATACTTTCTTTGATTTATCATGTTGAAATAAATTATTTATTTGCTATAAATTGCCTATTTGTTTGTTGCTTTATATAAATTGGCATTCCGCCCATACTTCTTCCATTCGGGAAAACCGACACAATCACACGTACACGTGAGGTGTGCTTCATGCACCGACAAATTTCTTTCAAAATTCCAAATTTTAGGAGAGTTGGCATATGCGCGGGGTTTCTAGATCCTTTTCCGCGTGATCGCGTAGCCTTCTCACTCGAGTTGTCCACTCGGGAACCTGATGTCTAGTAAGTCAAATCTTAGAAAACTTAAGATAGAGCCTTGTCACCCTATAGTTAGGTCATGCATGCATAAGCCATAGGTGGTTTGACCCATGATGTCATTCCACGAATTTAGGAAAATGCACTTATGTCAAATGGGTTTACGACCCGACGACAATCCTCATATTATGTGCATATGATAATGATAAACTGATCGAAGCCTAAATTGTGACACTATGAGTTTGGAAAAAATGTACTCATTTTTTATTTTTACTTACATTGGTAGGATGGATCTAGTCGCCAAAGTGCCCAAGATTAGGATGGTCGAAGGTGTTTTAGATAAGTTAAAGATATGGTGGGAGAATTTTGACTCGACTGAAAAATCGGAGATCAATGAGAAATTGGAATACCTCCCTACACTTTTCAAGATCTCTCCTGACAAGTATGTGATTAGAGCGCTAATTAAATTTTGGAACCCATATCGAGCTGTCTTTATGTTTAAAGATTTTGAACTCACCCCCACATTAGAAGAGATCCACTACTTCACCAATTTGAAGTATCAAGGGATAGGCCAGATCATCCTGTGCAGGCAGTCAGGGAATAAATTTCTTCTCTATTTGGGATTGAAGAACACTGACAAATTCCGTTGCTTTCAAAATGATTGGGTTTCCTTGGATTATTTGTACGAGAGGTATGGTCGACGGGACGGTTATAAGTTATTCAGGAAGGAATTCACTTGTACTTCTAACCATTGGCAGGTTAGGCGTTCGATTGCATTTACCGTTGCCTTGCTAGGGGTTTTGGTACTTCCCCAAGAATATGGAAAGATCAGCACTTGCATATGTCCCATGGCCCGAGCAATTTTTAAAGGAGTAAATGGTGTAGAAGTTACCTTGGTCTCTATGATCTTGGCAGAAATATTTCGTGCACTTGGAAAATGCAAAAGAGGTGAAACACAGTTCTTTGAAGGTTGTAATATCCTCCTACAGATGTGGGCAAAAGAACATTTCTATAAGCGTGACAATATGACTGAAATAATGTTTAGCGCTTTTCATAAGATTTACACTCATTATATGAGGTTGAAGAGGTTTGTTTCCCCGGTCGGCACTGACGATTGGTTTGAGTTCTTAGCTTCTCGTATCAGTGAACAAATCCAGTGGAGATACCCACTACTGGCCTATTCAATAGCTTACATATGGTGTAGAGGGATTTATTATATTGAGCTCATCGGATTAAGGGGTCTACAACCATATGCTCCGGTGTGTGTACTCCAACAGTTTGGCCAGATGCAGATAATCCCTCTTCAGGCAAATATGCAGGTTTCGGGAGTCCATTTTGGCCAAATTTCAGAGTTCCTAGGGCTATCCAAATTTTGCATGAATGGAACAACATTCTCACAATTAATATGAGACGTGGACCAATTGAGTGTTCGCCAGAATATCAGCTATAGGTTCGAGAATATTGTGGCAATTTAAGACCCAGTCTAGAAAGAGAACAAGGTTTTGAGGATGTTGGGACGATTAATTGGATACGATATTTTTGTCTTGGAGTAACAATGGTCACACCTGAAATGTGGGATCAAATGTCCAATATAATGCAGTATTTGGAAAATGTGGGAGCAGGTCCTAGCAATGGTCAGGCATCATCTTCACTTCCATGATCAAAAGCAGGGTCTAGGCCAAGTCTTAGGGTTTTCTTTTACTTTTCATGTATTTCAAGTTTATATCTTACCATTGTATTTGATCAGTATTTCAATAAAATTTGCCCGTTTTTATTTCCAAACTCAAAGATTGTCTTGAATAAATGGCTTGGATCAATTTATCATAATCTCAATTATTTGATGCTTAGGCCCACCTCTTGGCATAAATGAGGTCCCGTTCCCGTGCATTGTAGGACGCGTTCTTGATTATTGAAATTTTCTTGTATATGCCCTGTTTGCAATATGACGCATGCTTTTCTTACATTTCCAACATTGTTTGCTTGATTGTGAATTACTTCATTATGCAAATTATTTGTTGATACTAATATACTTATTTCTTTTAATGGTTTTCTTTCTTTTAATTTATTCCCCCAAAAGGTTGATTTGTGTTGACTACAAACTGGCGGATCACCCACATTTTATGAGGTCAAAGGCACGAGCAAGCAATAAGATGACTAACTCAGATGGCTTGGGTCTTGTCACCGTCTCTAAAGATGAACCTGAGACTTTGGGGGAGGGGGACGTAACATTTTGTGATGAGAAAATAGCTCTTATGATGCAACAGATTGCCGACATGCAGAGTGAGATTAATCGACTTCAGAACCTCACAAAACTATCTATCAGCACGAATACTCCACTTCCTGAGCATG
Source organism: Capsicum annuum (assembly GCF_002878395.1). NCBI lineage: Eukaryota > Viridiplantae > Streptophyta > Magnoliopsida > Solanales > Solanaceae > Capsicum > Capsicum annuum. The sequence goes on along the minus strand of NW_025896076.1, from coordinate 3,116,052 downwards.
GAATAAATTCTACTATTTCATCTTCTTGTCCACTGATTTACTCTCCCGCTTCCCAACACTTACCACCAAATCCCCCACTCCACTAAAATAACCCAATTTCTACCAAATCCCCCATCAAACAAAATAACCCACAATAAGTAGAATCCCAACAAACAAATTCAGTACCCTACACCACTCCATATGTTCCGCAAGATCCACTTACCAAAACTCCATTTATCCAAGCTCCACATACCCAAAATATCCCATTTGTCCAAACTACCCCAGTTGTCCAAAACCATCAAGTGGACCCACATATAAAAATAGCACCTGTTGCAAACACGCAATATGTTCCCCAAGTATATGTAGCGGGATCTCAACCTTTCACTGACCCAATGGTGACAGTACAAGAAGTTGATTCGTATAAAGAAATGGAAAAGAAAGCAAGGTACAAAGTAGATTAAAACATAGCAATGGAGATTCACAGTTTGAAGGAGGTATTTAGGAGCATCCAACAATAGAAAGGATGTGAGGGACGGGAATATAAAGATTTATGTATTCATCCAGATGTTGAGTTTCCAAAAGGAAATAAGGTACCAAAATTTTATATGTTCGATGGAAAAGGGAATCATCGAGCTCATTTAAGGTCATATTGTGACAAGCTAGTGGGAGTGGGGAAGAACGAGGACATTAGAATAAAGATGTTCATAAGGATTTTAACGGGGGAGGCTCTAGATTGGTACACAAGCCAAGACCTACAGAGATGGCATAGTTGGAATATCTTGGCGCTAGAATTTATGGACAGGTTTAGGTTTAACACTGAAATGGCCCTGGATTGTTTCCACCTGATGAAGATGGAGAAGAAATCAACAGATTCCTTCAAAGAATATGCCATACAGTCGAGAGTAGACACCACAAAATTCCAACCTCCTATGGTGAAAAGTGAGATGACATCTCTTTTTGTGCAGTCTCAAAAAGATGCAATGTATTATGACAAATTGATAAGTGCAGTTTCACAGAAGTTCTCAGAGGTTGTTAGGATAGGAAAATTTGTTGAAGAAAGTGTCAAGACAGGGAGAATAACCAATTTGGCAGCTTTACAAGCGACAAGTAAGGCAATGCAATCTGATTCAGCTGGGGGAGTGAATAAAAAGAAAAAGGATAGAGTTTCTGCTGTCATGACTATTCAGGAAAAGAAACCCAACCAAATCTTAACATACCAAAATCCACCACCCCAGCCTTCCTACTATAACCAATATCCCTAAACTCCTCATCCATATTACCAACCTCTACCAGCCCCACATCTCATTTTGCCACCCAGCCAACATATTGTCCACCTCGAGCACCAGCCTATCAAAACCCACCATAATATCAACATACCTATCCTACTCAAACCTACTACTAACCACAAAATCATCCTTTAAATTCATCCCAAGCTCTTCCAAATTATGAAAAAAGGCCAACCAAAACCTATATACCTCTAGCCGAACCATTATCCCAAATATATGAAAAATTGAGAAATACAGGAGTACTCTAGCCAATCTAAGGTAGAATTCCCAATCATTTGCCTGGATATTTTGATGGGAAAAACAATTGTGTTTATCACTTCAGGGTTGCTGGGCATGACACTGAGAATTGTTTTACTCTCAAGGATAAGATCGAGGCACTTATCAAAGAAGGAGTTATTCAACTTAAAGGAGCTCCACCCAATGTGAATAGCAATCCCTTGCCAAATTATGGGGGTGCCCATGTGAACATGATCACCGTTGATGAAGAATGTAATTTAGACGGAACCATCGTATCGACCAGTGTTAAGGAAAGGGTTAAAACATTGGCTTTTGTTGTGCCTATAGTTACCATCGGGGTGCGAGCGCCAATTGTTGAAGTTCTTATGCACAAGCCTACGATCACAGCTTTAGTTGCTCATACACCTTCGTTGGATACCAAATCTGTTCCTTGGAATTACTCTACTGATGCAAGGAATAAAGGAAAGGAAAAAATAGTTGTGGAAGCCGCCACTGTAGGAATGACAAGATCTGGGAGTTGTTATGCCCCTGAAGGTGTCGTACAAGGAATGCCTAATAGAGAGAATAGTCAGAAGAAAGTTGTGACAGAGGCTGAGGTCAAGGATTTCTGGAGGAAAATGCCAACTAAGGAGTATTTTGTTGAGGAACTGTTAAAGAAAACTCCTGCCCAAATCTCTTTATTGGCATTATTAATGACTTCTGCAACTCATAGGAGCGCTCTGGTGAAGGTGCTAAATGAAGCTCATGTGCCAACTGAGATAACTAGTAAAGGTCTTTCAGCTCTGGTGGGATAAATTTTGGAATCCAATATAGTTTCTTGTCATAAAGATGAGTTACCGCCAGAGGGCCTGGGGCATAACAGAGCATTGAACATCACTATCAGGTGTAGGGACGAGTTTGTTTCTAAAGTTCTCATTGAAAATGTCTCAACTGTTAATATTTGCCCTTTTATTACTCTCCGAGCATTGGGAATTGACATTGGGAAAGTTCGTGAAAGTAATGTAAGGGTTAAAGGATTTGACAGAACTCAAAGATGGGTCATTGGAGAAATTAATCTGGCACTACAAATTGGACCGGTGGAGTTTATGGTGGAATTTCAAGTTTTGGATATATCTTCTAGCTATAATTTATTACTTGGAAGACCATGGATTCACGGTGCTGGAGCAGTCCTTTCCACCCTGCACCAAACTCTGAAATTTAATTGGGATTAACATGAGGTTGTGATTCATGAAAAGAAAAATAGTGCTATCTACCAGGAGAACTTAGTCCCTATTATTGAATGTGTGGAACACCTGGATGGGTCAGTTTTCCATGTAAAGGAGATCATGTGTATTGCTCAGGTAGAGAACTTAAAGTTACCACGGGTACTTATAATGGTGGCCTTGGAAATGTTGAAGAATGGTTTTGTGCCTGGTTGCAGTCTTGGTGTGAACTTATATGGAATACTAAAGCCAATTGAACTGTTTGGACAGAAGAGCACATTTGGTCTCAGGTATGATCCCACCCCTGAAGAAGTCTCATCGGCTAGTCTCAAAAGGAAGGGTGACATTATCCTGCCAAAGCCTATTCCACTCTTGAGTCAGTTACTTTCCAAAGAGTTTGTTGCCCAAGTATCAGAAGAAGGTGCTGAAGAAGGCCTCGTTGAAGAAATTAAAAACTTATTCATTGCTGAGAAAGAAGCTTAGTGCAATGTGATTTTAGAGGATTGCATTAACACCCTGGCCATCTGGGATGCTGAGCCTAGAGATGCTTTGAATAATTGGACTTGTACCCCATCCCCGTTTCTTCGGGAATCTTGATAGATGATTGTATTAGCTTTGTTGAAACAACACAATTTAGAATTGAGGCTTGAATCGTGTTTATTAATTTATGTGTTTTGCTTGAATTTATGTGTTTTGCCTCCACTTTTGAAAGTTTAAATGCTAAATCTAAACCATGTTTTGCTATTTTATTTTAAATCATCTTCGTTAATTTATTTTTTCTCTTTTTTCCCTTTTCAGCAAGCAAACTAATAAATCTGCCAATACTGTGAATGTGACTTGTAATGAAACAAGCAAAACGATTCCAAATAGCGAACAAGACTTTGCGGAATATGAAAAAGATCTGTTGTCTAAAGAGTTGACTAAGGAATTTGAACATTTTGAAAATAAGGCAAAACCAAATTTGGATGAAACTGAGATGATAAATTTGGGGGATGTGGAACTCATAAGAGAGACAAGGATTAGTGTCCACTTGATTCCATCCCAAAAGAATGATTTTATTGTTCTCTTGATGCAATATATAGATGTGTTTTCATGGTCCTATGATGATATGCCGGGCCTAAGCACAGATATTGTTTCGTATAGGTTACCAACTGATCCATCTTGTCCTCTTGTAAAGCAAAAGACAAAAAAGATGAAGCCTGATTTGATTCTGAAAGTCAAGGAGGAAGTGTCCAAGCAATTCGACGCCAATGTCATTTGAGTCACGAAGTATCCCACTTGGTTAGACAATATTGTGCCCATGCCAAAAAAGGACGGAAAAATCAGAGTATGTATGGATTATCGGGATCTCAACAAGGCTAGCCCAAAAGATGATTTCCCTCTCCCAAATATTCATATACTCATTGATAATTATGCGAAGCACGAGTTATAGTCTTTTGTTGATTGTTTCGCAGGGTACCACCAGATCCTAATGAACAACGAAGATGCTGAGAAAACTGTATTCATCATACCTTAGGGAGTATATTGTTGTTGAGTGATGCCTTTTAGACTCAAGAATATAGGGGTAACCTATACGAGGGACATGACTACCATTTTTCATGACATGATCCACAAGGAGATTGAAGTCTATATTGATGATGTCATTATAAAATCGTGAAAGAGCTCAGATCACTTGGTAGATTTGAAGAAATTCTTTGATAGGCTAAGACAGTATGATCTAACATTGAATCCTGCAAAGTGTGCACTTGGCGTTCCCACTGGAAAGCTATTCGGTTTCATAGTGAGTAGGAAAGGTATAGAATTGGATCCTTAAAAAATAAAGGCTATCCAAGACTTGCCTCCTCCAAAAAGTCGAAAAGACATGATGAGCTTCTTAGGCTGACTCAATTACATCAGTCAATTTATTGCACAATCCACAGTGATTTGTGAACCGATATTCAAGATATTGAGAAAGGACGCTACTACCAAGTGGACAGAAGAGTGCCAACAAGCTTTCGATAGAATCAAGGAGTATTTATCTAATCCACCCATTTTGGTGCCCCAGAACCTGGAAGGCCTTTATTGTTATATTTGTTTGTGTCAGACAATACGGTCGGGTGTGTTTTAGGATAACATGATGAAACTGGAAAGAAGGAGCAAGCAATATATTACTTGAGCAAGAAGTTCACGTCTTATGTAGTCTGGTATACATTATTGGAGCATACATCTTGTTCCCTGACTTAGATTGCATAGAAGTTAAGGCATTACATGTGTACATACACCACTTTTCTGATTTCCAGAGTGGATCCGCTCAAGTACATCTTTCAGAAGCCCATGCCTACCGAAAAGTTAGCAAAGTGGCAGATTCTGCTAAGTGAATTTGACATTGTTTATGTCACTCAAAAGGCGGTCAAAGGAAAATCTTTAACTGACCATCTTGACGAAAACCCTGTAGATGAAGAGTACAAGCCTCTTAAAACTTATTTCCCAGACGAAGAAGTTCTATTTGTTGGAGAAGATATTTCAGAAGAATATCCAGGTTGGAGAATGTTCTTTGATGGAGCAACAAACTTCAAAGGAGTTGGTATTGGGGCAGTACTAATTTTAGAATTAGGACAACATTATCCGATCTCGACAAAGCTCAAATTTCCATGCACTAACAATATGGCGGAATACGAGGCTTGCATTCTTGATCTTAGAATGGCTGTTGACATGAATGTTCAGGAACTGTTGGTCATTGGAGATTCAGATTTGGTAATACATCAAGAACAAGGCGAATAAAGTGTCAAGAATGTGAAGCTGCTTCCATATCTGGAGTGTGTGAAAGAGTTGCGTAAGAAGTTCATCAAGGTTGAATTTAAGCATGTACCGAGAATTTAGAATGAGTTAGCAGATGTATTGGCGACCTTGTCCTCTATGATTTAACATCCAGGCAAGAATTTTATAGATCTTATCAAGGTGAATGTAAAAGACCAATCGAGATATTATTTTCACATAGATGAGGAGCTGGATGGAAAACCTTGGTACTACGACATCAAAAGGTATCTCAAGAAGGGAGACTATCTAGAAGGCGTGACTAGCATTCAGAAGAAAACACTTCGAAGATTGGCAAATCATTTTATTCCTAAATGGAGAAATCTTTATAGGAGGACTCCAGATTTAAGATTGTTAAGGTGAGTCGACGCTCAGGAGAAAACCAGGTTAGTCGAAGAAATACATGGGGGCATGTGTGGGCCACATATTAATGGTTTTATTTTGGCAAAGAAAATTCTTCGGGCTGGCTAGTTTTGGATGACAATGGAAACAGATTGCATTCACTTTGTACGAAAATGCCACCAATGTCATATTCATGGTGACTTGATTCATGATAGCTAGTCTACATAGAGGTCCTTTAAAATACTACACAAGTACTTTTCAACTGCTTGAAATGCAGAATATAAGAATTTTAATTGCTTCACATTTATACTGTAAAATGCACCACAGATGCACTACGTTAATGCTTTAGCATATTTTTGCATATATGCTCTAAAATGCACCACATATACACTGCAAAAAGCTTTAATATATTTTAGAATGAATTGCACATGATTTTAATAGCTTTTCATAAGCACAAACGCACTGCATAATTTTGCACTATGCCTGGATTTCATTTCCTTTTAATGCACTGCACAATTGCTTTAAGTTATTTTGCACTATACATAACTTGAATTTTCTTCTAAAAGCATTGCACAACCACTTTAAGTTATTTCGCAATACACATGGCTTTTATTTTCTATCTAAAGCACCGCACAATCGCTTTAAACTAATTTTGTACTACGCATTTCTTCTATAGCACTGCACAATTGCTCCCAAATGCACTGCACAATTTCTTTTCAATAACCGCACAAAGCTTATGGATTCACCAAACAAATGCTTTGTACAAATTCATTGCTTCATTTGGCTGAAAAATGCCTCATCTTCATAATCTATTTGGTTTAAGGCCTCATTTACATCGCCAAAAGGCATCATTCTCATGAATCATTGTCCTAAAACTTTATTTTCGCATATACGCTCTAAATGTACCACACATGCACTGCATAAATGCTTTAAAATACATCGCACATGCACTGCGCAAATGCTTTAATACATTTTTAGAATGAATTGCATATGGCTTTAATGGCTTTTGCATGGGAGAAAATGCATTATATAATTGGTTTAAGTTATTTTGCAGCACTGCACAACCGCTTTAAGTTATTTTGCACTACGCATGACTTTCATTTTCCATCTAAAGCACCACACAATTGCTTTAAGCTATTTTGCAATACACATTTATTCTATAGCACTGCACAATTGCTCCCAAATGCACTGCACAATTGCTTTTCAAGAACCACACAAAGCTTATGGATGCATCAAACAAATGCTTTGTAGAAATTCATTGCTTCATTTGGCTGAAAATACCTCATCTCTTCATAATCTACTTGGTTTAAGGCCTCATTTTCATCGCCTAAAGGCATCATTCCCATGAATCATCAGCATAAAACTTTATTTTGTATAAACTTTATTTCAAATTTTGCAAGACCATATTGACATAAAATAACGCCTGAGGCGTTATCTTCATCAATTCACTAAATGCATTTACTATTTATGTACTAATTGTTTTATCTAGTTTAAGGTTTGCAGGAACCTTAGCACAAACGTGGAACTATATCTAAGCAATGAACTAGGGTAAGCTAGCGGAATGTCAAGCATCCCTAGCAATGTCAATGATCCAAAGCTCGACTCGACTCAATTTTCAAAAAAAAAAAAATTTCATACAGGTTTAAACCCTTTCACAAATATATTCTCATAATCCAGTACCATCATAAGCTGAAACTGGGACAAAAATTTTGAGATTCTCTCAAAATTTTTTGATGACATAAATTTTGAACTACATCGACCTGATTCTCGTGAAACTCAAGATATGTAGGCGTCTTAGAAACCAGGGTTCGGTCGAATTCATAATCACAAATCATGCCATTTAAGCTTTGCCATTCCATCCTTTGGGGTATAGCATTTCTAGAATTCGTTAAATTCACCAGTCGAGACAAAATTGATTTTCGTCAACGTCTTCACCCAAAGATTCTTTTCGTCCTCTTTGGTGTAAGAGGGACAAGCTGTTGACACCTAATTTTTGAATCTCCCTTTCATAAAATTAATTTCTCGATTGCTTAGGATTTCTGAATATTTAAATATATATATAGACGTTAACAGTATGAAAATGATGTTTTTCTTATTAATATCACATCTTACAAATTTAATCAAAAAGAAATAAATATTAGCGTATTAACTCTCTGAAATAGCCTTCAACGCGACGCAATGGAGTGCTCATTGCGATACTCACCATGACGCGGCCTAATGCGATGAGCCACTGTTTATACATAAAATACCCTAACTCTTCGCCTGGGTATCGAATTTGGGAAAATTTTATATTATTGGAAAGCTGACTAAATTTCCTATGCATTGGCAGGATCTAAACTGAAAAATACTTAGTATTTCATAAATTTTATGTAGGATAAATCACAATCTTAGAGCTAAGTTAATCTCTAGGAATACGGGGTATTATAATATCTCCCCCTTGGGAACATTCGTCCTCGAATGAGACTGATTAAGCTAAGAAACACTAATAGACTGAGCTAACACACTAAATATGCATAACTAAGACATGACTACGTGACTGGACTACTGACAAACTGAGTTCTTATACTGAACATGCATATCTGATGCATGGAATACATGACTGAAGCTATTGATAACCTAAATTTTTGCACTAAACATGCATATCTGATGTGTAAGTACATGCCTAAACTGATTCATGAATGCATGACTGAATTACAACGGTAAGGAATACCAAGTTTATAATTGTAACTGAACATGGAACTGAGTAAAGCCAAGGAAGACTGTTACCTTAAGCCAAATCTGAGTTTGCGGAGAAAATGTGAGGATACTTGGTCCGTATATCTACTTCTGCTTCCTAAGTAGCTCCCTCAACAGACTGATTTAGCCAAAGAACTTTGACTAAGGGAACTTCTTTGTTCCTTAGTCTGCGTATCTGATGATCGAGGATCTGGAATGGAACCTCTTTGAAAGAAAGATCATTCTGGATATTTACATCCTCTAAAGGAACTATGACTGCTTGGTCACCTATGCATTTCTTTAGCAAGGATACGTGGAATACTGGATGCACTAAAGCTAGATCTAAAGGCAACTCGAGCTCATAAGCTACATTTTTTAAATAGCTGAGAACTCTTTAAGGACCGATATATCGGAGACTGCGCTTTCCCTTCTTGCCAAACCTCTTTACTCCTTTCATAGGAGATATTTTCAAGTACACAAAATCACTAATCTCAAACTCGAGATCCTTTTTCCTCATATCTGCATAGGATTTTTGTCAGCTCTGGGTAGCCCTAAGTCTTTCTCTGATTAACTGAACCTTCTCTAAGGCATCGAATACTAAGTTAGGCCCTATAACTGCGGCCTTACCTACCTCAAACTAACCAATTGGAGATCTATATCTCCTACCATAGAGGGCTTCAAATAGATCCATCTGAATACTGTAATGATAGCCATTATTATATGTGGATTCGATCAAAGGCATGTGGTCATACCAACTACCCTTAAAATCAATAATGCATACTCTCAGCATATTCTTCTAGAGTCTGAATAGCGCTTTTTTGCTTGACCATCTATCTGAGGGGGGAAGGTTGTACTGATATGAATTTGGGTATCGAGACCCTTTTAGAATGCTTTCCAAAAATGAGAGGTGAAATAAGTACCTCTATCTGAGATGATAGATACTGGGACTCCGTGTAACCTGACCAACTCTCTGATATAGAGTTTGGCATAGTCCTCAGTTGAATAGGAGGTATGAACTGCCAAGAAATGGGGCTGATTTGGTCATCCTATCTATGTTAACCCATATGGAGTTATGCTAATGATAAGTACGAGGCAAACCTATCATAAAGTCTATGTTCACTTCTTCCCATTTCCATGTGGGAATATTGAACTCCTCCATAGACCCACTAGGCTTTTGGTGCTCAATATTCACTTGCTGACATGTAGAGCACTCAGCTACAAACTCTACAATATTCCTCTTCATCCTACTTCACCAATAGATCTCCCACAAATCACAATATATCTTACTGGCCCCTGGATGAATCGAGTAATGCACACCATGCGCTTCTGCAAGAATTTGTTACCTCAAGTCATCTATATCTGGCATACATAAACGACCCTAGCAGTGAACATACCATCTCCCCCTTAGGAGAAAACCTCTACTTTTTGATTGCTGACTGGCTCTTTTAACTTCACTAGACTAAAATCTCTATCCTATTTTTCCTTTACCTCAGAAACTAGAGAGAATTCAGAACTACTATGAACCCACACACTACCTTCTGCTGAATCGACTAAGTGGATACCTAGTCGGGTAAGCTGATGAACTTCCAGAGCTAATTTTTTCTTACCATCTTCAACATGAGAAACACTACCCATTAATAGTTTACTAAGAGCATCAACCACTACATTGGATTTGCTCGATTGATACAGAACACTCATGTCATAATCCTTTAATTACTCTAACCACCTTCTCTAATACAAATTCAAATATTTCTAAGAAAAAACATACTATAAGGTCTTATGATCTATGAACACATCAACATGCACCCCATACAAATAGTGCCTCCAAATCTTTGAGGCGAACATTATAGCTGCTAACTCAAGATCATGGGTAAGGTAATTCTTCTCATAGGGTTTAAGCTGTCTAGAGACATAGGCTATGACCTTACCTCTCTATATGAGGAAAGAACCCAAACCTACTCTGGATGCATCATAGTACACAACAAACCCATTTGAACCATCTGACAGAGTTAAAACTAGGGCTGAGGTGAGTCGAGTTTTCAACTCTTGAAAACTCTTCTCGCAAGAATCTGACCACTAAAACTTGACTTTCTTCTAAGTTAATCTGGACATGGAGGATGCAATAGACGAAAACCCTTTAAAAAACTGACCGTAATAGCCAGCTAAACCCAAGAAACTCCTGATATCTGATAGAGAAATGGGTCTAGGTCAGTTTCTCATCGCTTTGGTCTTTTAAGGATTAACTCTAATGCCATCACCAAAAATAATATGACCAAGGAACGCTATTGACCTTAGCCAAAATTCACACTTATTGAGTTTGGCAAAAAACAAATGAGCTCTAAGAGTCTGATGTACAATTCTGAGGTGGTCTGCGTGATCATTCTTACTACAAAAATAGACAAGAATGCCATCGATGAAGATTATAATGAACATGTCCAAGTACTGCTTGAACACTCAATTCATCAAGTTCATAAAGGCTACTGGGGCATTGGTAAGACCAAAAGGCTTGACTAGAAACTCAAAGTGACCATACCATATTTGAAAAGCTATTTTCGGAATGTCACATTCTCTGAATCTAAGCTGATGATAGCTTGATCTAAGGTTTATCTTAGAAAAGTAATTAGCACCCTAAAGTTGGTCAAACAACTCATCGATTCTAGGAAGTAGGTACTTGTTCTTGACTATAAATTTGTTTAACTGGCCGTAGTATATACACATTCTTAGAGAATCGTTTTTCTTACGCACGAATAAGACTGGCGCTCCCCATAGGGGAACGTTGGTTCTGATGAAACCTTTGTCTAAAAGGTCCTCTATCTGCTCTTTTAATTCATTGAGTTCTATATGGAAGAATATATATAGGCTGAGTATCTGAAAGAAGGTCTATTTCGAAGTCAATTTCCCTAATAGGAGGAACTCTGGGAAGATCTTCAGGAAACACATCTGAGAATTCATTTACTAATGGAACTGACTCAAGACTGGGACTTTCTAAACTAGAGTCCTTGACTCACACAAGATGATAGACACATCCCTTGGATATTATTTTTCTCGCTCTAAGGTATGAAATCAATTGACCCTTAAGCGTCCTAGTACTACCCCTCCATTCAAGGATTAGTTTATTTGGAAATTGAAAATGAATGATTCTATTTCTACAGTCAACTAAGGCATAGCATGAATGGAGTCAATCCATACCGAGAATAACATCTAAATCTGTCATCTTTAATTCTAGTAAAACTGTTGAAGTGATTTTCTAAGATATCATAACTGGACAGTTCCTATATACCCATCGGGCTATGATAGACTGACCTACTGGGGTAAAAATAGAGAATGGTTCTGTTAAGACTTCTGGTTTAACTTTAAAGCCGACTGCTATATAGGGAGTTACAAAAAACAAAGAATCTCTTGGATCTAACAAGGCATAAATATGTAAATGGAAGATCTGTAATGTACCAGTGACCATATTAGAAGAATTTTCTTGATCTTGTCTAAACTGAAGTGCATAAATCCTATTTCGGTGTTGCTCACTCGTGGCACTGAAATTGCCACCCTGCTGATTCGGGTGACCAGATTAAGCTGAAGAATGGTTATACTAACCCTAGGAACCTGACTGAGGACAATCTTTGACTCTACGGCCTAGCTTACACATTCAAAACAAACATCACTGCCAGCTCTACAGACACCCTGATGGTTCTTGCCATAGTCTAACAAAGAGGATTTGTTCGAGCACTGCTGACATTATCCTGAGACTTAGAGCCTGTCGCCCTATCTTTGCTACCATTTCTGAACTTAGGGACTGGAGTACTAGCTGAGAACGGAGCTGGAACTAAATACTTTGGACAAAACTGGGAATGGTTATCATCTCTGACTTAGGCTGATTGAAATTAAAGCTACTTGTTCTCTAGCTCTCTTGTTATGCGTCTCTCTCACTATTCTTAGTCTCTTCTATCTACTGAGCATGGACCATGAGCCTGGATATTTCCATCTTCTTAATCAACATCGTTGTTTTGCAATCCTTAACCATACTATCTAACACTCGAAATACGAACTTGCTTATTTTGGATCTACTGTCTGCCACTGCATGAGGAGCATACCTTGATAACTGAGCAAACTTATGGGAATACTCCTTCATGCTCATACTACTTTGTCTGAGGTTAATGAACTCTAACACTTTGACCTCTCTCATCTCTAAAAGAAAGAATATATCTAGGAAAGCAGTAGCAAACTCTTCCCACTCTATGGGCTCTACATTTGTGCCCCTGTCTACCTTTCACTACTTAAACTATGTATGAGATACATCTTGTATCTAATAGGAAGCTAACTCAGAACTCTCACTGGAAGTCACTCCAATGATATCTATGACTTTCTGGTCCTGATCGAGGAACTCTTGTGGATCCTTTTTTGACTTAGATCCTGAGAATAAGAGATGATTCATTTGGGTGAAGTCCCGAATCCTGGCTACAGCAGTATTGGCCACAGGTTTTTTTGGAACAGCATTTGGCCATTCATTTTGAGCTATGATGGAATTGGCTAGAGTAGCGAATACAACTCTGAATTCTACATAGGAAACATGTTAGTTCAGGGGATCTTCCTAAACGGGCTGAGGTGCTGACTTATTTCCGGTTCTTCTTTTGTTAGTCCTTCTGGGAGGCGTGTTTTATAAATGAAAGGAAGAAACAGATTAGACTGAGAGATTAACTTGAGTTCACGCTCACTCGCATGACATGGATACTGAAAGAAGAGAAACTATTCCTAAAATAACTCATAACCTCATGTCCATAAGTGTGGCGTGCAACACACCTATGCACAAGACTCTACGTGATGTGGCTTTCAGACTTCCTAGGACTCTATTGAACCTTAGGCTCTGATACCAAGTTTGTAATGTCCTGAGTCTGTATCCTAAATACTACACAGTACTTACAACCCCGAAGGACCACAAACTAACCCATGACTGATATCTGCTATGAGCACTAAATAATATACTAAAAAAATATAGAATAATAGGCTAAAGTACCTTAAGGTTTAAAATCTATAAATACTGATAAAGTGTATCAACTAAAATAACCATCTGTAAAATTAAACACTATCTGAAAACTAGTCTGAAAATCCTTTAACTAAAACTGTCTAAATGTGGAGTTTATGGGACAAGCCCCCAACTAACCCTAAATACTGAAATACTGAAACTACTAAAAATCTAAAATAAAATCATATCCTCGAACGATGAGGACTCACTGCTAAATATACTACTAGCTGAATCTAGATATGTCTATGCACGGTCAGGAGCCTGAGCATCCAAACCTATGATATGAAACATCATAGCGCAAGAAAGAATATGTGTCAGTACGTGGAATGTACTGGTATGCTAGATGAGGTAAGGCTAAATACAAGGGTTTATATGCATAAAAATTAACTAACTGCATGATGTAGAGTAACTAAACATAAGAGTACATAGATAAATAATACTACTATAAATAATGAGTGTGCACTAATGTGTATATAAATAAATACTGTAACTAAGCTTGTTTGAAGCTATGTCCAAAATTTTGATACTGAGTAACTGATATCTGAAGTTACTGATAACTAATTTACTGATATTGGTTGACTATATTTGACAGTCCTAATTTTGTAGAACTGAACTGAGTTCTATTCTGAGGAGTGAGACTAAAATTATGAGAGGTAATCATCTAACCGACATGCCTCAAATAAGATAAGATAACGTAGTTGGGGTCCAATCTGTAACCCCAATTAGAAGGGTGTAAGTATCGTGCCATGGGTAAAGACAAGTTGAGAGTTAGCCTCATCTGGTAGGTAGTGTAATAAGAATGGTGGAACCCTCATCTATCAAGTTAAAACACCTCATCCACCTTCATCTGGCAGGTTTGATGTCTCAACCTACGCTAGCTACGTAGTTCAGGAATGCAAGGATTACTTCTAGAGATCACACCTTCTACTGGCAGGTGATTCCCCATCCTTGGGTTCACTCAGTACTGAATCCTACTCCCAACTGAAAGACTCTGAACTGAGCATACTGAACTGGACTGAGATTGAGTTTACAGAGTTTTCTTGAATTCTACAACTGACTGAGAGTACTGCTAATCGTGACATGACTGAGATTCTGTAACTGACACTGGATCTAGATAAACAGATAAATTATCGAGTATTATATACCCCCAGGACTTGATAGCATAAAAAGTAAAGTATAGCATAATCTTAAATAACATGACATTGTTCACTAGTTCATAATTCATCCATAGAGACTTTGTATCAAACACTTATAAGGCATCTACTTATTCATGAAGGGGGAACATATGCTATCAGGTTATAATGGCACTAATTCATTCACATAGGCATTTTATCAAACACATGGGGAGCATGCTTAGGTTATACAACAATCAACACGCGTAGTTATCATAGCTACATCAATCAACTTATAAATTGAAAGGGTTTATCAAGTGGTTCATGTAATTCAACACATATAATTATTAATTTGGTGAAAGCTTTGAAATTAATTTTGGACAAAAACCCAACATTAACATGAACATGAATTCAATTCAACTCAAGCATAGAAATTCATAACTCAAAAATCTTGTAGTTTGAAAATGGATTCGTGGACTCTATAGGTGGAAGGGACCAATAGATGAATACCTAACATACATTGGAATATTAATTCTTTAAGGTTATTGGAGAAATTCTTGATCTTTGTTCTTGAATTTTGAAACTAGGGTTTCTTGCATTTGAGAGAGAATGATGTACTTTGGGGAAAATAGAGTGAATAATGATATATTTTGGTCATTTAGGGATTAATTTTGTGTTTAAGGTTGATCTAGGTCATGAAAAAAGTCTAAGTTGCCCTTGGGATTTAAAAATCTGCATATGGAATGTTGATTAAGGCCTCACCGCATTGCAGTGAATGGGTCATCGCTATATCCACTGCGACGTGGTGGAATCGCGGTGACTCTGGATCGTGACAATTGTTGTTTTGGGGTTCACCGCAACACGGTGCAATCTCGGTGACCCTCTAGAAATTTATAAATGTCAAAATGACCTTCAGAACGATGCGATGGAGTGCTCATCGTGATACTCACCGTGATGCGGCCTAATCGCAGCGAGCCACTATTTGTACATAAACTGCCCTAAATCTTCACCCGGGTATTGAATTTGGGCAAATTTTATATCGTTGGAAAGCTGACTGAATTTCCAACGTATTGGAAGTCTTTAAACTAAAAATACTGAGTATGTCATAAATTTTATGTTGGATAACTTACATACTTAGAGCTAAGTTAAGCTCTTGGAATAGGGGGTATTACAATCTTCTTCTTTATATACAGGCTCCAAGCATCTAGTTAGTACCCCATAAGCACAGACAACTTCCATCTTTTCCACAATGATGTCACATAGATCAGCTATTTCTGTGCCGATCACAAAATGTTCAATTTATGCAAGCACGTACGGCTCGCACGCGACACCTATTTTATTTTTTTGAAGGTCCATGTCCTTGTTTCAACCTTTAAATACCATACTTTCTTCATCAACACTTCCGCTAGAAAACGATCCATCCATTTTCTTTACCTCAACAAACTGGGAAGAAACTCCAACAATGGCTGCATATGGGTAAAAAAATCACAGTCGTCAAATATAGGTAAGTTGCAGTCATAAACCTTAATCTTTCCCTCATCGAAAAGTATCTCAATAAAGAGAAAATATTTTACTTCCACGTTCATGACTGCAAGAATTCTCTTTGCCTTGGTCCAGCTCTTATTGTGTGGATATGGCCTCTTCCCTCTAACATAGTTAATCATATCTTTATCCCATTCGTACGTAGAAACTAACCAATCAAATCCCGGGCCAGCAGAAGTTTTAGCTAGCCTAGTAAGCTCATTTTAACTATCCTTGAAATTATTGTAGAAGTTTAGGTCCATTATCCTATCGGCAACATCATAAGCATCCAGGTACGCTAATCGCTTGCCCCTTATGAGGCAGAAAATTTCATCAACATACTGTGATATAAGAAGATAATTTTTAAATAAATTAGTAATTGTAAAGAAGAAAAACATAGGGAAAAGATGTAACGGATGGTCCATCTATTGCAGAGGGTTCTCTGAATTTGTTCACAAATTACCCAACTAATGCAACTTATGCAACATATGTGAAATTTGTTCTTACAGAACCACCACTAATTGCACCAGAATACCAAGCTATTGCAACAGATTACACATCTGTTGCATAGCTTTTTCTTTATGGAGTAGATTAGAAGGATAGGTTAGGAAAAGTAAACTTACCCAATCCATATACCACTTGTGCATATTTGTCATACACTTGAAGTCTTGGGTGTCACACATATGCACAGTGTATTCTTGTGCAGGTTTCTTCTTCTTGGCATATATGGTTTTTCGCAGTTCCTTTATCTCTTCGTCTCCAAGTCCCATATATATGTCCACCTTCTTCAGTGGCCCCAAAACTTCAACAATTTTTGGAAAGGGTCTTGTAATTTTTTTTGTTTTCAGACTGGAGAGTATTTAGCTAATTTTTCTTTTCTTCTTCCTAACCTCCACTGTAGGAGTGTATGGCTTCCTCACCTTCTTGGATGGTATAACATCTCTCTTGGATTTTAATTCCTCAACAGCTTCAGTGATAGCCTCTATTTTTTTAAGGAGTATATCCTGTCTGTCCTTGCATACTTTGCATTTGAAATAAGAATATGAGGGTGGAGATGGGTGAGAGGGACCACTGTAAGGGTGGAAGGGACCATTGTAAGGGTAAGAGGGTCCTATATAAGGGGTGATTTCAAACATATTTATTTTTAACTGTGCATCAACATAATCATCATCACGAGTCACATCAACATCAGCATCAGTATGACTATTACCAACTTCAATAACTCCACTAGCAATACCACCAGAAGAAGCACCCAAATCTGTTGTAGTAGGTTGGTCATAAAGAGCTTCAACATTATGCTGACCTTGCCTAACTACTCTTCTTATGGCTGTTGATCCGGCCAATTTTGTCTTTTTTAACTCCACCATTGGCTCTTTTATTGTATTAACAAGACCTAGAGTAATAAAATAAGTCATCCCCAACTCCTGCTCATTAGGCACGATCCAAGGATGCACAACCTATAAAAAAAGACAGATACATTTAAATCATATAATAATAATTTGCAATCAGTTGGGTTACATATTTACACAGTTAACTTATACAACAGATGATATATTTTTCATAATAGCTGATCTGTACGTCATAATAGATTAACAATATATTGTATCAGATTACCCATCTATTGCAAATTTTGTAGTAGATGGGTAATTTGTTGAGTTGGGTTCAAATAACTAGAGCAATAGATGGTTAATCTTTTGCAAAATATGGATAGTATGTCATAATAAATTATCCATCTGATGCACCAGTTGTAGTAGATAGGTAATTTATTGCAACAGATGACTCATCTATTGCAATAGATGGCATATCTATTTTAATATCTTTCTTTGAGTCAAACTATTTTACTTAAAAAAGAAGTATTGCATCATCCGGAGGATTAAAGAGATCAGCCTCCTTAATTCTTGCGTTGCTCTTTGTAGCCAACCACCTAAGGATCCTTGGATGGAAAACCTCATCCAGGTAATCCTAGACTTGCTTTCGGAGGGGAGGAATGACTTCAAATGTCCAATTCTAAAATATGTAAATTGGAAGCAAGCAAAAAAAAGCCATAATAATTATTCAATATAAAATAATAGATGAGTAAAAAAATAGTGATTAAATTACCATGAAAGCCCATGAAAAGCCATATAATGTGATCTTCTTTGGGGATAGCTTTGTCAGTAAATATTTTACAGTCAAGTTGTAGCTCTCATATCCCCAGGTATAATCATTGAATTTCTCAAAATTCTCAAGAAACATAGATAAATCATCTTCTATGACTTTCTTAATGTCTCATGAAAATATAAGGAATGGGCAAACCAAACCAAGCATAATTGCTCTCTATACTGCTTTCGTATGGTTTATCCTTGATATCCTCTATCAAATCCACCACTTATAGCTATGTTCGGTAATGTCCAACAACCCATCTGTTTTTTCTTAAGTTTGTTGGTTTTGGTGGGTGGTTGCTTGGACATTGCCTTCCCTCTATTTGATAGTGGTAGTTTGGTTATCCTGCTTGTCTTAGACCTTTTATGGGATATTTTCTTGATGAGAGGTTCTTCTAAATAATCGCATCTCAAGCCTGTCACTAAGGTAAATACTTTCAAGCCAAAACAAATCAGCATGTCACAGTAGTTGATCTAGATTTCATCCATATTTTTGCCCTCCTTCTTTGAATCTTTATCATCGCCTATGTACTTGATCCTGTTCTTAAGAAGACCATATACTATGCTTATTTGGAAATAGGTTGTATGGTCCTCAGGTAGCTTAAGAAAGCATCCAAAGCAGCTCTTCTTAAAAAGTTCATCAATGTTTTCATTCTACATGATATTCCTAAAATCATCAAAAGGTTTCCCCAACTGATATTTAAGTACAAAATCACTAGTTAGTTCTGAGGGTCATTTATCAGCATCGCAACTTAAAACTTGTCAATAATAATAGTTTTGACAGCCTCATGCTGGGATTTCAGTCTTAATTCACACCTCATTGGTGATGCATTATCATTATGTTGATCATTATCCTCTTTCTCACTTTCTACTTCTTTCTCTTCTTGTTTATCATCATGTTGATCAGCATCCTCTTTCTCACTTTCTACTTTTTCCTCTTTTTGTTTATCTTCTTCTTCCTCCTCACTTTTATTTTCCTCACCAGCCTCTATATACCCTTCTCAACCTCCATTTTTATAACTTTTCTCAGCTTTTTTTCCCTGGCTGGGATTGTTCAAGAAGTTCCTCTGAATTCATCTGTACTTTAGCCTTTTTTGCTGGGTGGTCAGAAGCTGATCCACTTTCAGTTTCTTTTCTTTTGGGAGACATCTTTTGACTGCAAATAATAGAAAAATAAAAAATACATTACATTTGATGTCTGCATAATTTTTTTAAAAAAGGTAAGACTAATTTCAATAAATTATTATGCGCCATAGTACAAAAAAATACTCCAATGGATAACCCATTAGTTGGAATAGATGGGGAATCTATTTGAAGGCCTATTTAATATCTTCTAATAAATGATCCACCTATTGCAATAGATAGACCACCAAACCACCACCACTAATGCCACCAAAACAATCAATACCACCACCAAGACCACTAATACCACCCTCAAGACCACCAAAAACAGCCACCAATAATACCACAAACACCATCCAACAATACCATGATAGTCAGCAAAATACTACGATAAATACTTGGGTTATCTCGGGTTCTTCCAATACTTTTTGCATCGAAACTCAAAATTGTAAACCTATTCTCAAAGATAATACAACTAAAAGTCATCTTTTCATCATTAACTAAAAAACCCTAATTTTTATAATAAAGAACAAATGTAGAACTCTTCTCGAACTCTGTTACTTGCGAAGACAGTGAAAACGTCGGATACAAGCAAGAACAAAGTCAAAAATAATAACTATGAGGTCGAAAATGGGAAGAAAATTGATCTATTTTGAAGGGTTAAGAAATATGATGAGAATCTATAATCTGTATTGTTAAGAGAGAAAGAAAAGAGCGAGAACTCAAGATTTAAAATAATAAAATATTTTTCCCGCAAATGGATGATTTGTATTTTTCAAAAAGAATGACAAGTTTTGAAATTGTTAATTTGGTCTAAATTGATCTTAATTATTTTTTTAATTTTAAAATATATGAATCATTTCAATGCATAGTGATCGATCGATAACTCAAGTCAGGAGAAACGTAATACCAACATCATGTAATTGCAAAAACTTCATTGAAGTTTTAGTTGACCCTATGTACTCATCCCTAGTTCTAGCTAAGTCAATTTAGGTACTAGATTAACATTAAGTTAATATGAATTGTTTCAACTCAGAGTGATCAATCGACAACTCGGGTCGGGAGAAACGTAATACCAACATCATGCAATTGCAAAGACTCAATTGAAGTTATAGTTGACCCTATATACTCATCACTAGTTCTATATAAATCAATTTAGGTATTAGCTTAATAATAAGTTAATATGAATTTTTTCAACTCAGAGTGATAGATCGACGACTCGGGTCGGAAGGAACGCCATACTAATATCATGCAATTGTAAAGACTCAATTGAAGTTGGAGTTTACCTTATGTACTCATCCCTAGTTATAGCTAAATTAATTTATGTATTATCTTAAAAATTGGTTAATATGAATCGTTTTAACTCAAAGTAATCGATTAATGACTTGGGTTGGGAGGAACGCCACAATACCAAATTATGCAATTGGAAAGACTCAATTGAAGTTGTATTTGACCCTATGTACTCATCCCTATATCTATCTAAATTAATTTAGATATTAGCTTAACATTAAGTTAATATGAATCATTTCAACTCAGAGTGATCGATCAATGACTCAGGTCGGGAAAAACGTCATACCAACATCATGCAATTGCAAAGACTCAATTGAAGTTGTAGTTGACCCTATGTACTCATCCCTAGTTTTAGCTAAATCAATTTAGGTATTAGTTTAACATTAAGTTAATATGAATCATTTCAAATTAGAGTGATTTATCGCGGCTCGGGTCGGGAGGAACACAATACGAATATCATGCAATTGTAAAGACTCAATTGAAGTTGTAGTTGACCCTATGTACTCATCCCTAGTTATAGCTAAATAAATTCAGGTATTATCTTAACAGTATGATAATATGAATCATTTTAACTCAGAGTCATCAATCGATAACTCGGGTCGAGAGGAACGTAATACCAGTATCATGCAATTGTAAAGACTCAATTAAATTTGTAGTTGACCCTATATACTCATCCATAATTCTAGATAAATAAATTTAGGTATTAACTTAATAATAAGTTAATATGAATCATTTCAACTAAGATTAATCGATCGATGACTCGAATCGGGAGGAACGTAATACAACCATCATGCAATTACAAAGAATCAATTGAAGTTGTAGTTGACCCTATGTACTCATCCCTAGTTCTAGCTAAATCAATTTAGGTATTACATTAACATTAAGTTAATATGAATCAGTACAACTCATATTGATTGATCGACGACTCGGGTCGGGAGGAATACAATACCAACATCATTCAATTGCAAAGACTCAATTGAAGTTGTAGTTGAACCTATGTACTCATACCTAGTTCTAGCTAAATAAATTTAGTTATTAGCTTAATATTAAGTTAATATGAATCATTTCAACTCAGAGTGATCGATCGATGTCTCGAGTCAGGAGAAATGCAATACCAACATTATGTAATTGCAAAGACTTAATTGAAGTTATAGTTGACCCTATGTACTCATCCCTAGTTCTAACTAAATTAATTTAGGAATTAGATTAATAATAATTTACTATGAATCGTTTCAACTCAGAGTGATCAATCAACGACTCGGGTCGGAAGGAATGCAATATCAATATTATGCAATTAAAAAGACTCAATTAAAGTTGTAGTTGACCCTGTGTACTCATCCTTAGTTCTAGCTAAATCAATTTAGGTATTAGCTTAATAAAAAGTTAATATGAATCATTTTAACTCAGAGTGATCGATCGATGTCTCAGGTTGGAAGGAACGCAATACGAACATCATGCAAGACTCAATTAAAGTTGTAGTTGACCCTCTGTACTTATCCATAGTTCTAGCTAAATCAACTACAAAAAAAATTGTTTCAACAGAAGACTGAGCTGTTGGAAATTTTCAAATAGATATTGAGATTTGTTGCAACAGATTACCTATCTGATTTAATTATCAAATAGACATTTGTATTTGTTGCGACAGATGACTGAGCTATTGGAAATTTTCAAACAGATACTGATATCTGTTGCAACACATGACTTATCTGTTTGAAAATATCTTTTTTAAATTTTAAAGCAATCTTTTATCTGAAAGAAGAAAGATAAAATACTACTAAGGCGGTAAAAAATATTTTTTGGAAAACTTAGAAATCTCCTCCTTCAATATTCTTATCTTGTCTTTTCAATGTCACCTATCTTTCTCATGCCGAATGAATTATCTCTCCTTCAGCCCTAAATTTATTCATCTCTCTTCTTTTTCTTTCTTTCCTCTTTAGGGTTATCACAGTCGTCTTTTTTTTCTCTCTTTTCTCATCTTTTTCTCATAAGGATCATTTTGGATCTCAACCGATCTATATCTTTTCTCAATTGAAATTATTGTTTTGATCCCCTTGCTTTAGACATTGCAGGTATGGTTCAATCTTACTCTTTCATTCTCTTCTTCTTCTTTGCAAGTTATTTAAATTATTATTTACATATGTTTTTTATTTAATTACCCTTTATCTATATCATATTTATTTTAAAAATTTGAAGGAAAGATTAATTTTAAGTCTTGAATGAATGAACCATTATTTTAATTAAAATATGCAAAAAAAAAAGTCATATGTTGGAAGAAGTTTAAAAGCCTTGTTAGCAGTATCATTTGTTTTGTATGTATTTATTTGTTTCTTTATTGTTATTGCTCTTATTGATATTGTTGTTGCGGTTAGTGTTGTTGGAACTTATGGTATGGTTTTTTTGATGGTGTTGGAATAAATGATATTTTTTCTTTGTTGTTGATTTTGTTGTTATGTTATTTCTTTATTGTTTCTTTGTTTTTGATGTTGTTGATGTTGCAACAGATGGAGCAACTTTTGGAATAAATCAAACCACTAGCCAGGCTGGTTTGATGTATTCCAATAGTTTACACATCTGTTGTAACAGACTCTATATCTGTTGCAACAGGATCCATATCTATTACAACAGATTTATAATGTATTGAACAGATGGAAAACTGTTGCAACAGATGTGGAGCCTATTGCAATAGATGGGTAATCTGTTGCAACAGATGGATAATGTTATTTCCGTTCTTCGCTTATTTGACATCAATTATTTTTATCTTGTTTGTAGATATAAGAAAATAAAAATTGATCAAATTTTGCCTGACCAACTCAAGAGACTACAGTAAAGATGGGTTTAGAGAAATATGCTGCTTGTAGATGGAATCACTTCATATGTCGGAGGTATGTATTACTGATAATGTTATTTTGAAAACATACATAGAGTACGCTGATTTTATGAATATTGTTTTTACTAATTAGATATTGATCATTCAAATAAGATATCTGCAATTTTATAGTTAAGTTTTATATGTCTGAACTGATAAGGCTGAGGGACCATGAATATGGTTCTAATACCCTGTTAAGATTTAATGACGGTTGTTGCTCCTGTCTATGTGCCAAGCTTTGTTAAGTATCAAGTTTTGGTGGCATTGTAAAAAGATTCGTTTGCGATTTGACTAACTTTTAGGGTGCATTAGACTCTATGAGGGCTTTCGAAGCCTCTCACTGCTTCAATCAAGAATAACAATATAGTTATTTCCCTAGCCCAAATTTATATGGTTGGGTTGCTCAGGGTGATGATTATACGCCAAAAGATGCGATAGGAGAATACTTGTGTGGGGAAAAAGAAGTTAATAAAGATTATATCATCTGAGAATTAATTGAAGAAGAAATATAGGATAGAAGGGAATTTGAAGCGAATCTAGCCGATGAAATTGACTTAAAACATAAAAAATCAGAATCAAGTGTAAATATGCAAGTGTATCAAAAATAAAAATCCGTTTGTTGTCTCTCTCAAAGAAAAATAGTGCAGCTGGGTACTTTTCTATGGATCTATGACTAGGTAACGTGTTTGGAATGATCACCTACATAGAAAATAACAGAACACCAAGAAAACATCTTTGCAGGCACCGAGGTCTGAAATGATGTACAGTAAGTCAAGAAAGCTTGCGCCAAGAATAGTTGAGGTTAAAATAAGGAATCAAGCGAAGGAGACAATTTCTAAATTTTAAATTTCATCCCATGACTTCTTGTTTGTGTTTTCGACTACGTCCACTGCTATTAACCTGATCAAAACCACAAACAAAATTGAAAGACAGATTGAGTATCATTACTTCCTTAGCAATCCAGATTAATAGATTGTGTTTTCTTACCTTAGCATGCTGTCATCATATATTGGAGAAGATCAGAGGCTTGTTGTAGTATGTGAATCCCGATAATTTTTAAGCTTGCCTCCAGCTTGCTGATTCGGTATTCAATTTTGTGGTTGTCGTCTTTGAGGTTAATATAGAGTTCTTTATCTTTTGTGATCTTGTCGATAAGGAACACTTTCTTCAAATCTGTGACATTATAAAAGGCCTTCAGAAGGCTTCCAGAACACTTTCTTCGGAAGGCTTAAATGGTACATGGAGGGTCACTATGTTTGTTTTAGGTAAATGTCTTGATGCACACTCAAGCAGTGGTCCCAATAGTTGAACAACTCACTTTCTTGAGCATTGTTCAATGCAGTTTGTTCAAGCAGCCTTCAAAGGATTTAATAGGCTATTCTTTATGATATCCTTTGGTATATCCTTTGAAGGTTGGTTGAAAAAACTACATTGAATAGCGCTCGAGAAAGTGAGTTGTTCAACTGTTAGGACCACTGCTTGAGTGTGCATCAAGACGTTAACCTAAAACAAACATAGAGACCTTTCATGTATCGTTTAAGCTTTCTGAAGAAAGTTTTCTAGAGGCCTTCTAATGGCCTTTTACAATGTCATAGCTTCGATAAAATTATTCCTCATTGACAAGATCACAAAATACCAAGAACTCTATACTAACCTCAAAGAAGAAAATGAAAAACTTGAATACCGAATCAACAAGCTGGAGGCAAGCTTGAAAATTATCGGGAATCACGTACTACAGTAAACCTTTTATTTTCTCTAATATATGTTGAAATTATGATAAGGAAAGAAAACACAATCAGTTAATCCATATTGCTAAGGAAGTAATGATACTCAATCTATCTTTCAATCTTGTTTGTTGTTCTGATCAGGTTAATAGTAGTGGATCTAATCAAAAACACAAACAAGAAGGCATAGGATGCAATTTGAAATTTAGAAATTGTTGCCTTTGCTTGATTTCTTATTTTAACTTTAGTTGTTCTTGGCGCAAGCTTTCTTGACTTACTCTACATCATTTCAGCCCTCGGTGTCCTCAAAGCTGCTTTCTTGGTGTTCTGTTATTTTCTATGTAGGTGATCATTTCAACTACGCTACCTAGTTGCAACTCCCTAGCAAAGTGTCTAGCTGCACTATTTTTCTTTGAGAGAGATAATAGGCGGATTTTCATTTTTGAATACACTTTCATATTTGCACTTGTTTCAGATTTCTCATATTTTAATTCACTTTCATCATCCAAATTAGCTGGAAGTTCCTTGTTACCCTATGTTTTCCTCTTTAATTAGCTCTTAGATGATATAGTTTTTCATCAACTCCCCTTTCCCTCGCAAGTATTCTCCTATGAATCCTTCTGGCATATAATCATCTTCTAGAACAACCCTTCCATATAAATTTGTGCGAGGGGAATTTCTATTGGTTTTTCGTTCTTGTTTGATGCAGTGTGAGGCTTCGAAGGCCTTCTTAGAGTCCAATGCCTACTTAAAGTTAAGTTCAATTTCTATTGTATCTCTTCAATGATACCAAATATTGATTCCTTCTCAATACTTAGCACACATAAACATGAGCTACAACCATCATTAAATCGTAACAGGGTATCAGCACCATCTTCATGGGCCCTCAGCCTCATCAATTCAAACCTATCAAACTTAGTTGTACAATGCAGGATCTTGTTTGAATGATTAATTCCTAATCGATTAAAAACTGTATTCACAAAATCATTGTACTTTATGTGTGTTGTCTCGATAACCTTATCAGTAATACATTACTCCCACACATGAAAGTGGATCCATCCATCTCCACACACCTTATTCTTTCTAGCCTATCTATGGCTTAGTTTGAATAAATAGATGACTAACCTATTGCAAAAGATAACACATCTATTAAAATTATCAAACAATTATAGACATCTATTACGACAGATGATCAATCTATTACAACATATGACTTATCTATTAAAAAAATCAAAAAGATATATCCATCTGTTGCAACAGATTGTCAATATTTTGTAAATTATCAAACTGATAGAATATATTTTGCAACAGGTTACCCATCTGTTACATTTATTTTAAAGCAATTTTCTTTTCTTTCGAAATACAATAAAGACAAAATATTGTATTTAGATCTATTTTTTTAATTTACATATTCGAAAAGTCACCAATTTTAAGAGGTGAACTGTCATGGCTTTTTGACTAACTCATTCGTATTCAATTATTTATAAATAGGTTCCTCCTTACTCGTTCATTCTACTCCACTTCTAGATATGGTTGGTCCAGATTTGTACACGGTAATTCATCTCTAGTCCTTGCGGAAACTTGAAAGGTAGATTCATGAACTTCGAATGAAAATGGACGACTTCAAAGCAAGTCTGAAGAGGGCCCTGCTGCTGCCGGATAATGATTGGCTGGTTGAAAACAATACTACTACTAATAATAATAATTATAATAATAATAGTAATAATAATTAGGTTATGTTTTTTCTTTTAGCGTATGTATTTTCTATTTTTATATCGAATATACCCAAGGATATATTTTTTTCATTGTATATATTTGTATATAATGAATTCAAAAATCTGTGTTTGGTCGACTTTGGATTTTTAATTCTTATTTAATACTTAAATTTTATTCTGTCTATTTTTTGTTCTCAACATGTCGACGGTTGGAGGTAGGGATTGAGAGTTTGTGACAACGGATGAACCGTATATTGCAATAGATGGTTAATCTGTTAGGATAGATAGATCATATGTTGCAATAGACGGTTATTAATTAAAAAAAGGGTTATTGTTATTGGGAGGGTGAAAAGTCATGATTTTTCGATTATTTAATATAAAAAATAGTGTGAAATGAATAATAAGGAAATAAATGATAAACACAATTTATAACTGTAAAAGAACAGTTATTTAATTTTAACAATTAATCGTGACTTTTCACCATTTTTATTTTTAAATTTATTTTTTAAAATTATTTATTTATTGTATAGTAAAAAGGTCACAACATTGAATTAATTAAGGTATATGATGATTGTTAAGAAAAAAGTGAGCAGTCGTGACTTTTAGTGTAAGACATTCAAAACAGCTGATGCATCAAATTCCCCATCTGTTGCGACTGATAAATCAGCTGTTAGAAGAAATCAAAAAAGCTCCTAAAATAGATGGTTGATTTGTTGCAACAGATGGTATATTTGTTGCCACTGATAGGTTATCTGATTCACCAGATACACAATCTATTGTCACAACTCAATAAAAGTGGTTATTATTTTATTAAAGAAATGGTTATTGAAAAAGTGAGAAGTCTTCGATTTTTCAATTGAGAAAAAGATTATTTAAATTTAAGAATTAATTAATAATAATAAGCTGAAAAGTCATGACTTGTCACAATAATTAAAAAAAACTCACCAGTATGATTTGATTAAGTTATTTCTTTTCACAAAAAACAATAAGGAAATAAATGATAAACACAATTTATAACCTTAAAAAAAGTTATTTAATTTGAATAATTGATGTTAATATTAAATAGGCGACAAGTAGTAACTTTTTGCCTTTTTATTTTTAAATCTATTTTTAAAATTTATATAATAAAAAATTTACCAAATTTAGATTAATGATATGATGATTATTAAAAAAGATAGATTATATATTGCAATAGATAGATTATTTGATGTAATAGGTTGTCGATTTGTTGCAACAGATGGCATATCTGTTGTCTCAGATGGGTTATCTGATATAACAGATATAGAATCTGTTGTCACAACTCAATAAAAAGGTTATTGGAAAGAACTAATTAATAATAATAAGTTGAAAAGTCATGACTTATCACAATAATCAAAAAATCAGTCAGCAGCTTGATTTAATTAAGTCATAACTTTTCACAGTAATTAAAAAGTCACCAATTTGTATGTAATTAATAAATGGAGGTGAATAGTCATGACTTTTTTCCTAACTCATTCAAATTCAATCCTCTATAAATAGGTCCCTCCTTACTCACTCGTTCATTCTACTACACTCTATTTATTTCTTGCATCTTGTCTTTCATATTACACCTTCAACCACTTTCTCTTACATGACTCAGGTAAGTTTTTTTCTTTCTTTTTGTGTAAATATACTCAATTGGTAGTATACGTTGTATTACATTCAGATTCTTTTCTTTACTTTTGTTTTTACATTTTTTGTCAATTCATGTGTGTTCTAGATATGACTGATCCAGATGAAAAACTGAGAAGAGAGAGAATTGCACCTTTTTCCCTCCGTTTTTTGTTATATTAACTAACATTTGGATCAAAGTATAAATTTAAAAACTTGTGGGTTATTTTTAAATTTTTCAACTTTCTTAATCCATAATAAAGTAATGGTCACCTCCACTCAATTATTAAGACTTGAGTCACCTACACCTCATTTTCAAACTCTTTTATCACTTTTAGCTCAAAGCCCCACAATACATGTCAATTGTTGATTATACATAATTCATATATAATCTTTAAATTCATTAACTAAAAGGAATAAAGAAAGAAGGATGACGATAATGAATGTAAAAAGACAACTTGAATTAAAATTAAAATCAATAAAACTCAAAATAAAAATAAAAGTAGAAGTAGAAGAAAGGTTGTATTTTTGTAGTAAAGTATGATCAAAATATTACTTAAATAGAATTGTAGAATTTTTTTTAATTTAGGTAAAATTCTAATTGAGTTAAGAGTGTTAAATATTATGATTTGTTACTTAGATAAAATAAGGACTTCAACTAATTTGTTAGTGTTTATGTATAATTAGAGATTTAGGAAAAGATAATTGAATTTGGAACTAAAAAAAGTATAGGAAGTAGAAAAAAAATAAAAAAAGGTATGTTTTTGCCTTTTTGGGTCTGCACGCTTTTGCCTTTTTGGGTATTATAAGTTTTGTAATATATTTTTGTGTTTATGTATGATTAGAATTTTTTTTTTGAGGAATATAGGAAAAGACAATATTAAATCTTCTAAAAAATTAAATTTAGTTGATCTAAAATTGTTAAACTAATGAAAAAAATACTAGTTGTCATTAATACTGACATCTTCTAATAAGAAAAGATTTTACCATAAATATATTTAATTAATTTTCTACTCTTAATTATTAGGAAAAAATAGTGAAAAGAACGATTTTCTCTAAAGAAGAGACTTTTAATGAAAGGTAAAAAGTTCAAACGACATTTCTAAGCTCTTCACACTTTTAATATATTATAGATATAGATTTTTCAACAAAATATTGTAGGAATAAACTCTAATTAAATTTATCTAAAGAATTAACTCTTCAAATGCAAAATTGTTTACTTGGATTAATTGTCTCTCTCATGGATTGTAGCACAATTTCCTGATCCAGTGAATAATGTAACTAAACTTTTATGAGCAACAATGCAACTCAGAAATTGAAGGTATTTTTTTTCTATTTTTTTTTTTTGGTTAAGGTATTTTTTTTCTATTAAGATCAAGCAGTAGCCCGTTTTGAAGAAACTAACCAAACAAATTTACAACTACCAAACAACAATTATAACATCACTCACTAAACTAACGATTTCAACCAAAAATTTTAACAAAAAAAAATTCAAAAAATTACCTCAAATTCAATCGTAACAATTTCTCAATTTTCAACCATCAAAGTGGAACCACTGATTGAAATTGACTAAAATTTATCTTGGGGAACCAGATATTGGGAATCGGACTGGGGTTTGTAGGGTTTTGCTATTTTTTCGAAGAGTTAAGAAAAATGAAGGGAGGAGGGGGAAGTGGAGATTTTTAGGTGATAATAAAAATACATAACTTACATATTATGTGAGCTTTATAAAATAAATATAAATAACTTACAAAATAAGTGAGCCTTAAAAAATAAACACAAATAGGTCACAAAATATGTGATCTTTGTAAAATAAATAAAAATAGCTCACAAAATATGTGAGTTTTATAAAATAAAAATGAATAACTCACATGTTTTGTAAGATTTATACTTTTTTGCAAGAGTTAACACCGTCACCAACCATTGAGTTAAAAAAAGGCTAAAGCTCACAAAATATGTGAGCTTAACCTATTTTGGTGTCATTTTATATATCTGGCATACTTGGTATTTTATATAGATGAAGGGGTCATTTTGGTTTTCGGGATCTGTATATTGGGGATGTAGTTGAGATTCTAAAGCATTATACACTTTTTTTTTTTTCTTTCATAGTAGAAAACTCTCTTGTTTTTGCTTGATGAATTAGGCCTAGCCTAACCTCGTTAAATTTTTATTTTATTTTTTTCTCTATTTTCTTTATTTGTGGTTGTGTGTTAGTTCACACACAATATTCCACAACTATTGATATCAAGCCAAGGTTGAGTTTCTACACATAATCAAGGTTAAGATGTCTCCATGATCTTCAACAAAGTATGAATAGAGAAATTCAATGGGGATCTAGTTCAGTGTATAAAAGATTAGAATGAGGTCGTCCCTAGTGTTACAAGGATTATGAAAGGCAATTAAGGAAACTTTTCCAGAAATATTGAAAAAATTAAAGATAGAAGACCTGAATGAGAGGGATTTGAGTGCGGTCTTCATGAGCACTACAGATAACATTCTCTGAAAAATTGCTGAAAATCTGCAGCAACAACATAGAAGAAGTTGAAAAATCTGTATTCTAGAAAATCATTGACAAACCGCCTCTACATGAAAAAAAGGTTGTACAATCTTCGTATAAATGAGGTACATCGGTTAAAGCACACCTTGATGAGTTTAATTCAATTATAATGGACTTGAATAACATGGATATCAAAATTAATAGTGAGGATCAAACCTTAATCATATTATGTTCTTTACCACCGTCTAATAATACTTTTGTTGATACATTGCTATATAGGAATGATAGCATCTCACTGGATGATGTTAGTAATGTACTAACTTCTAAAGAGTTGAAGAAGAGTTTTCCAAATAGAAGACCTGGGGGCAATGGTCTTGTAAGTAGGGGAAGAACACAATAGAAAAACTTTGATAGAAAAAAATCTAATGGATCGAAGTCTACGGCAAGGAAGTTGAACTGCCATGAGTTATAGGAACAGGATCACAACAGAAGAGATTATCCTAATCTATAGGAGAAAAGAGGAAAGAAGAAAGTTAATTACTCAATAAATATTGTTAATTACTCAATAAATATTGTTGAAACTAGTAGTAATTCTAATGACAGTGACTATGTAAGGGAAGTGATACAAGAATCAAACACACAACACGGATTCAAGAGATCTACAAGATCAACAATAATAGAGAATCAAAGGCCCCACTAGGCTTCTCTATGTTTTCAAGACAACAACAACAATATTCAATAAAGTAGATAGAGAATACAAGATTACAAGGACTATAGTGAATCGAAAAGGCCCCACATGACTTCACTATGTCAACACATAACCAATAATATTACAACAAGAAGAAAGTTATGGGTACATTAACAACAACGAGGAACCAACGGATTCAACAAGATTTAAGATAAATAGTTAGACCAAATGAAGGGACAATCTTAAGAACCCAAGAATTGTTACACTCTTGAACCCTTAACACTATCCGCGACACAAACCTAACTCTACATTGAAATGAGAGGGCCTTTACCTCCTCTAAACACCAATGTTTCAATCCAATGTGCAAACACAAGTGAATT
Source organism: Capsicum annuum (assembly GCF_002878395.1). Taxonomy (NCBI): domain Eukaryota; kingdom Viridiplantae; phylum Streptophyta; class Magnoliopsida; order Solanales; family Solanaceae; genus Capsicum; species Capsicum annuum. The sequence continues at coordinate 3,083,796 of NW_025896076.1, read as the reverse complement.
TCACTTGCCTAGCCCTTGTTTTGGTTAGGTGCTTCTAAGAGAAGACTAAAGTGTTGCAATGTTACAAGTCTAAAAATATTCAACTAAGGAGCAAAAGACCTAAAATGTTCTATTTATATTACATCTCAAATAAAAGGTGAAATACAAAAATGCCCTTTAATGACCAAGTGAACATTAGACACCTATGTAGTGCCTATTATGGATGGTTTTGGAGTCTCCATTACGCTTAATGTGTACACCTTCTTGGTTGAGTTCAACAAGCTCAAAAATATGTCCATCTATGAGGACGTTCTCGTATCATCCTTTCCACCTTTAAAGGAGTTTGACCTCAAACTCATGGCTTCATCAACCTCACTGCCCCTTCATAGAATCACCTCTTCATTTTCTGTCCCAAAGTTTTGAGGCTTAGCCAAGGTTACTTAGGTTCAAGCATCTATTGGTTAGAAAGTTACTTGGTATCTCCCCTAGAAAGCACATGATCATGTACCTGCACACAAGAAAAGGCGGTACTAGGCAAAATGCTAGTACCTACGTTAGTGAAAAGTAAAGAATTCCCGAGGGTAAGTCCCAAAAGTGAGGACCTTTTTTCTCTTTGGTCCTTGGTTCCCTCCCCTTATCCTCTACTCCCACTCTCAGCCTTTTCCTTTCTCTCTGTCTTTCTCTTTTCCTCCAACTCTCTTATTTGTTGGCTTACTTCGACTACTTATATCAATGAGAGAGGGTGGAGTGTATACCTTCGGCTATGGAGCTCCAAAGTGTAGCTATTAGTTCATCCATCATGCACCATAGCTCTAACGTATTTCCATGGTCTCACCAACAATAGGTGGCACGCTTTCATAGGAATAATAGCACACAACACCTCATCAAAGTAATTACCTACCTTGAACTGTATCACCACTTGTCGGTTTACCTTTAGCTCACCACACTCATTTAGCCATTGAAGGTTGCATGGGATGGAATGAAAAATAGTAGGAAGCCTCAAAACATCAACCAATGTACTACTAGCAATATTGGTACAACTACCTCCATCAACAAGCATAGAACACACAACCCCTTTAATAAGGCATTTGGTGTTAAAAAGGTTTTCCCTTTGACTAGGATCACCCAAAACCTTACTAATCATGGCCTTTCTTACTAAAAAGCATGGCACTTCAACCTCACCATCATACGGCCAAGAATCTTTGCCCTCCTCTTTCTTTGGCTTCTTAGGTTCTACCTCCTCTCCACCCCGAGATTGATATCAATCTCCTTCGGTTTAAATCCCACCTCCTCCCTAAGAAAATATAATTTCCTCTCTCTTAGAGTCATATTTATCCTATTCGAATACTCATTAGCCTTGGGTCTCCAAACTTGGCATTTAAAACATTGAAAGCCCTTAGAATTAGGAAAGAAATGTGGTTTACCTTCATTTATTGGAGGGTACCTTTGGTAAGCCTTATTCTCGGCTTGGGAAGTCTTGGCCTCGGGTTGCTCCACTTTGGATAGATCATTTTTTTCATGGTGCCAACCTGAGGGTGATTGGACTTTGAAATTAGATCCTGATTTCTCCTGCAACTCTCTTTCAATTTCCAATGCGGCTTGGAAGATGGCATCAAGGGTGTCGAACTTATGAAGCATCAAATGTGAAGCAATATCTCTATTCAACCCCACTTTGAATCGGATGATGTCATGACTCACTTGTTCCCCTCTATGATTAAGTTTTAAGATGAGTTATTGGAACTCAACGTAGTAATCCACGATGCTTTTGTTTCCTTGCCTCAAGTTATACAACTTGGCAAGAAGCTATTGGTAATATCTTTTGGGTAGGTACCTTTGTCTCATGAGGTACGTTAGCCGAAACCAAGAAGGGGGCTTCCCCTCTACCAAAATATTGCCAAAATGCTTAACATACTCCCACCATGTAGTAGTATAACCCTCAAAGTGAGCAATCGTGTAGTAACTTTTTATCTCCTTGGTAAGATCATTGACTTGGAAGACCCTCTCACATGAGGATTCCTATGAAATAAACTCTTCAGTATCACTCTCACCCTTAGATATTGGAAGCCCCATTTTGGAAGTCTTTAGTCCTACTTCACGGTTTTGGTTCCCTTGCTGGTTCCAGTGACCAACTCTTCCTTCTCGATCATGAACCTTCCTTAGATCAACATGTTTACCCTGTACCTCTTCCCCCCTTATGTAACCATTATCAAATGGTCCATACCCCTCATGTTGGATAGTTATATTTGGGTTATGTGGATCTTGTAGTGGCAGGTTTGGATTTGGTGGATAATAAGGTCTTTGGTCAAATGGAGTTTGATTTGAAGGGCTCGAGGTGTGGGGTGGAATTTGGGTTCCAAGTCCTTTTTATTAGACTTAGTGAAGTGGTGGTTGGATTGGCCTCTCATGGTTTTGAGTAAGGAAGTATAGTGGAGTTTGGTTTGTGATATTGGAGGGTTGTCTCGGTAGATAGAACATTTGGTACAAGGCCTCGGGAGTAGTGGTCGGAGAAATGTGTTAAGGGGTGGATAGTCAACTCCTTTGACTTTCCACAAGCTCTAATCTCCCACTCATTGATGCCACATCCTTATCTAGTTTCTCAATACTCATATTCAACCTATCCACATCTCGGAACATAGTTTCAAGGTGGGCCAAAATGAGATTGATGGCATTACTATCCATTTTTTGAGCATTTGAAACTCAGGTTCCATTGTGATGGTATCAGAATTAATCCTTCAAGTTACAGTCCAATAAGTCACCAAATCAGTCCACTATGTCACACACAACAATACAGCACAAAACCTACAAAACAAAACACACGTTAGTTCAAACAACCTTACTATTCTCTCTCTCAGTTGTGGCCTCACACTTGATGTCACAAATGTTTGAAAGTCAGATTGTAGTTGTGGTGAGTTGAAGAGTAAGTCTACTCCTTAGTCAGAATGGATTCTTTGTTGGACGACTCAAGTAACTAATGCTCGAACTTGAACCAAGAAGCACTACAATTATAAAAACGACAAAGCACAAATAACATAGACACGAACAATGGATTCAAAGGACTATTTGACAATCTAGTAGGAATTTACTAGTTTGCTAATTAGTTCTAGAATCAATTAATGAAACCAAGAATCAATAATTAGAAATTAAAAAATCCAAATTTAAGCTTAATTATTAATGTGAATAGTAGCAAGTGGTGACATGGCAGCATGTAATCTGTCTTGGGTTCACACAACTTAGTCAGAAATTTGAAATTCTCAACCTTCACACAATTTAGGATGAAAGACAATTAGTTTTGGAGAGAAGTATAATTGTTGAGTCTTTTGTAAGTTTATTCTCAAGAGATGATCTTGACTTGTACTAGTTTCACTAAACAAGACTCACTGATTTAAGGATAGTAGTTGGAAAAGTTGATGTCAAGTCTAGGAAGTGATGGTTCAAGTCTTCTCACAAATAACTTTACAACTTTTGCCTTACAAATTTTTGGATCTACCTTTCACCTTTTGTTGTCTTAAGTTGTAAGAATAGATGAGGAACAAGATGAATACCATAACAACCTTCAAGAATACAATAACAACTTCTTCAAGAACACCACAACAATGGTCAATATTATAAGTTCAACTTTAGATCTAGACACTTATAGTGTTGGTGAGAAAGGATCAAACACTAGAACACACTAAATAAGTAAAAGATTACTATATCCAGTCATAAAACTCTTAGCCAAGTCAACACAATAATACTTCAAATTTTGGCCAAGGTACAACGCAACACAATGTCTCTAACTTTGGTAAGATCTTCCCAAGATTGGTTTTGTAAGAACAAAACCAAGCTTTGAGCTTTGATACCAAGTGATACAAGAATAAAACACACAATATGGATTCATGAGATCTACAAGATCAACAACAATAGAGAATCAAAGGCCCCACTCGGCTTTTTTATGTTTTCAAGATAACAACAACAATATTCAACAAAGTATATAGGAAATACAATATTACAAGGACTATAGTGAATTGAAGAGCCCCCACACGACTTCACTATGTCAACACATAAACAACAAAAAGAAAGTTACGGGTATATTAATAATAATGAGGAATCAATGGATTAAAAAAGATACAAGATAAATAGTTAGACCAAATGAAGGGACATTCTTAAGAACCCAAGAATTGTTACACTCTCGAACCCTTAACACTATCCGCGACACAAATCTAACTCTACGTTGACACAAGAGGGCCTTTATTTCCTCTAAACATCAAAGTTTTAAGCCAATATGCAAAAACAAGTGAATCATTACTTGCCTAGCCCTAGTTTTGGTTGGGAGCTTCTAAGAGAAGACTAAAGTGTTGCAATGTTAAAAGTCTAAAAACTATTCAACTAAGGATAAAAAGATCTAAAAATGTTCTATTTATATTACATCTCAAATAAAAGGTGAAAAGACAAAAATGTCCTTTAATGACCAAGTGAACATTAGGCACCTATGTAGTACCTATTATGGACGGTTTTGGAGTCTCCATCACACTTAATGTGTGCACCTTATCGGTTGAGCTCAACAAGCTCAACAATATATACATCTACGAGGTCGTACTCATATTAGAAAGTTTGTGTCGTGACTTCTGATCATAGTCACAATTCATGGGTTATTGATTTTGATACAACTTTCCACATGTGTCTACAGAAGAATTGATTTAGAACTTTCAAACAGACGAGTGGGATTGTCTAACGACGTAATGATAATCCATTAGAGGTTGAGAGGATTGGTAACTTTAAATTGAGAATGTTTGATGGTGTTATCAAAAATATAGAGTTCTGGCTTGTTCTTCGGATAAATAAGAATTTGATTTCTCTTTTGATTTTGGATGTTCAAGGGTATAAGTTTCCCTTTGAGAGAGAAACACTTAAAGTGTGTAAAGACTCCATGTTACTATTGCAATGAGATGTAGCTAATTCAGGAAATAAAATGAGTGATTGGTGGGATTGGAACCTAAATCGTTATTATTCTATTTCCATTAATGTTGATTATCTTTCTATCTAGGTGTCTGTATTGATTATTATATATTATATTTCCATTTAGATCTCTTTTCTTTTTGTATAAAGTTGCAACCTTGTAATCATTTAAATATACTGAAGTTAATAGAAAAAAAATTTTCTCACTGTGTTCGAATTTTATCATGACATCAGAGCATGGTTCAAATCTATGAGAAAGGGCAAGTAATATAAAGAGAGACTGAAAAAAATGTAGAAATAGGATAAAAGTTAGACTATGGGGAAAACTACTACAACAACTGGGAGGTCGGGTGTTGGATCTAAGAGTTCTATTCTCTTTGAACTAACATCTACATTATCACAATTGATAGGAAGTACATCAACTGCAGCAAGCCATGTGTCTCTTGTTGTTCCGCAAGGTATCAATTTAGATGGTGCTAACTATGCTATTTTATCCCAGGTTGCAGAGATGTACATCTCTAGAAAAGACAAATAGGGATATATTATGGATATATTCAACCATCAGAAGAAACAAATTCCACATTCAAGAAATAGAGAACAGAAAATGCTCTAGTAAAGAGTTGGTTAATTAACTTGATGGATCCTAAGTTAATTGGAAATTACATTCGATTTTTTATTGCAAAAGCAGTTTGGGATGCTATTTCTAGGACATATTTTGATGGAGGTGACACTTCTCAAGTTTAGGACTTTAAGAGAAGAGTGATGAAATTTAAGAATGGGGGGGGCCATTGAGACATATTTCAACCATTTTCAAGGCTTGTGGAGAGAAATTTATTTTTGTCGACCAAATCCAATAACATGCCAATTTGACATTGAAAAGTATATTTCTATATTACAAGAAGATAGAGTATTTACTTTTCTAGATGGATTGGATGATAGACTTGATAAAATCAGAGGCGATGTGTTGCGACTCAAGCCATTTCCTACTGTAGAGGAAGCATATGCACTTGTTTGGTGAGAAGACTTGAGGCAATCTATAATATTGAAAAAACAGGAGGACATGAGTAGTGTAGCTATAATTTCAAGGGAAGTAAAAGGATCTCAACGATAAGTATCTTTAACCAATGATCAATGGTAAGAATAAAATGCCAAAACAAAATCAACAAGAAAGAAGAGGTGGTTGCACACACTGTGGAAACTCGAAACATAAAATTAAAACATATTTCCAATTAAATGGTTCTCCAGATAGTGGTATGAACTGAAAAAGAAAAGAAAGCAAGAGGCTGGTAGAGAATTATTGGCAAACACTAGGGAGAACTCAAAAAGAGCTGAATATTTGATGCTAATACCACAATTTGAGAATACTTCACCGTCAAATGTCAATAACTCTATGGCTCATAATGATTTAGGTAATAACGGTTGGATTATTGATTCATGGAAAACCTACCATATGACCTTTGATTCTCATGATTTAGTAGACTCAACTCAACCTAGACTCACATGCATATATAATGCAAATAGAGTGACTTATCCTGCTGAAGGGGTTGGAAGAGTCACACTAAAATCTCTCTTTACAAAATACTTTACTTGTCTCCTCTCTCTCTAATAAATTATTATCTGTGGATCAAATGATGGAGGACTTGAACTCTTATGCACTAATATATCCAAAGTTTTGACTATTTCAGGATATTTCCACGAAGGAGATTTTTGGTCGTAGTACTAAGCGAGGAGGCCTATATTACGTGGATGATTACAATTGTGGCTTAGCAAATGCATCTCAAGGAATGAGTAACAAGGATAAACAGATATTATTGTGGCATCGCATGCTAGGACACCCATCTTTTCCTTATTTAAGGCGCTTATTGCTAAGTTTGTTCTTAAATTCGGATGAAACAAAGTTCAAATGCTAAGATTCTATTCTTGATAAGAGTCGTCGTGTTTCATATCCAATAAGTTCGAATAAATGTGAAACACCATTTATGTTAATTCACTCTGATATTTGGGGTCCAGCGCCCATCTTAGTTTCTTTGGGTATTAGATGGTTTGTGGCATTTGTAGATAATTGTATACGTATGACTTGGCTTTATTTGATGAAAGGTAAATATGAGGTGTTTAGGATTTTTCGTTCATTTTATAACATGATAAGAACTCAATTCTTTGTTTTTGTAAAAGTTTTATGATCAGATAATGGTGGAGAATATGCAAGTAACTAGTTTATTGATTACTTTTGAAAGAATGGAATACTTCATGAAATGTCTTGCACTCAAACAACTTAACAAAATGGTGTTACGAAATGAAAAAATAGGCATATTTTGCAAATTGCTAGGTCTTTTTTGATAGAATCTAAAGCACCTCAACATTATTGGATGGATGCAGTATGTACTGGGGTTTATTTTCTGAATAAGATGCCATCACGAGTATTGAACTTTCAAACTCCATTACAGACACTTTCTGATCATTATTCACTATCATCGGTACTAATGCTTGAAATATTTGGTTGTGTTGCCTATGTCCATCTCTACAAAAAAATTAGCAATCTAAACTAGATCCATGTGTTGTTCGTTGTGTTTTTCTTAGATATGGTTATCATAAGAAAGGGTACCGCTACTATGATCCCATAAGTAGAAAGTTGTATGTCACATTGGATGTTACTTTCTTAGAATCCAAACTATTTTTTATGAGAGCTATATACACTCTTCTCTTCTAGGAAAGAAACTTAATTAAGAGCAGAGTAAAAATAATTATGATTGGGAGAATTGACCATTTTTCGAAGACAATCTAGCTCTGAATGAAAAAGTTGGCTTGACGGATAAATCTGAAAATCATGGTGTGAGTATATGAGAGGATGTGCAGGGGGGCAGAATATACACATGAGGAGCTGACAGAACAAATTATCACTCAAAGATTAGTACCACACGAACACCAATCTCCTGAGGGCATTCTTGAGGTACAATCTCTAAATTGTACTCCTGATAATATACTAGATAGCCCTTCCACATATAACTCCCTTTCAGGCATAATCGAGGGTAGCCACCAAATCGTTACTCTTCTATCTTGAAGAAAAGAAAGCAAAATACCCAACAGGCGACTATGTTAGCATAAATAATTTATCAAAATCACTTAAAGAATTCACCTACAACCAATCCCCTGCAAATATTCCAAGCACTATACAGGAGGTCCAGAGTGACTCAAAATGGACTCAAGCAATAAAGGAAGAAATAAAAGCATTTGCGAATATGAATACATGGACACTAGTACAACTATCTAGAGGAAAGAAAGTGGTCAGATGTAGATGGGTGTTCACTATCAAATACAGTGTTGATGGATAAATTGACCACAACAAACAAAGACTTGTGGCAAAAAAATACAGTCAATCTTATGGTATAGATTATACTTAGGCTTTTTCTCTGATAGAAAAATTAAATGTCGTGAGAGTACTACTATCTCTTGCTGCTAATTTGACTTGGCCATTAAATTAATATAATGTGAAAAATGTCTTCTTACATGGTGACCTTGAAGAGGAAGTATATATGGAAATCCCGAAAGGCTTTGTTACTTCACAAGCAGGAACTGTATGCTAGTTAAACAAAGCATTATATGGATTAATGTATTCACCAAGAGTATGGTTTGGATGTTTTAGCTTGGCCATGAAGAGATGAGGTTACCAGCAAAGTAATATTGATCACATCTTATTCTTGAATCACTGAAGAGGTATGGTCACAACCTTAATTATCTATGTTGATGATATGATAATTATAGGGACTGACAAAGAAGAGATCAAAAAGTTGCAAAGATATTTAGCTACAAAGTTTGAAATGAAGAACCTTGGAGGGCTTAAGTATTTTCTAGGGATAGAGGTGGCTCAATCTAGCAAAGGAATTTTCCTTTCCCAAAGAAAATATATTCTTGACTTATTGGAAGATCAGGAATGCTCAATTGTAGACCAGTTGACACTCCTATAGTCCAAAATCATGGACTAAATAAGCATCCAAATTAGACGTCAACAAACAAAAGAAGGTATCAACAACTTATTGGCAAGTTGATTTATTTATCCCATACAAGACCGGATATAGCATATGCAGTGAGTCTTGTTAGTCAATTCATTTATAATCTTAGAGAAGAGCATATGGGGATGGTTACTCATAATTTGCAATATCTTAGGTCGTCTTCTGGAAGAGGACTTATGTTCAAGAAACATAGTCATTTGAATATTAATGGCTATGCTGATGTGAACTGGCCTGGGAGTGCAACACATGGAAGATCAATATTAGGTTATTTGACCTTTATTGGAGGAAACTTAGCTACTTGGAGAAGAACGAAATAAAAAGTGGTGGCTTTATGTAGCACAGAGGCCGAATTTAGAAGTATGATGAAGGTAATTTGTGAAACTCTTTGGTTGAATAGATTATTAACATAAATATGTCTTGACTCAATTTCTATGATAAAGATATTATGTGATAATAAGTCACCTATACAGATTGCTCAAAATCCTGTTTAACATGATAGGACAAAACATATTGAGGTAGATTGACATTTTATTAAAGAGAAACTTGAAGATAAAATAATATGCTTTCAACATGTAAAATTAGAAGACAAATTAGTAAACATGCTAACAAAAGTTATTCCAAGTATACCATTTAATATCTCACTGGAAAAGTTGGGTATCAAAGACGTCTACCTGCCAACTTGAGTGAGAGTATTGCAATGAATTGTACTGTGTTAGGTAATTCAGAGAAAAATGAGTGATTGGTGGGATTGGACCCTAAAATGTTATTATTATATTTCCATTAATGTTGATTATCTTTTCATTTAGGTGTCCATATTGATTACTGTATATTATTTTTCTATTTATATTTCTTTTCTTTTTGTATAAAATTGCAGCCTTCTAATCATTGAAATATACTGAAGTTAATAAAAAAACAAATTTCTCAATGTGTTTGATTTTATGATCAGGTACTCATAAAAGGAAAGCTTCATTCTACATTTTACTATCTACAAGCTAATATAATTAAAGGGGACGCAACTGTAGCTTTTGGGAAGAGTGATCTAAATCAGTCTCAATTGTGACACTTGCTACGTGGTCATATGAGTGACAAAGGACTGTCTTTATTGAACAAGCAAAATTTCTTTGATTGGTAAAATCTTTAAATTTTTATGAGCATTGTGTGTTTGGTAAGCAAATATGGTTGAACTTCAGCAAGAAGTCAGAACACAAGACCAAAGACAAGTTACATTGTATACATTCAGACTTACGGGGTCCAAACAAAATTCCCTCCAAAAGTAGTGCCAAGTACTTTATGACTGTGATTGATGATTACTCAAGAATAATATAAGTGTATTTTCTTAAGACAAAATATGCGATATTTTTTATATTTGTTAAATAAAATATGATGGTTGAGAGGCATATTGAAAGAAAAGTTCAGCATCTTTGAACGGACAATGGATTGGAATATGGCAACGTAGAGTTCATTAATCTCTGCAGTAGAAAGGGCATAGTGAGACACTATACTTATGTTGGAACACCACAACAAAATGGGATTGTAGAATGTATGAATAGAATACTTTGTGACAAGTCATAAAGTATGCCTTCACACCCATGTGTTAGCAAGGATTTTTGGATTGAAGTTATCAATCCAACTTATTATTTGGTCAATAGATATCCATCCACAACTACTTTTGAGCTGAATCAAATAACATAACTTGTTATTTTATCAATAGATCTTCATCCACGGCTATTGAGTTCAAAACTTCTTTTAAGGTTTAGTCTTATTCAAATTTGATGATAGTTTGTTATCCTATTTATGATCATGTGAGGGATGGAAAACATTAGCCGAGGCCAAGAAGTGCATATTTCTAGGATATGCGATTGGAGTGAAAGGTTACAGGTTATGTTCATAGATTAAAAGACTCCAGATTTAATTATTAGTAGCGATGTGACATTCAATGAATCTGCCTCACTGGACAGTCAAAGAAAAAAGACAATAGAAAAAACAGATCATGGTGTCAGTGGCCGCATAGAGCTAGAAATTGAATCTCCATTAGCTCAGCCCAGTAGTTCTTAAATAGAGAAGGTACAAAACAGTAATCAAGATAATAATGTTGATGCACCTATACAACAACAACTGTATAGCATTGTAATAGACAAAGAGAAGAGAGTGGTCAACCTACCAAAGAGGTTTGCGAATGTAGTTGATGAAAATCTTTTTAGATATGAAAATTTTATGAAATTTTCTTTTTCAGTTAGACCATTGATGTTCTTGATCCTAATAGCTCTAAAGAAGCTATTTTTAGCTCAAGAAGAGATTGATGGATTGGTATTATGAATGAAGAGATTGAGTTACTTCACAAGACTCGAATATGGAAGTTTGATTCATTGTCAAGGAGACAAAAGATAGTATGCAGCAAAAAAGATTTAGAGAGAAAATAGGTAATAACACATTCACCTGATACCAACAATTTCATCCCTTTAATAGCAAATATGAATAGGAAGATATAAAAAATCAGTTCATATATCGGTATTTTAAGAGAGAAGTTCTAATTACCTCTTGAACTTTTAAGGTTTTATTTAGTGTATACCTAAACTATTGGTTGTCTTAAACCCTTCCCCCCCCCCCCCCCACTCCCCCCCTTCCTCTGCCTTCCCAGAACTTGTTATTTTAATATGCCAAGTATCCCTTTGTGGTGCAAAGACCACTATAGTGTTAACACGGGTGTATACAATTGAATAATGACTTATGTGTTTGTCCCCATGAATAAATAATATTCACTTCCCTCATATTTATCCTATATCAAACAATATTCAATTTCTCTCTAGAAGTCAAACCATCACTAGTGAAGATTTCTCTCTAACTGCACTTTGAATGTTTTTGGGTTAATGTTTTGGTGAAGATTTAGGTAAAGGTAGTAGTGAAGGTGTAGTAAAGATTTTTTGTAAGATTTTAGTGAAGAAGAAGAGTGAAATTTTTGAGTTTTTCTCTACTCTGAAATTGAGAAATTTCAAGCTTTGAATGAATATTTGACTTTGGGTTAAATTTTCGTCTATCAAGTAAACTATTATCAAAAAGATGTGTTTTTTGTTTGTTTTCTTTGTGTTAAAATATGGGGCTGAAACTATTATAGAAATAATGAAAAATGGTGTTTCTTACATTTTTTACCATTGGAATGTGATGATGTGGCAAATATTTTACTTCGTCATTCGTCTTCTTGAGTTTGTACTCAATTTTCGTGCCAAGTGGACCACGAAGGGGGACTCAACATGTTGAAATAACATGTTTCCAGGAGGGGGGAGGGGTTAAGGCAACCAATAGTTTAGATGTACACTAAATAAAACCTTACATGTTCAGAGTATAATTAAAATGTCTCTCATATTTTAATTATACCATATGAAACAAAAGAGTAATTAATAAGAATCGGTTCAATTCAATTAAATGAACTAACTGAAAAAATACCAAAAGTTGTTTAGCTTTTGCGATGAAAAGCCGTAGGCTGTGATATTTAAGTCTTCTTTCCGTTTAGTAACAAGTAAATGTGTCCACACTTCACGCGATTCTAAAAGAAATTGTGTAACTTCTTCAAGAATATAATTCAAAACATACAAGTTTATAATAAATTTCTGCTCAAACGTATATTGTAAAAATTTTGAAAACTAAACCAAAGCTTCAATTAAACTCTTATAAGGTAAATATAAGACGCAATCACATGGATAACACATTAAAAAGAAATTCTATACAAAAGTTTCGATAACTCATTTGTAGTTAACTTTGTTTCTTTTACATATTGTTCAATATATAGAAGAAAAATAAGCAAGTAGAAGGGACTTTATATCAAATTTATGGTGAATATGAAATAACGAACTGCTTACAAGTAATTGAAATAACAAAAAATCTTAGAACTTAAGCCGATATAAAATTATCTTGCGCTTCAACTTACAAAAGTGTAGATGGATATTCATTCCCAGCAACTTACAAATGTAGCAATAACAAACTTTTGACAAATTATTATCTCAAAAGTCATCAAGAAAAAATCAGGTAAACATTTTTACTTAAGAGTAAAAAAAGTACTCCCACTATTTAAAAAAGAATGACCTAATTTAACTCGACCCGAAGTTTAAGAAAATAAGACTTTTGAATCTTGTGGTCTTAAATTAAAGATATGTCAAATGTACCAAAATGTCCTTCTCAATTTTGTGGTCTTAAACATGTCACGTGTAAAGTTAAAATTTAAAAAGGATCATTCTTTTTTAAATGAATTAAGAAGAAAAGTAATTACTTCTTTTTTAAACGGAGGGACTAAAGTTTTTAATCTTGCTCTCAAAGTAAAATATTATCGAAAATTTCAGTGAAACATCTAAGCAGTTTACGTCAAATTCAGTCACTACCTTACTGGTAAAAAGGATGTTGGCAAACATTCTTTTTATCAAATTTTTAGCCTCCTCGCTATGAAGAAAGAGGGACAAAGAACAAAAAGTCAATAAAAATTCGCGCTACCCTATTTTTTAAACTCAATTTGAAGGTTTGATCTTTTTATATGACTACCAGAAAGAGAATATTTTTTATGTGACCTTTGAAATTCTTTTATAAATTTAATAATGTATTACAAATAAAACACATTAAATATGATTCAAATAAGGGAAAAGGAGGCGTCACTTTTAACACCCTCACAACTCCATGTATTTTATTTTTTGTTTTCCCATATTTGAAACATCGATTTCTGGCCTAAATTATACTCAAGTATGTTAAAGGATTGTCCTGGAAGAGTTTTGGAATTTTCGGACGGGGTTCAGGATGATTTCGGACCCCAGAAGCAGTAAGCCTTTGTCACGGAGGATAATCTCCATGATAAGATCTATGAAATGGAGGATAGTCTCCGTGTTAAGGTCAATGGCATGGAAGCTAGCCTCCGCAATAAGCTTCGTGCCACGCTGTTTTGTAATTTTCGGGCAGTCACTTAAGATTAAGAAAGGGCTTTTTGGTCTTTCTTCTTTTATAACTCCAATCTCACGACTTAAATCATTCCTTAAACATTATATCACCTCTGTAAATCTCCAAAATATTATTTCATAACAAAAATGGAGAAACTGCCTAGGATTTGAGGATTTTAAGCTTCAAGGGTCAATATTTACCAACTTCCTCTTCGATTTCAAGGTATGTGGGACTATCCTAAATTCTCTTGGGCGTAAATTTATTGTTTTAACAAGCTTAAAAGATATGAAATTGTGTATATGTGATGGGTTTTGAAAATCGTCTAAAGAGCATGCATCATGAACTCGTTTGATGAAAGTATGTATTTATCTTAAGGTTTTTACATAAAATTGAGTTATAATAATGTGCAAATATGATATGAGTTTCTAAAAGTGAACTATGAACATGATTTATGAAATTATCTCTTCCATGATAAAATTTATAGTCTTAACATGATATGGGTTGTTCAAATGCGTGACTAAAAGTTGAGTTAAATGTTTTACTATCATTTATTGATTTACATTGCTTTATGATCCAATGAGAGTGTGTTTCTTGTTTATAAAAGCTCATTTAAATAAAAGAATTGCATGTGATAAATGAAAGAATTTGCCACCATGTGTTAGTGTCTTGAAAAGAGAGTGTTTTACATAAGTTTCATATGCTTTTTGAAATAAGTACTCTCATGTGATGTTAAAATTCTATTGGTGGTCATTTACATGATTATAAATAAGAAGGGCTATGGATATGATATACTATGGCTTGCAAATCTAGGTATGACGATACCTATTAGAAAATTCCCTTAACATAAAAATAAAGAAGGTATAAGTAAAGAGTGTGGTATTAAGAGGCTAAAAATGGGCTTAAAGAGAGTCAGATGGTTACCCGAAGAAGGTACGAGTTCAGATAACATATATTCCTCAATCATATTTTGCTGATGCAGATTTTTATGAAATGGTATGTCATCAAGGAGGCATAATCTTTTTCATGACATGGTATGTCAGCAAGGAGGCATACTTTATTTTTATTATGTACTCCAATTCTTGCGGCAAACTTGGATTAGAGGCTTGTGTATCGAGTTAAGGGCGGATCCCATATAGCCCGTGGGATAATAGATATGTAAGGTGTAACATCTAGCTCAGAATTAAGACAAAGAGTTGAGTTTATGTCTTTGCAAGAATGATTTGAAGTTCCTTAATAGGCCCATGAGGTTTTACATATATTATGATAAATGGTTTTCACAAT
Organism: Capsicum annuum; assembly: GCF_002878395.1. NCBI lineage: Eukaryota > Viridiplantae > Streptophyta > Magnoliopsida > Solanales > Solanaceae > Capsicum > Capsicum annuum. The sequence continues at coordinate 3,068,680 of NW_025896076.1, read as the reverse complement.
GCTCTCAGTTATTTTACATGAAATATTTGTTATTTTTGGATTGTTCTACATACTAATACTCTCCAAGTATTGACCACTCCCCCTCATAATATAGGTTCTGAGGCATAATCCGTAGTCCGGCTCAATAGTAGACTACTCCCAGACATCTAGTGTGGGTGAGCCTCCCTTACTTCAGAAGGCATCTTGTCCATATGTTATTTCCTTTCAGTTTTGTGGTTCGATCGGGGGCCTTGTCCCGGTTTACACAGACTAGTACGTTCAGTTTAATAGAGGCTTCATAGATTGGTTAGGCTGGATTTAGATTCTTTATTTATAGATTGATGTTTGGATGTATTATATTGCTTATGGAACCATTAACGTTTTAGTTTAATCTTCCACACCTTTAGTTCATATGAATTATGTTCATGATAGCATGTTATAGGATTCATTGGGCCTTCGTGGCTCAGAGTACCTGTCATGGCGAGGGCCTCGATTTGAGTCATGACAAGCTTGGTATAAGAGCACAATTCAGGGTCCCAGGGTGTCTACTAAGCCATGTTGTGTAGAGTCCTTTTTTATGGGTGTGTAGTGTGTCATACTTATAAGGAGAAAGCTACGAGGCATTTAGGAATATTTATATTTTCTTCATGTTCTAGTTCGTGCTATAGAGTTTGAGTATTTTTGAACTCCTGACATTCTATGTTTAAGATCATGCCTTCCCGTAAATCCAATAAGAAGAACACATCTGTCAGGGCCGTCGTCCCTATTGGGACAAATATTGAAGATGTTTACCCTACTCATGGGATACAGACCCGTTGTAGAGCTCGTACCCCAGAGTTCACTACTACACCAGGGGTTCCTCTAGTCCAAATTAGCCCTCCTCAAGTACCTTGGCCTGGTGTTGATAGTACTCAGTCCCCATAAGAAGAGGCCTCAAATTTTAGGTTCCGCCAATCTATCCACATGATTGCTCAACATATGATTTTTCAGTTTCGTTGGTCAGGAGATATGAGTTCTGTACGTATTTCTTCTGAAATTACTCGAGTTGGACAGTTTATGAGGCCAAACCCACTCACCTTTATGGGTACTAAGGTAAAGAAAAATCTCCCAAGATTCATAGATAAGATAGAGAAGATATTCAAAATCATGCGTGCTAGTGTTACTAGGGGTGGAATTTGCAACTTATCAGCTAAAGAACATTGCTAACCTGTGGTATCATGAGTGGGAGGATTTGAGGGTGAGGATGATGTACCTATTATATGGGGATATTTTTAAAGGCCTTCTTAGATCACTTCTTTCTACAGGAATTGAGGGAGGTCAAGGTTGAGTAATTTGTCAATCTAAAATAAGGAAATATAAGCGTTAAGAAATATACATTGAAATTCACCCAGCTATCTTGTTACGCTCCAGAATTGCTGTGCAACATAAGGGCTCGTATGAGAAAATTTGCATTCGGTATTTCAAATAATTTGGTGTTAAAATATAAAGGGGCAATGTTGAACAAGGATATGAACATCTTCAGGTTAGTAGTGTATACACAACGGGTGGAGGAGGAAGAGAAGATGCAATCAAAGGTAGAGGAGAGACAAGTTAAGAGAGTGAAATATACGGATCATGATACCAGTCAGCAGCAGGGTGGAAAATAGGATATAAAGTGGTCCAAGAAGAGGTTTTAGGGTAATGCATAGTCAACGGATAGTGCACAAGTGCCTAGACCTCTAGCCAATCAGCGGTCCCAGTTCAACAGTAGATCGAGGATCCAGGGTACTCAATCTTAGGAGAGTGTGACTCAGTCTTTTAGGTCACGCCCCTATTTAACTCATGTGGCAAGAATCATTTGGGGAAGTGCTATTTTGGAAGAAATGTGTGCTATAATTTTGGCCAGGCGGGCCATGTCCAGAGATATTGTCCCTCCACTAAAGAAAACTTGGGTGACACTAAGTCCCAATCTACTTCCACAGCTTTGCCTCCTAAAGGTAATGTTTCTGCTACTGGAGGTGGTTGTAATCGGTTGTATGCTTTGCCTACTCATCAGGACTCAATTTATTCTCCAAATATGGTTACTGGTATGTTGTAAATCTTCTCTTATGATGTCTATGTGTTGCTTGATCCTGGGTCTACCCTATCTTATATGACCCCTTATCTGGCAGTCAATTTTGGTTTTAAGCCCAAAAATATTTCTAAACCTTTCTCTGTCTCTACCCCAGTTGGTGACTCTATTGTTGCTAGATGAGTTTAGAGAAATTATGTAGTATTAGTGTTCCATCAAAATAATGTGGTTGCTCTGATAGAACTTGACATGGTTTATTTTGACGCTATTTTAGGAATGGATTGGCTCTATTTATGCTATGCCACGTTATATTGTAGAACCAAAAAAGTTACCTTATATTTCCCTAATGATCCTTTTTATTAAATAGGAGGGGTATTTTGTTGCTCCTAAAGGGAAGTTCATATCTTATCTTAGACCCCAAAGGCTTATATCCAAAGGTTGTTTATACCATCTTGTTCGGGTAAAAGATTCTAGCACTGGGGGTCCTTCCCTCTATTCGATTCCAGTAGTTAATGAATTCTCAGAAGTCTTTCCTGATGATCTCCCTAGAATACCCCCAGATAGGGAGATAGATTTTAGTATTGACATATTTCCAGACACCCAGCCTATTTCTATTTTGTCATATAGGATGGCTCCTGTGGAATTGAAAGAGTTGAAAGATCAATTAAAAGACCTTTTTGGCCAAGTATTTATTCGTCCTAGTGTCTCCCCCATGGGTGCTCATATACTCTTCATGCGTAATATAGATAGCTCTCTCTGTATGTGTATAGATTACCATCAGTTGAACAAAGTCACAGTTAAGAGTAAGTACCCTCTTCCCAAAATTGATGATCTTTTTTACCAACTTCAGGGTGATAAATATTTCTCTAAGATAGACCTTAGTTCGGGTTATCACCAATTAAAGTTTAGGGAGGCTGACATTCCCAAGACATCTTTTTGAAGTCAATACGGTCACTATGAATTCCTAGTCATGTCTTTTGGGCTATCTAATGCCCCTGTAGCATTCGTGGACCTCATGAATAGGGTGTTCCATCAGTTCTTAGACCTTTTTGTTATAGTTTTTATTCATGATGTTTTGGTTTACTCTAAGAGTGAGGAAGATCATGCCAATCACATCTGAATCATCCTTCAGAATTTTTAGGACCATGAGTTGTATGCCAAATTTTCTATGTGTGAGTTTTGGATCAGTGCAATAGCTTTTTTAGGGCATATTGATTCTAGTAAAGGAATTAAAGTAGATCCCTAAAAGGTTAAGGCGGTAAGAAAATGGCCCAGACTCACGACTCCAACTGATATTCGAAGCTTCTTGGGTTTGGCAGGGTATTACAGGAATTTTGTAGAGAGTTTCTTATCCATAGCTGATCCGCTTACCAGACTGACTCAGAAGAAGGCAAAATTCTTGTGGTCTGACTCTTGTGAAAATAGTTTTGAGAGATTGAAAGAAAAGTTGAGTACTGCACCTGTGTTGACACTTTCTGGGGGAACAGAAGGTTTCGTGGTTTACTGTGATGAGTCTTGAGCAGGTCTTAAGTGTGTAATTATGAAGAATAGTAAGGTGGTGGCTTATGCATCAAGGAAGTTGAAGGTACATAAGAAGAACTATCCCACCCATTATTAGAGTTGGTGGTTGTGGTGTTTGCGCTTAAAATTTGGTGTCATTATCTTTATAGGGTGCATGTTGACATCTTTACTGATCATAAGAGTCTACAATATGTTTTCACCTAGAAGGAATTAAACCTTTCGCAGAGGTGGTGGTTGGAGATTTTGAAAGATTATGATATGAGCTTGCACTATCACCCAGGAAAGGCTAATATGGTTGTTGATGCTCTTAACAGGATGTCCATGGGCAGTCTTTCAAATGTTAAGGAAGGAAATAGGAATTTGGTTAAGGATAGTCATCGTCTTGCTAATCTGGGAGTCCGATTCTTATACTCCGAAGATGGAGGTTTGCTCGTCCATGAGGTAGATAAGTCATCCCTATATGCAGAAGTTAAGGAAAACCAGGACAAAGATTCTCTATTAATGTAGATCAAGGAGGACATTGGTCAGCAAAAGGTTATGGCATTTAAGAATAGAGGTGATAGAATCTTGAGATACCAAGGTAGGTTATGTGTGACGTATGTGGATAGTACATTTTATATTACATACTGTAATATATGTAATTATTCTTAAGAAGAGCCTTAACATAAAATGAAAATATATGTATTAATGAAGATAGTAGTAGAAGGATATTACAGTAGATATTATACACTTATGATAGATACAGGAGCAGAAGCTAATCTATGTAGATATAATTGCTTACCAAAAAGCAAATGGGATAAATTAAAAACACCAATAATCGTTAAAGGATTTAATAATGAAGGAAGTTTAATTACTTATAAAGCTAGGAATGTAAAAATACAAGTATGGGATAAGATATTAACAATAGAAGAAATTTATAATTATGAACTAACATCTAAAGATATACTTTTAGGAATGCCGGTTTTAGATAAATTATACCCACATATAATAACTAGAACAGATTGGTGGTTTACAACACCATGTAAACAGAAAGTAAGAGCAAAAAGAGTTAATAATAAAATAAGAAAGAAAACTGATTGGATAAAAGGAAGCGAAAAAATTACACAAAAGTTAGAAAATATAAAAAATACTGAAGATATAATAGAACTAGTTGTATTTTCGATAAATAAAATAGAAATAACTATATTTTCAATAAATAAGATAGAAATAATTAAGAAAAAATTAGAACAATTATATAGTGAAGATCCATTAAAAGGATGGGAAAAACATAAAACTACTATAAAAATTGAATTAATAGATAAAAATAGCATAATAACCCAGAAACCATTAACATATAATTTTGACGATTTAAAAAAATTTAAAATGCATATAGATGAATTATTAGAAAAATAATATATACAAAAAAGTAATAGTAAACATAATAGTCCAGCATTTATAGTAAATAAACATAGTGAACAGAAAAGAGGAAAAAGTAGAATGGTTATTGACTATAGAAATTTAAATGCAAAGACTATGACATATAATTATCCAATACAAAATAAGATATTAAAAATAAGACAAATACAGGGATATAATTATTTTAGTAAATTTGATTGTAAATCAGGATTTTACCATTTAAAGTTAGAAGAAGAATCTAAAGAATTAACCGCATTTACGGTACCACAAAGATTTTATGAATGGAACGTATTACCATTTGGATATAAAAATGCACTAGGTAGATATCAACATTTTATGGATAGTTATTTTAAAGAATTATCTAATTGTATGGTATACATAGATGATATATTATTATATACAAAAACTAAAGAAGAGCATTTAAAATTATTAGGACAATTTACAGATATAATAGAAAAATCGGGAATAAGTCTAAGTGAAAAGAAAGCTGAAATTATGAAAAATCAGATAGAATTTTTAGGAATACAAATAGATAAGAGTGGAGTAAAAATACAACAACATATAGTACAAAAAATAATAAATTCGAAAGAAGAATTAGATACAAAAAAGAAATTACAATCATTTTTAGGATTAGTAAACCAAGTAAGAGAATATATTTCAAAATTAGCAGAAACTTTAAAACCACTACAGAAAAATTAAAAAAGGATGTAGAATATAACTATAATGAAAAGATAAAAAAAAAGTTCAAAAAATAAAATTACTTTGTAAAGAATTAACAAAACTACAATTTCCAGATGAAAATAGAAAATTTATATATATAGTAGAAGCAGATGCTAGTGAATGTAGTTATGGAGGAGTACTTAAATACCGATATGAAGCAGAAAAATTAGAACACCATTGTAGATACTACTCAGGTACGTTCAATGAAACAGAAATAAAATGGGAAATAAATAGGAAAGAATTGTGTTCATTATATAAATGTTTGTTAGCATTTGAACCATATATTGTATATAACAAGTTTATTGTACGAACAGATAATACACAGGTACGCTGGTGGTTAACAAAGAAAATACAAAATTCAGTTACAACAAAAGAGATTCGGAGACTAGTCGTGAATATATTAAATTTCACATTTATAATTGAAGTAATTAGTACTAACAAAAATGTTATTGCAGATTACATATCAAGACAAATCTACACAAACTGATATAATAGAAGAGGATACTCTAGAAAAAATACTCAACACCCTAACTACGCTTTCAATGAAAGTGGACAGTATGGGTAATGAAATAGAAAAGCTAAAGACTAATGAAGTTAAAGACTAATGAAGTTAAACTGAAGTCTATAGCTACAAATCAGCTAACTCAGCAGTGTGCAGAGCTATGCCAATCGGAAGACATTAAAGTTCCAGAGCTAGAAGGAGACGATGGGACACTCCATAAAACCCATAACGTTTATCAATCTACTTCTATAGGTACAAGCAAAGGAGTTAGGAAAAATACAAATATGAACCTAAACAAGCTAGTTGATAAACCATATATACCAAATACATCAAAAGATCCCATGTTTATACCCCCACAAATTACCACATACCGAGATAGTCTAAACCAAGACAAAAAGACTTACAACTACACAACCCGGACATATATTGAAAATATCTACAATGTACAAACCTTTTTAAATACTAACCCCAGAGCTATAAACATCCAAGAACCAAATTCAAACTATATAACCCAAAGATTGACCGGATATAATAAGCTAATTATTTTACCTAAAATCAAACCAAGTCTAGTTAAAACTTGCTATGAATATGGACTACTCAGTATTGTATATACCTTTGACGGAAATGAGATATTCACTATACCGGAAATATATGAAGCATTTATCATTTTTAAAAAAACAACCAAAGGTACCCTATTTTTTATAAAAATTTACACGGCACCAGCAGAGATATTATATGATGAAGTTAAAAAAACCATACAAGTTGTAAAGATAGGAATGACATGAGACATGATTATACCACAAGATATTATTCCACAACCAGAAATACCTAGAATTGAGATACCAAAATTTTATGCGAATAAGAGGATTATCGAACTATCTACAATTTTGCAAGAGCTAGCGAACACATACTGCAATCAAAATCCCATATGGAGTTATTATTCAAGAAATCATGTACTAATATATTCAAATTCAAAGGAATTACGAGAAACAGATATGGAAACTATTAGGCAATGGATTTTGACGTTACTCAAACCAGAGACAGAACATATCGCCAGAGCTATCAAAGAAAAAATTATTTCAAAAGAATTATTAACTAGATATTGCAAGACAATTGGACATAAATATCCAGATCATAAATGTTCAAAATGTAATGGAGGAGATAATGATATCCCAGAAGTTCAGCTAGAATAGAAGAAAAATCAACCAAGTAGATAAGAACGCCAACTAGAAGATACAAGATAAGAAGCAATAATGGAGATATGGAAAAGCAGCAGATACGACAACGAGAAGATATCAACGGAGTAATAATAGAAGACAAGCTATTAAATTGTGAAAGCAACATGTAAACTTTCACAATTTATTAAAAACTTTTGTATAGGCCAAACTTTTAAGTTTTAGACTTTTTAGACTTTTTGACTATTATTAGTCGAGGCATTAATAATTTTTGTCTTATTAGGAGACTTTTTGAAAAGTAGACTAATTTTAAAAAAATGTGAATACTCTTGTAAAGTTCATTCAGTCTATAAATAAGAGGAACCGAAGGCATTGCAGAGCAAGCCTTCATGTGTTGAAGCAAAAACTCTCTCCTGTCCACAACAAATATTTTGCTTAGTTATTAAAAAACAGATTTATTTCAATGGAAAAAGCTATGGAGGAACAAACCTCAGAAATATCAAACCTACCCGAACAGGTATATTTATTTATGATTATGAATAGCTAAATTCATAATTCCCAACAATCATGGTATGATAAAATAAATTCATGTTAGTTACTTTACAGTAGAATTATTCGAAGAATAATATGTTAAGAAGTTTATTAGCAAAGTGGAAACGGAGAAAAATCCCTAAGAACTAAGTCATCCTAAAGGTGAAACCAATGAGGCAAGAAGCCGTGGTGGGGAGTAACCAGAGTAGAGGCTCTGTTTAAGGGAAAATATCCAGATTACCATGCTAATAGTGACCAAAGAACATGTTATTTAAGAATAATCTAGTATATAGTAATCTAAGATGACCATATTTTGTTATGTACATGATTGAAGGGAATATTTTGAAAATAGCAATTTTATGAAAATGAATAATTATTTATCTGATGTAATGGTAGATAAATTTAAAATACTTATTTTGTATGCACTTAAGGATATAAAAGTAGTAGATATAAGAAAAATCATATTAGAAAAAGCATTTGGTAAATATTATATGACTATAATAAATTACATATCATACCTACCTAACTACTCTTACAAATAATTACCATGATAAATTACATATATCTAGAATTTTTGAAAAAAGATATGAGAAACATACAGTTAATAGAAAAACATATGAAAGTAAATTTAGACAAATACATGGAAACTAAAGATATAAAATATATAGAATTTCTTAATGAAAATATGCAAGAACTACTAAGACTAAAATAAACAACTACAAAATATTATAATAAAATATTTAGTCAATTTTAAATGATAGATAATCTTAAAGTATTAATCTTATATATACTTAGAGATATAGAAATTATAGATATTAAGAAAATAATATTAGAAAAAGTATTAGACTATGAAATTGAAACTATAAATTGGATAGCACAGTTATACCTTGATAATTACCCAGACGGATATTATTCAGACTAAGAGATGTTAGAATATATTAGAAAAACTAGAGAAAATCAAGATAATCTAAATAAAGAAATTAATTATAGAAACCGAATTAGAAAAATAATGGAGAATCTAAAAGAAAAATTAATATGGATAGAAGAAACCTTAGAAAATTTAGGAAAAAGTACATGTGGTAGTTTATATAATTTAAAAAATTCGCTACGAGAAGAACAACACAAAATAATAAATAACATTGAAAATCTAGAATTAGATATACATTACAGTACAATTAGGACAAATTATTATACTGAAATCTGTAACTCTGCAATTACTACAGGATAAAATGATAGACTACAAATATTTAAAATATTGGAGAGAAAATATGGATGAAATGATATCAAAAAGTAAAATATATCCATTATATATAATAGATCTATTTTACTTTTTATCTTTACAAGTTAGTTATCCGCACCCTCCTACTAATGGTGCGATCATAAAATTAATGAAAAGAAATTGAAATTGTACCTCTTTTTATGGAAGTTTTAAAATAGACAAATAAAAGGATTCATAATTCTTTTTACCATGAAAGAAAAAATAAAAAAAAGACTCGTCTAAATAAAAAAGGACTCAACTTTTTTTTTTACTTTTCCAAATATAAATATATTGATATTGATTTCGTTTAAACCTAGAGAATTTATAGGAATCCTAATGTGGTTAGTTTGGTTTTATTTGTATATTTTTCCCCCCAAAAATTTGCATATACTACATACATTATTGATCTTTAGTTATTAACTTTTAGTTACTAACTTGTTGAAAAGAGAATCATACTCTTAATGCACTTCTTTATTGTACAGTTGTAACCTACCTTTTCCAATGTATGGTTACAATTTTCCCACCAAAAGTAATGAGAATTATAACGAAAATTAAAGGAGGCAATTTTTTTTATTCATGGACACGTAAAATTTTAATAATACTCTAAGTAAAATAGTGATGACAGTTTAGTTTATTACAAAGCCTTTTAATGAAGGACAAAAAGTTTAAATCACTTTTTTAATAGTCTTCACACGTTTTACATTTTATATATATATATATATATATATATATATATATATATATATATATATATATATATATATATGTAGATTATAGATTATTCATATCATATTGTAGAACTCTTTTATTTTAAATCTTATAAAAATATTTAATTAATAATTTAAGGAAAATATATTATCAAATAATAATAATAAAAATTAAATTAAAAATTTACAATAACAATATTAGATTAATAGTAATAACTTATTTTATTGTTCCTTTTTACTTTTGAACGTGTTACCCAAAAAAAAAATGTGCACTTCTTTCTCATGTTTTTCCTCCCCTTTTACCATATATTTTAGGACTTAATAATTATTAATTTTTCTAATAATTCTTACCATGTATTTTATTGTACCATATATTTTAATATTTCTTTATTTTTAAAACTTACCACATATTTTAGAACTCCTTGTTTAGAATATTATAAATATAATTAAATAATAATTCTATGAATATAGTAAAATGACCATTTTATCTATTATAGAGACTTTTAATGAAGGATAAAAAGTTTAAATCAGGGTCTTCACACTTTTAATATATTATCACTTTTATAAGGGTCTTCACACTTTTAATATATTATATTATATATTATATATTATTTATATCTATTCTATAATATATTAAAAGTGTGAAGATCCTTAGAAAAGTGATTTGAACTTTTTGCCCTTCATTAAAAGTCTCTTCTTTAGACAGAATCGTCTTTTCACTATTTTTCCTCAAATTATTATTTAGTTATTATTAAGATTAGAACTTTGAAATTAATTAAAATCCTTATTGAGTTAGGAAAAAAAGTTCTAAATCAATTCAAATACTACCTTATATGTAATTTATTAATAAATTAAATAAAAAAATAATGTTAATTTGAATTAAAAAGAACAAGAAAAAGAAGGTCCAAAGCAAAAAAAGAGAACCAAAAAAAAAGGAAAATACATAATTGGAAACAAAGTTAAATTTAATTGAAAAGGAAAAAGAAAACGTGTGGAGAAAAAAGGAAAAAAAAAAAAAGAAGAAGGAAAAAAGAAAAATAAAACAAAAAAGATTTACATTAAATAAATACAAATTGAATTGACAAAGAAGGAAAGTAAACTAAACCTAAAATTTCTTATAAATTGAGAATTCTTCCTTTCTAGAATAATACTTCAACAATATAGTTCTCAAATATTTTTTTTTTATCGTTGTTTATAAATTTGATTGTGATTTAAGGTATGTTTTCTAAAATTTTTGTTTTTGATGTTTACAATCTCGATAATATCTATGATTAAATAAATAAATTTGCTTGTGATTTGAGGTAAGTTTTTTAAAATTTTAATTAATATGTTTTTGAAGTTTATAATAATTAATCATCATGTATTCGTGATAGACAATTGCTAATTGAGAAGTTTTTAGTGAAATATTAACAATATTTATTATTAAAGAGACAAATTTTCTTGTGATTTGAGGTAAGCTTTCTAGAATTTTAGTATATATTTTTATGTTATAAAAATAAATTATCTGTATTTTTATTAGACTTCTGCTAATTGAGAAGTTCTCTTTTATGACTTTTGTATGTTCTTGAAGTTTAACTAATAAATTATCATCTATTCTGGATAGGCATTTGATAATTGAGATGTTTTTTGTGATTTTTTTATAATGACTTATATACAATAAATATTTTGAAATTGACTTATTTACAATTTTGACCAAGTTCTTTGGATTATATTTCATCATAAGAAATTGGTTAGCCACTCTAATTGTATACGAATTTTTGTTTCTTTTATCCACATGAGATATTAGGAGATTTAGTTAAATTAACAATCTAGCTTTTAGAAAAGTACAAACTGAATTGAATTCTAATGATATCATATAATTTTTTTCAAAAATAAAATTAAAAGAACTGAAAGTAGAATTTTAATCCAATGATTATATATTTATAGTATAATAGGCATGTTTATTTATTAATCAAGATATATTTATAATTTACACGTCGTAGATAAACGTATAGGCGGTAGATGAATTTACATGTGGTAGATGAATGTCGATCGGCTTTGAAAATTTTCTTTTAGATAAAGGTTAGGTTTAATTGTATTGTATTTATATCTCTATTTAGAGAATTTTTTTTTGTAAAGGTTAAGTTTAGTTGTATTATTTGATATCTCTATTATCGTATTATTTTGTTATAGTTCACAGATGGTAGATAAGTGTCAAACGGCTTTGAGAAAATTTTTGTGTAAAAGTTATATTTAATTATATTATTTTGATATCTCTATCATCGTATTGTTTTGTTGCAGTTTAAAGGTGGTAGATGAATATCGATCGATTTTGACAAATTTTTTGGTAAAGATTAGGTTTAGTTAATTAAATCTCCAAAAGATGTTGAATTTAATTATTGTATTTCTTTATTATTTAAACAAATATTTTATTTAGTGCAATGTTTGAACTCAATAAAGTAAGGTAAACGCGCGAGGCTATATATTATTTATATTATATTAAAAGTGTGAAGACCCTTAGAAAAGTGAATCGAACTTTTTGTCCTTCATTAAAAGATTCCGCAATAGACAAAATCATCTTTTCACCTTTTTTTTCTCTAATTATTATTTTTTAAATTAAGGACTCCTAATATATATAGGAAGAACCCTGATTAAATAAATACATGAAAAAAAAAATTCTAAAATAGAAGAGGTTCTAAAATATATAGAAAGATATTAAGAGAATAATTATACATCTAATAATAGATATTTTCAGAAAATAATAAACTATGTTATTTTTGACAAATTAAATGAGTCCTATTGGCAAAAAAATATTCCGGTAGAAGTATTACTTTGACAAACTAACATATCTCCCAATTTTTGTAAAATTTAAAAAACCTTTTATATTAACAAACTAAACAAGTAGTTTTTTGGCATGACTCCTTACAAAATTATCTTACTTTTAGCAAACAAAAGTGTAGGAGTAGGTTTTTTGGTAAACTAAAAAGACCGACATATTATTATTATTATTATTATTATTATTATTATTATTATTATTATTATTCTTATTATTATTATTGTTGTTGTTGTTGTTGTTGTTGTTGTTGTTAATTTAATTATTATTATTATTATTGTAAGTTAATTTAACATAAAAAGAAAAGTTTTAAAACCCAACAAAACATTAGGATTTCTTTGTATCAATAAAGTTGTTTATGGTTACACGGAATTTTTTCGTCTATATCAAGTACGATTGTTTAAAACTAGAATTTGAACATGCATACATCTCCATCATCCACGATTTGAAGTTGGTTGCTTCATAGACTTGAATAACAATAGGTAATTTTTGAATTCTTAGAGTTTTTATTGTAATTTGAGATTTCTTTTGGTGTTAATTAGGGAGTTTGATATTATGGGTTGATTTTATAATGTAGTATTAAAGTTAAAAAATTGAAATTGAATTTGTTTTTAATGTTTAACTTGCATTGGAATTGAATGATCAACCATATACGTGATCAAGCTTCTATGCCCTCCCGTTGTATTATACATATATGTTATGAATATACCAAAGTAATTTCAGGATTTCGGTGATCGAATTTTTTAAAGTAAAATTAGCTTTATTTAAGACATATTTTTTAGCTTTAAAGCTTTAAGATTGTTTCGTCGCGCGATACTCTCAAGACTTGGTAAGCGTAATAATTTTATACTATATTAGTATTAGATTTATTTTTGACTTTATGGATTTTCTTTGTAAAGTTTAGATTTAATTATACTATTTTGATATCTTGATTATCATATTATTTTGTTTTAGTCACATGTGTGTTGCACGTATTAAAAGTGTGAAAGCCATAGAAATGTTGTTTGAATTTTTTTTTTCCTTCATTAAAAGTCTCTGCAATAGACAAAATCATCTTCTCACCTTTTTTCTTTGATTATTATTTTATTAAATTAAGGAATCCTAAAATATATGAGAAGAATCCTAATAAAATAAATATATGGGAAGAAATTAAAAGTCAAGAGTCTTAAAATATGTGGGAAGAATCTTAATAAAATAAATATATAGGAAGAAATGAAAAGTCCTAAAATAAATGAATTTTAAAATATATGGGAAGAAATTAAAAGTCAAGAATATTAAAATATATGGGAAAAAATTAAAAGTTAAGAGTCTTAAAATATATAAAAGAAATTAAGACTACTTAAATATGTCTTCGCTATAAACAATATAGTCTTTTCACCGTTTTCTCGAATTAGTATTAGATTATATTTATATTATTTCTAAATTGGATAAATTATAATTATGTACAAACCCTAATAATATATGAACTTTTGGACCTAAAATATATGGACACAATATTTCAATAATTAATTGTCGGATTTGTGTCCTACTAAAACTATTTTTTTTCATGTGTTTCCTTAAATAATTAAGGAAAGATAGTAAAAAGAAAACAAATTGAGCTTCAGTGAAATACTATTTCAAGTTATTATCAATTATGTAATTACTATTTTTTTCAAATATGTCAAAACTGAAAATATGAAATCAATATCAATATCTATATCTATCTATAATATATATCTATATTAATACTAATACTAGTATATTAAAAGTGTGAAGTGCATTAGAAATATTGTTTGAACTTTTTTTACTTCATTAAATATCTCTGCTTTAAACAAAACCGTCTTTTCACTATTTTCCTATTATTTAAGAATTTAAAAGTTAGTTAAATAATTATGGTAAATCTTTTATTATTAGATATCATTAGAATTAATGACAATTTATACCTTTTTCATTAGCTTAAGAATTTTAAATTAACTAAAGTTTATTTTAAGAAGATTTAAAAAATCTAGAAATAAATATGAAAGCTAGAATAAGAAAAATATAAGAAATACCAAATTTTTAAAAGTTTTAAGTAAGTAATCAAAGGTTTTCTAAAGATTTGTCTTTACAAATAGGAAAAATTACAAAAACTAACATACCTAAGACCTTAATTACAATTAATAACAATACTTTACCAAAATTATAAGATGTAGCAAAAGTAGCAATATTTTTACCCTTTTATTGATAAGCGCTTTTGCTGCACCTTTTTTTCTTTTTACTTTTTTCTATTTTCACTCCACTTCTCTATTTCAGTTACCTCCAATATAACGTTTTTTTTTCATACTTTTTTCTTCAGCTTTCTTTTTTGTTTTTTTGTTTTTGGGGGTTTTGTGATTTATTTTGTTGTTTTTCCAGCCAAGAGATGTTGCTTCCGACGATGGGTGGGCTAGTGGTTTCTATTGGACTCTCTTGTTCCAGCGTTTTCCGATGGATTTTTAACGGAGGAAGGGTCTATTCAGTGGATTTCATCACGATGGTAACCGACAGTAATGGTGTTTTATCGGCGAGTCTTAGCTAGAACCAATCACAGGGGTTGGATTTTAGTGGATGGTTCGTTGGTTTTGCAGATCCGATGAAAGACAGGCTTGGCCATCATTTTTTATAGATTTTTCGACGATGTGGTAGAGGTGGGTTGGTATATTCCAGTGAGATTTCGCCAAAAAAACTGTTTTGCCGCCTGTTTGCTCTTCTGAAATGGGAAACATTGAGAAAACCTTAATCACCAAAACACCAAAAAGTGCAAAAATATGTGAAAAAGAGGAAGTTAGACGAAAAGGAAGAATATGTAGTTCTAGTTGTACATATGTATTTATAATTAATGCATATGTATTTTATCAATTATGCATATATATATTTATGAATAATACATATGTATTACTAGATTGCATATATATTTATGACTAATGCATATGTATTTTTTCAGATATGCATATATATATTTGAATAATACATATGTATTTTCTAGTTATTCATACGTTTTTATAGGGTTGCATGCTATGTTTATTGATTTGGAAATATATTTTTAGTTCTGCTTAGGTTTTTATAGATGCATATATATTTATGAATAATACATATGTACTTTTTCAGTGTGCATATGTATTTATGACTAATGCATATGTATTTTTCCAGAAATGCATGTGTTTTTCCTATTCTACATATCTATTTATGAATTATGCATATGTATTTATGATTAATGCATATGTATTTATGGATAATACATATTTTTCATCATAAGAATATTGTTATAGAGATTTTTGTGTCCTATATGTTTATACATACATATGAGTCTGATATGTATTTCTATAAATATATATGCAGATATATGTATGTTTTGCACTGTAAATACATATGCAGATCTATAAAGAAGAAGAAAAAATAAATAAATAAAAATAGAAAAAAAGAAGAAGAAAACGAAAATAGGAAAAAAAAATATGAGAAAAGAAAAAAATGAAAAAGGATTAAAAAGAAGAGAAATAGAAGAGTCAAAATAAAGTGAAAAAAAAAATCAAAAATCAAAATAAAACGATAAAAAGGGAAACGAAAATAGGAAAAGAAAAAAAAATATGAGAAAGGAAAAAAATTAGAAAACAAAAAATTAGAAAAAAAATGGAAAAAGATTAAAAAAAAAAAGATAAATAGATGAGTTATATTAGGAAAAGGAATCTTTATAATTGAATGTAGCATGACTTAAGGACTGTTACTTCTTATTTAACTCTAACTGATGTGAGTTAAAATAGGAACTGCTCTTCAATTTATATATGTATTTATATAGCAACATTTTACTTAAATACAAAATACAATTTGCTATTTTCGTAATTATCAAATTGTTACTATGCAAATTATAATTAAGGCTTCAAAGTTGTTATTTTTGAAATTTTTCATTAAAAATAAGGAAAGATTTTAAATATACAATTTAAAAAAAAACAGTCTTACTACAAATATGGTTCAAATCGATGCGTCTCTCTTAGCCTCTAACAGTAAGGAAAAGATGTACCACATGACAAATGCAAAAGTGACAATCCATTAACCATTTGAAACTTCTGCTTACAATAAAATATATGTTATGTTTACATTATTATATTAAAATGTGAAGGATCTTTGATAAGTGACTTGAATTCTTTTGCACTTCATTAAAAATATTCGCAATAAACAAAATCATCTAATTTTAAATAATCAAAAGTTATATGTGCAAGGCACGTGCGGCTAAACTAGAGTGTATATGTATGTATATATATATATATATATATATATATATATATATATATAGAGAGAGAGAGAGAGAGAGAGAGAGAGAGCATCACTCTACAGTTTAATTTAAAAATAAAAACTTTATGTACCTTTTACCAATGTTGAGGAGTAGCCATAGAAATCAAAAATATAATTAAAGAGAAAAATAGAGAAACCAATAAATCATGCAATGTTCTATACTTTTACATATTATAAAGTAATAGAAAGGATATCAAAAGGTCACATATCATACATGGATGCACATTAAGATATATAGTTAAGAGGATAATTATAAAGTCAGGTGAAAAATTGATTAATTGAATCAAAATATTTTTGGGGCTATTTAAAATAAAATAAATAGATAAATAAAGAAAAATATTATAAAAAGGAGAAAAAAGATAAATGTAAATGGAGGTCATAGAGAGATATTACTGCATAACTATATATATATATATATATATATATATATATAAAGAGAGAGAGAAAGAGAATCACTCTGCCATTTAATAAAAAACAATAAAAACTTTATGATACCTATATTGAGGAGTAGCCATAGAAATCAAAAAATAATTAAAGAGAAAAATAGAGAAACTAATAAATCATGAATACTTGTGCATATTTTAAAGTGATAGAAAGGATATCAGAAAGTCGCACATTGTATATGAATGCATATTAAGATATCTAATTAAGAAATAATTATAATGGTAGGTGAAAAGTTGATTAATTGAGTCTAAATATTTTTATGGCTATTTAAAATAAAATAAATAGATAAATAAAGAATGAATTCATAAAAAGAAGAAAAAACATAAATATGAATGGAGGTCATAGAAAGATGTCAAATCACTTTATCTATGACCTCCCTTTATATCTATATGTATAGTATATTAAAAGTGTGAAGGTCCTTACAAAAGTGAATTGAACTTTTTATCCTTCATTAAAAGACTCTTCTTTAGACAAAATTGTTGTTTCGCTGTTTTCTTCAATTTATTATTTAATTATTTTTATTATATTAATTAGACTGTTAAAATATATGGGACTCATAAAATATATGAAAGGGGAATCAATTAATATTTTTCTTTGTACTGATCGATTAGAAAAATACTTCTAAAATAGGATGGAAAAATACTCTTAAAATTGAACTCTATTAAGGAAATATTTCTATAAATATTGAGATGCACGTTAAACTAGAGAAGAAACTAATTTACTTATTGAGAAAATATGATTGATGTCCATCTAACTTTATTCGGTTGCATATCTAGATTGATGGATCCTTAATTTTCTAACCATCAACTTCTTCACTATTTCTGTCAACATAATAGAATTCAACGTGTGTGTATATATATATTTTCTCTGTTTTCATTCAAGTCATTCTTTAGTCTCAAAATTTTCGCTCAGACAAGAATTATTTTCATCAAAACTGAAGCTTTGTGATCACTATTGTATTATTTTATTATAGTTTACAGGTCCTAGATGAATTTACAGGTGGTAGATAAATGTCGGTCGGCTTTGAGAAATTTTTTTAGGTAAAGGTTAGGTTTAATTGTATTATTTTTATATCTCTATTTTGAGATTTTTTTTTTGGTGTAAAGGTAAAGTTTAGTTGTATTATTTTGATATCTCTATTGTCATATTATTTTGTTATAGTTTACAGGTGGTAGATCAGTGTCGGATGGTTTTGAGGAAATTTTTGTATAAAGGTTAGATTTAATTATATTATTTTAATGTCTCTATCATCGTATTATTTATTACAATTTACAGGGGGTAGATGAATGTCAATCGACTTTGAGAACTTTTTTTGGTAATGTTTAGGTTTAATTAAATAAATTCTCCAAAAGAAATTGAATTTAAGTATTGTATTCATCTTTATTATTTATATAAATATCCTATTTAGTGTAACGTTTGAACTCAATAAAGTGAGGTACATGCGCGAGAAGCATACACCTAAACTAGTTATATATAAATATGAGAAATTTGAATAGGTGGAATAAATATTACAATATGAACTAAATTTATATTTTAACTAGTGAAACTTGTTGCGCTTCACGCGATTTTAAAATAAATTAGTTCATTTTTTAGAAAAACACTCTTTATGATTTTAATTCAATTAGTTGACTGAATTCTAATTTTTGAGTTAGTTGAAAGAAAACAATGTGAGCTCAATAGACATTATTTGATTCTAGTTTAAGTGTTTATTTAGTAGATGGTATAACTTTTAATTTAAGGATCTAAATGAAAATTCAGACAAATTTTAAAAGTTATCTATGTATTCGACCTAAATGAAATTCATTGTTGATCTTGATCTTCGTCGTTGTTATCACTTTTGACTGCTATTAGAAATGAATTAGCTTCTAAAAATGAATCAAAATAAAATCTAGAAATTTAGTTCTTTTTCACCAATTTGCTCTAGAAATATTTCTAATTCAATCTGTAATTGTCTTATGATGTATAGAACATTTACCTAATGATATTTAGACAAAGGTCCTTAATTTTTAAAACAAAATTCTTTAATTCAAGTATCCAAACATAACATAAGGGAGTATCATAAAATCTTGAAATACATAGAGACATCATAAAAAACGTGTAACTGCTGCTTGGCATGCATGAAGTCAAAAAAGGCAACTACGTGAGGTTGGTCAACTTCACAATTAAAGATTAGGGTGGAGTGGTAAGTTTCTTCATCCTTAATCAGGGATTTCAGGTTCGAGCCTTGAGTATGAGGTCGCTTTTGGTAGGGAGTGTTTTATCTCCATAACGAAACTTTTCAGCGCAAATCAAGATTAATCAATCTTCAATATGATTATTGAACATTGAATAGGATATAAAAAGAATCTCAAAGACTGACTATTTTCTTGCTATCTTTAAATGATAATGTTCAGTTAACAAACATGTAAAAATTAAGATGTCAACTTGCAGAAAATATCAAACTTAAACTTAAAAAAATAAAATTATAAACAAAATATAGAAAGCAACACCACACTCTAATTGTAGAAACTAAGAGACAGAAGAAGAAATAGAGAAAAATCTGCACATAAAGCTATGTTAATGAAAAATAAAAAGGAAAATAATAAATATAGAAAAATATGAAACAATTATAAAAAGTTCAACAAATAAAATATTTAGACCAAAAAAATTAAGTATATCATTTATTTAGAATTGGAGAGAATACAACCTAATATGACGATTCAAGACTTCAATATATAATCTATAACAAATATACCCAAATATAGAGAAACTTGAACACACAAACAAAAACATGAACACCCAAGATCCATTATATACATGCAGTTGCCAAGTGTCTTTCGTTTTATTTATTATAAGACATGTAGAAATTTATATGAAAATCTAAACTTACTGCTTACATAAATTTGTTTGTATTTTATGTAATTGCAAAGTAACCTGTAGATTCACAAAAAGAAATTAAAATAAATTTATTTGAGATAGAAGAACAAATTTGATAAATATACATCCAAAGTGGCTCTAACGTGGCACCCACATCGGCGCGGGTGTAATGCACTTTCCATAGGGAGTGTGGTATAATATTTTTGGGGTTGTATAAAATTCACTTAAAAGTTGTTTAGGGAGGTAAATAATTATCCGTAAAGTTAAAGTGCTAAAGTGAATTTTTTGAACAAGTTTAAGGGTGTTTTGATGTATTTTCTGTTTTATAAATTATAAGCTTATATATATATATATATATATATATATATATATATATAT